>NC_136495.1:60109415-60651915 GCF_053919585.1 Euprymna scolopes | reverse complement strand
AAATTAAGGGAAGCTATCAAAATCAAGAGGCGGGGCAAGATCAGCAAAGGTACCATCCTCCTGCAGGACAACACTCCGGTCCACAACTCGCATGTCGCCAGATCAGAAACACAGGCCTGTGTTATGAAATCCTCCCCATCCTCCCTACTCTACTAACCTTGTACCCTCTGACTTTCACCTTTTCCCAGCCATGAAGTTGTTTTTGAAAGGAAAGCATTTCCCAGATGATGCAGCCTTGATTTCTGAAGTCACGTCGTGGTTGGAGGACCAACCTGGGGTGTTCTACAAAAACGGTCTCCAGAGCTGCATGAAACGATGGGAGAAATGCATAACTCTGGGTGGTTCCTATGTAAAAAAAGACTAATAACTGTGCCAAGTTTTGTTAATCTACTGGTATGGGAAGTGGGTCAGGGGCATTACTTATTGTACACCCCTCATATTAGTTTGTTTTTGTTTGAATCTTTATTTTTTTCTGTCTTTTGTGTTTATAGATTGTTAAAGAAGGCTATCCAGACCACACAGCATTTGACAAAAAGGATCCTCATTTTGACAAGTAAGTTTAAGTTTAACAAAAACAAAATAAGTAAAAAAAAAACAAAACAAACAAAATAAGTAAAAAAAAAAAAACAAATAAAATAAGTAAAAAATCAAAACAAACAAAATAAGTAAAAAAACAAAACAAACAAAATAAGTAAAAAAAAAAAAAACAAACAAAATAAGTAAAAAAAAAAAACAAATAAAATAAGTAAAAAATCAAAACAAACAAAATAAGTAAAAAAACAAAACAAACAAAATAAGTAAAAAAAAAAAAAAAAGTAAAAAAAAAAGTAAAAAAAAAAAAAAAAACTGAATTCTTAAGATGTGTCTATTTAATAATCATATTTATCCATGAAAACATGATTTCTAACTGGAGTGTGACCACCTACTATCCTGCTTATAAAAATGAATGATTGAATGTAAAGAAGGAGACATTCACCTGTCTCTTCAGGAGAGCTGATTTAGTTGCAAAGTAGATTTTAAATGTGAAAATTCCACTCTCCAAAAAAGAACATTCCAGGTTGGGACAAAAATTTTAATTGCCTCAGTCTAGGAGGATTTTTCCTTCATTAACTAAAAACATAATAGATATTACATTTTAAATTATTTATTCGCAAAAAAAATATAAAATGTACATTTAGATCAAATTGGGTAGAAGGCCATCAAAAGTGTGGGCAAAAATGGGGTCATGAGTTAATTTAAACAAAATTAACTACCCTACCCTTGGTTAGAATAATCTCAATCACCACAATACCACATTTACTCTAGAGAGCTATACTACTTTAAATATCCTAAAATTTATTTGAAATTTAAAAATTTTATTTTTTCATGAATATATTTATTTATATACAAATCCTTGGTAGTATGGAATGGGACAACAAAAAAAAAGCAGCACTTTGATCCAAGTCTGAAGGTCAAGGTAGCCAAATGATGACTTTGGAAATTCTTATTTTTGTTCCAATCCAGTGTCCCTTTTTATGGATTTTCAGCCCATTAAAAACCAGGCCCATCTTTAGCTCTCCTTTCGTGCGGATGGCAAATAAATAGGAACACTTTTCTTAGCCTTTTGAAGAGAACCAAAGTGTAGTATCTGTTCTGATGCTACACTTAGTCATTCCTGTCCTTGATCAGTGAAGGAGGAATCCTTTTAATCTGAGGTAATTTTTACTTTTGTTCCAGTTCAATGTGTCCATTTTGAGGGAACTGGATTTTTTCCATATTGAAAACTGTCCTTGTGTCAGACTCTGCCCTCACGGGGAGAGGGGACGGGTAGTAAATAGTAACATGCATGTGCGTATTTCTTTCATGTTGTTAAAAGCATCTGTATGTTTTTTTTACAGGATTTTTAGATAACGATTAATAATCCATATTATTTGGATTATTCTGACTATTGTTCTCATCTTCATTGTTATTCTCACAAGGTTGGGATACACCTTTTTATAGGCATTACCACTTATCAAGGCCCAGAGGCCACTCAGGGATAAGGGTTAAAAGAGTGGACAATATAGTAATCGTTAGTAAAGGAAATTCGGTAAATTTGTTAACTTGAGTGGAACGGCTCATCAAGAACTTGTTTACGTTGGACTTTAAGTTTAGGCGCAGATAAAGAGTGGGGGAAATTATTGATAGTGTTTTCAGCTAGACGAATGTTTCTCGTGAAAGTTTGGCAAGAGGGTACCTGAAGAAGTTTGGTAGTTACATCAGCTAAAACATTGCGAAACATGACATTCAAGATGAGAACAGTAGTCTGAATAATACAAATTATCAATCCTCATCTCAAAAATTTAGAAACGTAGTAAAAACATATCTTTCTGCCTACTCACCTTTCTGTTTAATGCACTTTATTTAGTAACAAAGAAACAATTCAATATCATATAAAGAAAATTTCAGGTTCATATCTAAATAATATTGATACGTATTTAAAGGTAATTTATAAAAGACAATACAATGCAATATAAAGTTTTTATTCCATTTATATACATGGAATAAAAAAAAAATTGAATTAAAAATATTAATAATAACTCTACATTGTTAGGTTTAAAGAATGGCAATGCATTTGAAACAAAATACTTCTTTTAAAATTTACTTTTTCGAATTCATCCCAATTTCTGCAGACCTTCAAAACTGCTCTCCTTCAAAACAGCCTTCATACACACGTTTGAACTAAATTTGAACACATGAGATGAATGGAAATGTTTCCAAAATATCCTACAGAATGTCCATCAGACCACACTGACACAATTAAGCATACAATACAATAAATGTATTTAAAAAAAAAAAAAAAGCATATATATACTAGCAGGTAGCCCAGCATTGCCTGGTCATAAAATACGCTTAAATATGATATTTTGATTAATGCAGATTTCGTATTTATTATTATACTAGCGGGGAGGAGGGGGGGGGGCGTTGAGAGAATTAATGGCAAAAACTGGGGAAAAAAATATAAGAAAGGGTAGGGCCCAAGAAAAATGGAAAAAAAAATTAAGGTAGTCCTGCATAATTTGACCCGAATTCTTGTGAATTCCCGTCAAGCATTGTTCGGGTGAGACCGGCAATCATCGGTGTCAGCCGCAGACTACCAGAAAAAAACAAAACAAACAAACTGAACTGGAAAAAATACAGGGTGGGGGGTGCAAAAAAAACTTACCATGTAAAATGCAAATATGTTTATTTATTTTTTTTTTATTGTTGGTTTGTGTTCTGCAATAAAATCAAAGAAACAAAACAAACTGGAAAAAATACAAATGAAAAATAAATAAATAAAACCAAGGAAACTGACCGTGTATAACAAAAATATGTTTATTAGATTTTAGTTGTTTTTTTTTATTGTTGGTTTATTTTCTGCAAATAAAGTATTTTGTAATCGTATAATTGTTAGGTGTAAGTAGAACGGTTTGTTATGTGTTTTGTTTTGTTTTTTGTATTGTATTCTTTGTTGTCGCTTTTTACCAATTGGGATGTCGTCTGATTCCATATCGATAGCGTAGTAGTAATTGGGCTGATGAAACTCCCAGAAATTGAATGTATAAAAATAAAAAATGAATAAGTAAGTAATCCGAAAATAAGAAGTCAGCTCTCCCCACTACTATCACGTAAAAAATCACTGCAAACCTAATAGAAGGAAAAATACAGTAAGTAAAATATAAAAATCGAGTAATCATTTCAACATGTGAAGAACGCTCGCAGCTGACTGTTTGAGTTAGTTTTAAAACCTGGAATCCAAGGTTACTTCGTTTCGTTTAAGTAACCTTTGACTCGAACCCCCACCCCCCACCACCACCACCAAAAAAGAAAAAAGGAGTGGGGGTGGCATAAGTAACCTATAGAATAGCTGTGGTCGAAAGTTGCGTTTCACCAGACGGTAAAATGCCAATCCATTTATTTTAAGCAACTAAGAACTCAAACTGGTGTTTCCTCGTAAGTTCCCCTGTGGACGTATCCGCAACGGTATTAAGTGGTCGCGGGGGGGGGGGTATGAATGTAATAGAGAGAAAAGATTTTACCACTTCCATTGATTGTAACAGATTTGGGCCGTGAACTCTCAGCAGAAAAAATATAGGGATCTAAGGTTATCAAGAAAGTGGATAGGTAATAAGCCTATAACACGCCAGAGATATTGTGCTGCAGTCCGTACTTATTATATTCGCATGAAATGTCTTGTTTTTTAATCCTATATAGGTCAAACTCAGAGGGGAAAAAATGAGTTTATTTTATTTATATAGAGATTAAATTGGACCCAATAAATAGTAATGATTTTAAGTTTTTAAAAAAAAATGACTTGTGCACCTCCAAGAATCGAAACCAAAATGCTTAGCTTACAATTTACTTTTTCCTTTGATGTTAATGCCTGAGCTATAAAGACATGTTTGCTGCAACGCTAAAAAAATTCAAACATGAACCAATAGCTATTATGTTACGCACGCATATTCGTAAATGCCATTGTTTGACCTTCGCTTGGCAAATTCCATTTTTTACAATTTTCACACTTTGTACCGATTTTTTCCTGGCTAAAACCCAAATATAAAGGTTTGCATGGGTTCGAATACCCTATATATTAAGTTTCATGTCTATAGACCAAAAACTGATGGAGGAGTTTAGTAGGCAAAATTTAAAAAATATATATACGCATACATTATTTATAGAAAGAGGTTTGTGTTTGCTATAACCTTTTCACGCAAATATTACGCAAGTATAGATCATGTAGAATATCTGCATGAATATAATTACATTTAATAGTTAACTAAAGATGATCATACCATAAGAAAACCGAAAAACTAGGGAATTAATTAAAATGAATATTTAAAAGAATATGCAAAGATCTAGCTAAGATCTTTTGCAGATGAATGCAATTTCACAATCCATATATAATAAAGTTATATTTTCTTTTTAAATAAATAGAAAAATGGTGTTTTAATATGAATATCAATTTACAAAACAAACAAGAAATTTATAGGAGTATAGATTTATGGGGAAACATCTTTATCATTCAAATCCTACCGTGTTTGAATATATGGTTAGTGTTAGTTTTACTCATTTAGAACTGCTTTAAAGCTTTACCACTGACTCATTTTGCGACCAAATTTCAAACAATTTTTACAGTTCATAGGTCACCTTCTCAGCTATATTTTGAAAAAAAATTTTTCAATTTTCGTTCCGTAAAACAAAAGTTATAATAAAATTACTGTGTTAAAAAATTCTCAGAATCTATAAGGAACAGAGAGATGATTTTTTTTTTGTTTTGTTTTTTTTTTGTTTTTTTTTGATTGGCTGTTGGTTACCATAGCAACTAAATCTGTTATGCCATCTCAAATCGATTGGGAATGGTGGAGATGATGATGTAACAGGATATATTAAAAAAAACTGTCGCTAATAATTCACCGCTGTCTCGATCTGTTGCTCAGCTGTACTGTCGCTAATAATTCACTGGTAACAAGTGAAACAGAGAGAAAATTTTATTTCAAAGCATAGCCTGGAAAAATCATGGATTACATAGAAAAAATGCAAGCATGAAAAGTAATGTGGTTAACTAAAAATGCAGGAATCTTTGGACGACTGTTCTCATTTTGAGTGTCATTTTCACAATTTTTCGATCAAAGTAATCTCCAACCTTCTTCAGGTGTATCTTGTTGATTCGGGAATGTTTCCCAAGGTTGAAAATGAATTACTGCAGCAAAAGATAATGAAAAAACAAGAAAAACAGAACAAACAAGGGATAAGACTAGAAAAGAAAAATGGAAAGAGAAAAAACTATATGGACAATTCATAAGGATGTCAAAAGATGAGACTAACAAAAACACTTGAACATGGCTACAAAAAGGAAATCTTAACAGAGAAATTGAATCCCTAATAACAGCCACACAAGATGACACGATCAAAGCAAAGATAGACAAGACACAAGAAAACAGTAAATGCAGACTCTGCAGATAAAGAGATGAAACAATAAATCATATAATAAGCGAATGCAGCAAACTAGCCAAAAAGAATATAAGAATAAACACGATCAAGTGGGGAAGGCAGTACACTGAGAATTATGCAGACAACTGAATCTTGAACATCCAGAACAAATGATACAAGCACAAACTGGCAGCAGATGAAAAAAAAAATGAAAGTCACAAAATCCTATGGGACATGGATATACAAACAGATAAACCCATCCGAGCAAGATGACTGGATGTCATACCAGTTAACAAGAAGGAAAAAAACCTGCCAGATTGTAGATTTTGCTGTTCCAGCAGACCACAGAGTGAAGATCAAGGAGATGGAGAAGCGGAGCAAATACACTGAACTGGCCAGAAAACTCAGAGGAATATGGAAGATGAAAAAAGTCAAGATAATGCCACTAATAGTAAGAAAAACTTGCAAAAAAGAATGGGAGAGATTGGAATTGGAGGGATGACTGATAAGATACAACGGATAACAATAATGAAAACTGCTGAAATAATAAGGAAAATCTTTGAATGTGAAGACTAATACACGTGAACTATAGGCACAAACTAGACATAGAGAAAATGCTACAGATGTAAAACACAAAGGAGTATCACATGGAATCATGAAACTGGAACTGTATATTTGTAAATTAACCCCCTACCTTATCCCGATTATTATTTTTGTTTTGTGTGTGTGTGTGTAACCAAAAAATGATGCCATACCAAAGCGAGGAGGGTCAAGAAGGATGTAAAGACCAAGGAGAGAAAGACCTCTGCTCTTTGGAGAGGCTTTTTGCCACCCAAATTCTAGTAGAGGCCAATGGTCGCCGCTAAGGAGAAATCAATGGTAAGCGGCTGTTATGATAACACAAATTCATCTGCAATAGTTACTGAAAGAGGTGGAGAGTACTGGAAATCTGTGGAGACTTATTGTCACTCAGACTCCAGAGAATGCCACAAGTTTTTCTCAAAGAGAAATCTTTGATGATGGCCCGTGTGACTATTCCTAATGAGTAAAAAATAATAATAATAATAACAATAAAAAAAATTGAAATCAATATTATTTAGGTTATTCACACAACTGTTTCCATCTTGAGTGTTATTTTCACAGCAATGTAACCTCTGACTTACTTCAGGTATATCTTGTCAAACTCAGAACCATGGCATAATGAATAAAGTACTTGGTAAAATTCAGTTGTAAGTGATACTCTTCTGGAGGTTTAAGTTTCAATCTTCAGTGTGGGTGATACTCATAATATAATTGCAAATTACTTAAAATTTCTACCTAGTCATGGCTAATGGGACAAGGGCATACTACTCATGTGGATTAAATAAAGTGCAGACTTTGGAGTTTGATAGAAAAATTTCAGAGTTCAACAAGATACACCCGAAGAAAGTTAGAGGTTACATCAGCCCCGAAACATTGTGAAACTAACATTCAAGATGAGAATAGTAGTAAACATATACTCAAATTTGAAGAAACGCTTTTCTGTGAAGCATCACTTTCAAAAATAATTTTTCCAACATTTAGCAACGAAAAAAAAAAAGCATTTACAGATGTTTCATCAAAATATTTTTTCCTAAACCAACTTTAATATGACCACTGCTTTATTAATTAGTAATTAATAACTGTTAGCTACAGCCATTTAAAACTAATCATATTGTCATTCTTTATTTCTTTCATTTTTATCTGATACATTGTTATCTATTATATTAAGTAAATAAATGAAATTTTTTGAAACCTTAAAAGTCACCTTCAATTTGATCGAAACAGAAACCTGTATTTTATTATTATAACTGTTCAAAATTCAAGTATTTATATATTAATGTAACAAGTTTTATGAGATGATGGTCACATATGTAATATTATTTTTAGTAAATATTAAACTATTTTGTTTATGTGAAATGTGCAGTGCGGATTTTTTTTTTTTTTTTTTTTTATAATTTCTTGTTCGTCAGCCATGACTGGGTAGAAGTTTTAAGTAATTTGCAATTATATTACGAGTACCACCCCCAGATTTTAGATCATAAAATTTATTGATACATTTCAAATTTTTAGTTTGTATTTTGATTTTAATTGTGTTTTTCTTTGTGTTTTTAATTTGTAAATAAAAGCAATGTCTTATGTGTTTATGTGTATACACATTACTTCAGACTGTGTGACTTTGAGTTGGAAATGCTTTGAAAATAATGTAAATATACCATTAAAAGAGAATTGGATTTGATCTGATGTAAAAATGTAGGAATTTATCTTTTAATAAGATTATGTGTATTAAGTTTTTGATTTTCACTCTGAAAGCAAAGTAATAATATAGATATAAAAAAGCTGTAAGTACCGAACAAAGATTTTGAATACCATTTCCATTTGCATGAAAGACAGTAATTTAATTGGTCAGTCAACATAGCTGGGTAGCCAATGAAAATTGTGGTGAAACATACTATGGAAGTGATGAAATTGCCATAATTGATGAAAACGAAGGCGTTTGCAGATATATACATATATTATATATATTATAAAGAGATGACTAATAGAATGGAATATTCAGAATAACTAAACAGATAGCATAGATAAATATGAAAATTGTTGGAGACAAGTGCAGTAGAAATGACAATAGAATGTTAGCAACAAATGAACTAGACAAGAGGGATGCTTGAAAATTCCACTAAGAAATTGTTGAACTACTGAGAAAATCTTGAAGTTGCTGGAGCAATATCTGGTCCATGTATAAGAATTGAGAAAGAAATGGTACAAAAAGTTGTGAGTTAGATGAAGAAGGATAAACCTTTTAGGTGTTGTAGAACTATTGAAGACTGCAAGTGAAACAGAAACTATCTGTTGTGAGTTTTTCTCTGCTTTATCATTATTTTCATGGCAAGTGCTCGACTGAGCTTCAATCTATGGTCTCCCCTCGCCAAACTTTCACCAGAAACACTCATCTAGATGAAAACACTATCAATAATTCCTCCCCACTCTTTATCTGTGCCTAAACCTAAACGTAGATTCCATGAACAAAGCTTCTTTCTTAGAACTGCACGCCTGTGGAATTGTCTTCTGTTTTCCTGCTTTCCAGCTGACTACAATATGGTTGTATTCAAGTCCGTGAACAAGTTCTTGATGAGCCGTTCCACTTAAGTTAACAAATTTACCGAATTTCCATTACTATCGATTACTATATTGTCCAATTGACTACTGTACAATCTTAACCCTTATCCTCGAGTGGTCTCTGGGCCTTGATAAGTGGTTATGCCTATGTAAAAGAAAAAAAAAATAGGCAGTTAGATGATCACAAACTTGACCAATCAGGTTTTTAAAATGAGGTGATCGCAAAAGACTAGGAACTTATTACAATTGTGAATTGTTACAAGTGTAAAGGGGAAACACAAAATAGGAGTAATTACATAGGCTCAAAATTGACAGGTCAGATCCTAAAAGTGAGAGAATAACTGGGCAGCAGATAAGAAATTGCATAAACATAGATGAAATTCAATTTAGTTTGGTGCTACATTTATCCTGAGACAAATGTAAGAAAAATACCTTAATTACAAAAATAACTTGGATTTTGCTTTTGTAGATTTGGAGAAATCTTTTAAAGGTGCCAAATGAGGTTGTCTGGTAGATTTCCCATAAACTAGTACCAAATCAATGGTTGGTAAAGGTTGTTTGAACAATGTACAGAAATGTTCAAAGCTGAGTTAGAATCAACAGCAAATTTAGTGACACCTTTAATGTTAAGGTCGGAATAAATCATGATTCTGTACCGAGTCCCTGCTTTTCATTTGTGTTTTTGAAGAAGTAGAGTACACGAAAAGATGCTGCATGCTGATGATTTAATACTTGCCTGTGGAGTAATGGGAGACTTGTTGAGTTAAAGACTTGGAGGAATGCTATGAAAAATAAAAGCCTGGGAATGAATGTTACTAAAACCAAAGTGATGATCATCTCCCCAATACCGAAAAATCCTTGCACAGGTTGTAAAAAAAGGAGTCAGAGCAATTCAATCATTTGGGTGCAAAACTGGCTGCAAAACCTGGCCTATGCGTGCAAGTGACCTTCACAAGCTGGAAGTATTCAACCATCACTGCCTACGTCACATCCTACATGTCCGTTGATAACAATTTATCTCCAACAACACGGTTCTGGCACGCTGCAAGATTCACTCCCTTCAACAATCCCTCCTTGCAAAACTTGGCTGGTTCGGCCATGCGCTTTGCCGAAACCCAGGTGACCTCATTCGTGAAGCCATCGACCCAGCAGCACCACCAAACTGGAAGAAATGTTGCAGTGGCCAACTCAAGACATGCCTCATGACAGTGAAACAGAATACTGAAATGATCCTTGGCCCCTCCCTCTATAGGCTCCGCCGATGGAACCACAAATGGCTTATGTTTGTAGCGGAAACAGCCTCTTACTGCCGCATCTGGTTGGCTGTTATACAGGATACAGTGAATTTGTTGGATGGAGCCAGCCCAACCAGTCCAGGGTGAATGCTGCAACAACCAACCGATACAAGAAATGTAATTAATGATCAATTAAGAGAGTATTACTATTCTCATCTTGAATGTTATTTTCACAGCATTTCGGTTAATCTAACATACGACTATCTTCAGGTGTCTCTTGTTAAACTTGGGAATCTGCATGGAATTTTGAACAAACCGTTTATTCAATTCACAGGGGTAGGATACTCTTGTTCTGTCAGCCATGACTAGGTAGAATCTCTATGTAATTTGCAATTGTATTTTGAGTGTCCCTCTACACTGAGCGTTGAACCTTCAAGCTCCAGAAGACTTTCAATTACAACCGAATTTTACAAAGTACTTTATCCACTATGCCACAGGTCTTTGTGAGAGGATAGTTTGTATGCAAGAAGTATAAGATAATGGAGATAGATTAGAATTCTGATGTAGACAAAGCATATCTGGATGGTGAAGCAATTGAAGTTGTCTAAAATTTTGTTACCTTTGAATTACTATTTTCTTATCTTTCTTACTAAAATGTTTCGTTATCCTTATTACTAAAATGACATTGTTAATTCTTTCATTTTTTTCCATGCGTATCATCTAATTATGTTAACATCCTTTATTTTTTAAAAATACAATGTTGCTTTTGCTTTCACTATGAAATTGTTTTATTAAAATTATATTTCCTTACGCAGACTTTTAAATAAATATTTTTACAATTATATATCGATACATTTAGATGCAATAAATGTTTTCAAAGATTTTGTGTTCGTAAAACAAACTTTGATTTATTGCTTATTTGTCGTGTTATTTGAACAAGAAGAAATTAGTCTTTTATTTTAGTTTCGTTATTTATTTCATTTACATTGCAAAACAAATCATAAAAAAATTAATAATTATATTTTATTTTAGTAAGAAAGATAACAAAATAGTAATTCCTTGTTACTAAAATATTTATAAGGGCACATGAGAAAAAAGTTTGTTTCGCTTTGTTTTTTACTTTCGATTCGATTTTTAAATTTTGAAGTTTGTTTATATTAGAAATTTTACACGACTTGGCTTTTGGGCCAAGATCAAAGTGTAGTATCTGTTCTTTAGATGATACACTTCAATTTCTGGTTCGCTGTCGAATTATAAGTTTTGAAGTTTGTTTATATTAGAAATGTTTCACAAACTTTAAATGAGTAACATTTAATCATGCTATTATTTCACATGTGAGGGTGTAATTAAAATTCAATTTAAATTAACAACATTGTTTAACAAATAAAAAGAAAATAATGCAAGAGGAAGTTTTAAAATGAGTAAATGTGTTTTATTTTATTATTTAGAATTAAAAACATTGAACAATATAATGTACAATTTTGGTTACCTATGTAGTTTTGGTACCATGCTGAAATAATAATGTTTTTTGTTTTTTTATCAAAGCCATTTTTAACTTTAGGTAGAGGACTGTATTTTGTGACTATTCTTCCACATTACGATTGAATAAAAAAAATAATTAGCATGAAACTTGAATTTAACCTGAAAACAATATTTACATTAGCGCTGTACCAAAAATGCATGAGCACCAAATTTTAAAGTTAGTATTGATGTTGGAGCGTGATACCATATGCCATCATATGCATCTGAGAACTATATCTACTGTAAACCTAAACTTGGTGCTTATGCATTTTTGGTACCTCACTATTTTTAAATAGTTTTTACAAGTTGAATTTAAGTTTTAGTATATTTTTTTTTTTTTTTTTTTTTTTTTAAGACTGAAGCACAGATTAGTTACAAAATATGCTCCCCATGTAAAGAACGGTTTTTAAAATAATAACATTATTATTGCAAAAAAAAATACATAAGTACCCAACAGTTAAAAACTTAATTTTG
Organism: Euprymna scolopes; assembly: GCF_053919585.1. NCBI lineage: Eukaryota > Metazoa > Mollusca > Cephalopoda > Sepiida > Sepiolidae > Euprymna > Euprymna scolopes. Next base: position 60,639,619 of record NC_136495.1, on the reverse strand, counting down.
CATTTTTTTTTTTTTTTTGTTAAAAACAACATGTATAGTTTACACTAAAATATAATCACATGATTACATTTTCAACAATAATGTGATTAAATTTAACCCATTTAAAGTTTAATAGGCAGATTAAATTAAACCAAACTTTAGTGCTTAACATTTTTGATATCGTGCTATTTGTAAATATTTTTTACAGGTTATTCTCGAGTTTCACGATATTTTTTTATTCAATTGTGGAAACACAAATTACAAAACACCCTCCTCGTACCCAACTTTTGGGGTTTAGCTACAGCGTGCATAATGTTAGCCATTATTTATTCATTTTCTAAAAGCTCGATTAAACATTATTATACACTTATTAAAAAAAATAAAACAACTGATTAGGCTATTTTTGCAATATAGACACGTTTCTTTGACCGTAGTACATTTTATATTTAACACATTGATTATTACGAAATAATATGTACATTTGCTTTTAACGTAGATATCATTCTCAAAAACAAATATTGCAGGTGCTCTCTATTATAATTAATTTTTGTAAACTTTGTCCAACAAAACTAAGCTGTTGGTTTAATTCTGCAGTAGATAAATTTCCGTTTACATTACACGACTTATCAATGTCCACCGAACAAGTCATTTTCAGTGATTGCTTGTTTAAAGAAGTCATTTTGAGGGCCGTAACGTTGTACGTTAGTCGTGGAGCAGTAGGTTAAAGCATTTCCTTTCTTCTTTACTCCTTTTACAACTTCCGCTGCACATTCGATCCTGACTTCTGCGGATAATTTTTATAATTTTTTTTTTTTTTTTTTTTTTTTTTTTCACATAAAAGGCTTGGTTTTTCCACTTGGATACACAGAGACAGAGCTGACATTGGTCAGAAGAGGGTCCCCCTGAATGTAATAAAAGAACAAATCATATTTTGTAACTGCGTCTTCGTGTTGTGTCATTCTTCAACAATTAAAGATAATGTGAAACATCCTTTATATGAACATTGTGTCCACTCATCGTTATAATGAACTTTGTGTATAAACCATCTAAGTAATGTGTCCCCCTCTCCTCCAGTGTTAAAGAACTGATCAATCTCTCACCTCTCTAAATATATGTTATAAGTTGACAGACTGTAAAATGTTTTTTTTTTTTTTTACACAGTGATCACAACTTATCAAGGCCCGGAAGCCACTCAGGGATAAGGGTTATTGCAAGTACATTACGTTAGTGTGGAGATTTGATGAAGTGTTTACTTAAGGGGGCGGTTCATTAGGAATTTGTATAATGTATAAATGTCTCCTCTCTCTTCTATGTCTTCCCCTCACCAATAGGAATGTCACCTATGCAACACAATTTTTTTAAGTATTCTCATATAAAATTGAATTAAATTACAGTAAATATGGACATTCAATATAATTCTATATATAATGATTATGCATTTTTTTTTTTCTTAAGTCGATAAAAATGCTGATATGTTCAATTTTGGTGGCAGAAATAAAGTACCAAATATCATAAATACTAATTTCAAAATCACACATCACAAAAACTATTAAAAAGATGCAGATTTGGAATATTGCATGCCTAATCAATACATATTGTAGAATGCTATATCCAAATGTCAGCTGGCCCTGTCGGTGGGGCATTAGAATACGCCGACTGCCTCCCTGCAGAGGGTAAAAGTCCCTCAATGGGGGTCCTGGATATGACCTTAAACTATATCCAGTGGTGAGGCCCCAGCTTGTGGGCTTTTGGGAGTGTAGAGCCACCCTTTAATTACCATTGCTCCCAGGTCCACTCTGACCCAGAGTGGTAGTACCTGTTAGGGTCCCAACTATGGGTTAAATAGAAACTGACGTGAAAACAACAAATATATTCTATTAAAAAAAATCTTTGGATTCGGCATTAAATAACCCGAAAAGGGTTGATATGCCGTAAAACAAAAACAACCAACCAACCAAATGTCAGCTCTTTACACCATGTACTTCTTAAATAGTATTCTCAAGAAAATATAATAATTTTATACAGTGTTTTTCACTTTGTTTATCATGGCGATGTAATTAAGTAAACATACACGTTCAACATCAATTTAATTTTAATAAAAAAGGGAGCTACATGTTATCAACAATAACTTTTTTATACAATTGGTATTTTACGATTCTGTTGAATTCTTTGCTTTGCACTGATCACATTCGTCCATTTGAGGTGATTCCCTCAACCTCTTCCCCATACAAACATACAGACAAAAAACTTCAGTTATCCTTCTTCAATGCTTGTGGCGCAAATCACTTGTTTTGTATTGTTTATTAAATTGTTAGGTGAAAGTACAGACTAGTTAAAAAAAACACCCTCTCCTCCACATGTTAAGAAATGGGGTTTCAAAAAGTTCTCTTCATAAGTACTATTGTTTTTTTTTATTGTTTTAACATCTTTATTTTATTTTTGTATTGGCTTTGTTCAAGTTAACGCTGTGATTGTTTACAAATGATTTATTGCTAGTTTGTGTAGACCGTTCTGCTTTACGTTGAATTCCAAGAAAAAGTCCCTTCCAATTAATATTTACCAGTTTTAAAATAAGCAAACGAACTTGGCTGTTTTTTTTTTTTAAATAAAATATTTTTTATCTGGTAAAAATTAATCAGAAATTACTTTTTTGATGGCATATATGTGAAGCAGAATGATTCGCACAAACCAGAATTTTTTAATAAGAGATTTGTTCATTTATTCGCAAAATAATTTTCGACATTATAAAATTCCTACCTTAAAAACTTACCATTGGGGACTTGTTTGAAAAAAAATTGTCGAGTTACTGAAACCATTTGAAGAAATCACCAAACGAACAAGTTACAGAACTTCAACCATATCGATGATAATACCGACAATTTTAACTTTTAGGTTATTTCTTTCAAAAACTGTTCAATCTAATTCTGATATTTCTGACTTTAGTAGAATCTTTACTATTGTTGAACAATTCAATGAATCAATGGAAACAAGATTTTCATCCTATCTAAATGATAAGAACTTGTGTGTCTACTTTTCTAGATCCAAGATTCAAATTTAAGTTTCAAAAGAATGACATGGAAAACACTTAAGAATTGGATTCTACACCTACTTTCTACTGATGATAATGAAGCAGAATCCAGCTCTGTTGAGGGTCAAGAAGATCAAAATGAAAGTAAAATTGCATCTCTTTCAAGCCTGTTTGATGAATTAGTTTTGAATAAGCCTACAGTAACAAATCAAAAGTTAGAGCAGATAGAAGCGGAGATAAACCTGGAGACTGTAAGTGCAACTACAATGGAAATACAAGAATCACAATTTAAACTCTAAAGGAGTAAATCCCTTGTGGCTAAGTGCACAAAAGAACTTAACCATTACGTAGTTTTACAATAACTTACAAGAAGTGATGATCCATTTCAGTAGTGGAAGAAGACACAAGAGACCTTACCACTGCTGTGTAAACTGACTTCAAAATATTTTAGCGCACCACCTTCATCAGTGGAGAGTGAGAGGCTCTTTAGTACAGGTGGTAATATGTATGAACCTATGAGGAGAAGGCTGTGTCCTGAGAATAGAGAAACTCTAATGTTTGTACATTACAACTTAAAAATATTCAACTTTAAATACTGAAAGACTATGAAAGCAGAGGAGGCAAGCAGCAAGAATAGAAGAGGAAGTAGAGCAGCAGCAGGTGCAGAATTTCACCTTATAGTTATTCACTTAAAGAATTACAATTTGTACTTTGTAGTTGGTTTGTAATTTCTTTTTCTTATCTAATTTTTTAATCATATTCATTTAAGAATTGGAAATTGTATTTTGTAATTTTAGTTAATAAAGGGAAAAGGCCATAATAGTGGTCAGACACTTAAGTAAATGTTAAAGTAAATTAACAGTTATTATATTAATGTCAAAGTTATCTGATGCGTTGCTTTAGCAGTGATGAAATGATTTAAATTTAATAGAAAAGAGAAAGTAATTAATTGGACAATTAATCGACAAATTGGCCGATTACCAATTAATTAGTAAAGTGGCCGATTAGCGATTACCTGCCGATTAATCAATACACCCCTTATATGTATATTTCATAATTTTATGCAGGGTACAAAATTTCATTATTGCAATCATGACAGAAAGACCCATTTTAATGTTCATGATTAAAAGTGGGAAATGAGAAAGAAAGAAATTTTAATGTGGGGGGAGGCTATATATATATATATATATGTATATATCGCGTTTCATCCACTCTAGGATTCTTCAGGCCTAGAATCCTAGAGTGGATGAAGCGCGGAATATTCAGTGTAGCTTAATCGCGATATATATTTTATAAATTACTAACTAGCTCTACCTGCGTATTGAGCACTATTGAAGTAAATCCTAAAAGTTTACGCATAAATTTATACTTTCATATATTAATTTTATGTGAGTAAATGAAGTAGTTATATATATATATATATATATATATATATATATATATATATTGTTTTTAATTCTATTTGTTGAAGTACTGTGATATATGGGTTTTGTTATAGACCTCAAGTTATAAAAATTAACAATCCCTCTGTTACAAATGCTATCTTAAAGCATAAGTTATTTGAACAATTCTTTAAATCGACATGTGTCATGACAATAAACTGCATATCGTTTGTAAACATTTTTTAAGTGCATGTGTTTGACACGCAATCATATACAATCTTAGTGAATTAATCCGACACCATTTCAGAATTTTTTTTAATATATGTATATACATATATATTCAATCTCTTCAAGTTCCATTACCCCAATCTCAATTTCTAAAACGCAGTTAATGTGACCTCTAATTTCTCTACAATGACTTGGAAATAATTTTTTGATCTATCATTGTTGGACATTTATTCATTTATTTCAATTAAAAATCTTGTTTCAAATTTATAAAAAAAAAAAAAAAAAAAAAACATTTTTGTATGTTTATTGCAAAATTTTAAATTTCTTAAAAGATGCCTCTAAGAGTTTTTTTTTGTTTTTTTTTATGTCAATTTTCACAACACTATTGTGACCACATGCCTACAAAAGGAGATTTTATTCACATAATGGCATGCAGTAACGTCTGCATAACATCTCAATAATAACAACATGAACGAAGGACATTTTATTTATTAAAAAATAACAAAAAACTTGTATATCTGATGATGCATATTTTACTATCTTAATAATAAAACAAAAGTCAAGTTTTAAAAAAAATAGCACTTATGGACCTTTTTAAAGGTAAAGAAAAGACAGAAAAGTCTGTATGATGTATGTACCGGTCATGGAGCGAAGATAAAGTATTCCAAAAATCATGTAACTTGATCAAGTAGTTTTTTTGTTTGTTTTTTTTTTTTTTTCATTTAAGAAGATCAAATTTTACTCTGTGTTAATATGGAGGAGAGGGAGCAATGGACATTAAGGAATCAGAATAGACAACCTACTTTCATTCCAAATTTTTATTTTTGATAATGTTGGAAAGAAAACCGAAATGTAAGAATTAAAACCAAAAAATAGTTTATTAACATGACATGTATTTAAAAATTTTTTAGAAAATAAAATTTTCAAATTATGAAAACATTTTTTTTTAGAAGGGTAATTTTATAAAAGTTAAAAGCAAAATTGGAAGAATATTAAAATGGCTTCAGCCTTCACTTATTGGTAAAAAAAATGTCAAATTTGTTTTTCAAAACTTTTTTAAAAATCTACTTGATCAATTTTTGTGATTTTTTTTGATTTTTTTATTATACCATCTTCATTCTATGACAAGTAAATATATGATAAAAGTTTTTCTTCGTGTTTGTTTATAAGTGCCAATCTGTATAAGCACAAAAAAAATTTAATGATTTTTAATAAAAAAATTGATTATTAGGTGTGGATGGAGTAAGTTAAGGGAACCTCCGCCAGCATTTCCAACTAAAAACAAGATCCCCCATACACACACATAAATATGCATGCATGTGTGTGTGTGTGTGTGTTTATATTTATATATATATATATATATATATATACACACACACACACATACTAGCTGCACCCTGCCACACGTTGCTGTGACTCAATTTGGTGTAATAGAAAAGTCTAATAAAAAGAGAAAATACATGTTTCTTATATTCTTAGTACAGCAATTCACTCCAAAGAGTGAAAAAAAAAAAAGGCGAGAATGTAAAAAAAATGGTACTCTTGCAGAATTGGATCCTCAGGAGTTTCCATCTAGCATGGCTTGGACTCGACTAACAATCAGTGGATTAAGCCGAACGTTGCTGAAATGTTGAAACACTAAATTGAGTTTTTCTTTTGTTTTTGGTATTAAAAAATGTGAGTTTTTAATTAGTATTTGGATGAGGGAGGAGGCATTACAATACACAGATTCGAAAAAGTTGTCCAAAAATAAATAAATGAAAGCAAATGGAAGGTAAGTTACGTTTCTACCTAATTGGATGATTTGTTAGTGCTTTTATTTAATGTAAAATGTTTAATCAGCTCAAAAAACACTGTTTATCAATGTATTTGAAAAAGACAAATGGTCGTGGACTCTGTTGAATATATTATGGTTGGGAAAATAAGTTAAAAACTATACAAAACCGTGTTGGAAATCCACAAAATATGTTACCGTGACATAGGCTGACATATTCGGTGGATTTCTGACATATTTTGTATAGTCTTTTAGTTTTAACTCACTTTCCCAAACTTAACGTAATCAACAATGTCCGCCACCATTTGTATTTTTCAAATATACCGATAAACACTATTTTTCGAGCCGACTAAACGTTACATTAAATAAAAAGGGGTTTGTATTACTACAACCAGATACGAAAAAGTTGTCGAAAAATAAATATATAACAAATAAATGTTATCAAAGGTAAAATAAGTTACTTTTCTACCTAACTGGATAAGATTTTAGTGTTTTTATTTAATGTAAAATGTTTAATCGGTTCGAAAACATGCAGTATTTATCAGTATATTTGAAAATTACAAATGGCGGCAGACTGTGTTAAGCACGTTAAGTTTGGGAAAATGAGTTAAAACTAAAAAACTATACAAAATACTGTTAGAAACTCACTCAATATGTGTTACTGTAACATAGGCTGCCATATATCCAGTGGTTATTTAACAGTAATTTGTAGAGTTTTTTAGTTTTAACTCATTTTCCCAAACTTAATGTGTTTAACACAATCTGCCGCCATTTGTAATTTTCAAATATAGCGGTAAACGCTGTGTTTTTCGAGCCGAATAAACATTTTACATTAAATAAAAACACTTAAAAATTATCCAGTTTGGTAGAAAAGTAACTTATCTTGCCTTTGATAATATCTGTTATACGTTTGTTCTTTGACAACTTTTTCGAATCTATGTGTACAGTAATACAAACCCAATAAAAACACTAATACAAATATCCTCAAACCAGGTAATCACTAAAAGGGACTCTTAAAAGTCGACACCGGTATCGAGCAAAAGTTTGTTTACAAACTTTAAATGGGTAAAATATAAGCACATTATTGAAAATGTGATCATGTGATTAAAATTTAATTTAAATTAACCATGTTGTTTAACAAATTAAAAAATATAATGCAAGATGAAGTTTTAAAATGATTAAATGATTTATTTTATTTAAAATTAAAAGCATTGCCCAATAAAAATGAAATTTTGGGTACTTATGTATTTTTGGTGCTGTGCTGCTGAAATACTAACATTATTTGGAAAACCATTATTAATGAGGAGCTGAGGGTGTTTTATAACTATTCTGTGCTTCCACCTTACAATTAAAAAAAAAAAAAAAAAAGATATTGTGAAACTTCAATTTAAACTGGTAAAAAAACCTATAAAAATAGCACGGTAGCATCTGCCCTCGAGAACAATATCTACTGTAAAATTAAACCAAAATTTGGTGCTTATGTGTTTTTGTACCACGCTATTTTTAAATTGTTTTTTCAGGTTAAATTAAAGTTTCCAGATATCCTTTCTTTTTTTTACTGTAAGGTGTAAGCACAGAATAGTTACAAATCATCCTCCCCCATGTTAAGAATGGCTTTCAAAATAACCTTATTATTTCAGCACAGTAACAAAAAATATTAGTGTTGGGACGATTCCTAATTTTTATACGATTCCAATTCCGATTCCAGGAAAATATTGATTAACGATTCCGATACCAAGTACGATTCCGATTCCTAGGGAATTATTGTTTTGAAATATACCAGGTAGTTTTATACATATGGTCGGTAGTTCCCAAATATGTTCCCTAACTTTGGTAGAGATATTTTATGTCTACACCGTCGTGTTTTGGTTTAAATAAAATTATTATATAGTAAACTAAACGGAAAACTTAGCAAAATTTATTTTAGAGAAAATTTATTTTACTTAATTGGAATACAGAAAAAAAACTCAAAGAAAATAGAATTTACCCTTCAGAGAAAAAACAAATAAAATAGAATTTATATAACAGAACAAAAACAAGAAAATTAGAGAATAAATACACACGATTCATTATTTTGGTCCCCATAATTAACAGATTTAATGAATTAAATAAAAAATATATAGCGGAAGAGAAAGAAAATATATACTAATTAAATATAAAAAAGATAAATATTTAATTTAATAATTTATAAATGAACGTGCGTAGTGAAAAAAAACAATATACCATGTGACATGGCGCCGTAGATACAAAATAACCTTTCCAAAGTTAACGACCATATATGAGAAATACCATTAATCGAAAGTTTTTGTGTTTTATACCAAAAAGGTAGGTATAGCGAAAAGTTACAATTAAAGGAATTTCAAAAACGATTTTTTGTTTGGCTATTGATAGTTGTATTTGTGACGGCAGTTCTTCAGACCTCCATAATTCACAAGGAGTAGTTAACACCTATTATTTTTTCTTACTTTTTCATTGCTTTTACACGTTGTTTCTAACGTGAAGAATAAGTTTAGCCAAACTAATTTTGAAATAGGGTATATCAAAGGAATACGTATAAAAATGATACCACTATAAAAAACAAATGAAATACTAGATAAAATTGAGCAAACATAATTACCAAAATTACAGAAAAAGATTAAAAAAAAAAAAATGGTGAAGTTTGTTGAGTGAAATTAATTATTGAAAGAAAATTAATTGAACTAATAGAAATGTTAAATAAAAAAAATGTCACATTTCAATATTTTTTAATAATTAAATTCTCAGGGTTGTCGAAATTAAAAATTAAGTGATTTTTTTATTAGACTTCTTTCGAAGCTTGTTACCTTGAAAAATACATTTAAAACCCTGTTTTTTTTTAAATAAATTGAAAAATAAACGCAATTAAAAAAATTTAATTGATAATTGAAACTTTAAAAACATATTAAACATTGAAAAATTACTTATCTCACAAATTAACGTCCAATAAAGTAGATCCAGTCTTCATACAAGAATTCGGTTATAATAAATATATCTTTCCCAAACTTAAAAATTAAATCTTTTTTTTTTTTTTTTTTTTTTTTGAGAGAGAGAGTGCTTTAAAATCGCCGGGGAGTGCCGCCTAAAATTTTAAAGAAGTAAATTTTAGGAGTTTAGTGCCTTTCAAAGACGGTTATCATAATTTATTATCATCATTTAATTTCCTTTTTTTCCTCCCCCCCCCACCTTTCCACGTGGTTCAGTAGTTAACCAGTGCTCCTGTTGCTGTCAGTCAGCTATCTTTACCTAAGTTTTAATTTCTAGTTAAAAGAATTTTTCATGAATAGAATCAGCATTTTTAAAAATTATTTTTTTAGTTGTATATATTGTATTTACTCTTTGAAGTTAAGGAGGGTTAAAAAAAATTGGTGACACCTAGATGGTGACGTAGGCAAAAAAAAAAAAAAGACACTGCGATTTCGACCCTCACTAATAAAACTGCTCTGAGTGACTAGTTGGTAATTTTTTGTTTCTTTTCTTTTTTATTTTGCTCCTCCAATTTATTTGGATGCTTCATAGTTAAATGTTTTAACATGTTGGTTGTGGTCATGTTAGATGGTTTTATTCCTCGCGATATTTTAATTTCACAGACTTTGCAAATGGCTTTCAACTCATCATCTTCATCAACTTCAAAAAGTTTCCATGCAAGACTTTTTTTGGACTTTGGCGTTGTGCGTTCTATCCCAACCATTATCAATGGACCAGAGGTCATCTCGTCAGCATCAGACAGGGCCAAACTATTTGCAAAGAACTTTGCAACTAATTCTACCCTATGCAACGAAGGCTATCAACTCCCCATATTTCCTCCTACAACACAGAACAAGCTAGGTAACATACAAATATCCGTGCATGAGGTCGCCAAGCTAATCAAGAACCTAGATTCTAGTAAGGCAACTGGCCCTGATGGCATCCCAATTATAGTGTTAAAAAAGCTTCAACCAGAACTTGCTTCCATACTTACGAAACTATTTAAGCGCTGCCTTAAGGAGAAGTGCTTTCCGACCCCCTGGAAGACCTCATCAGTTTGCCCTGTATTTAAGAATTCAGGTGATAAGTCCTCTCCCTCTCAGTACAGACCAATAAGTCTCCTGTGTGCTATGAGTAAGTTGCTGGAATCCATATTAAATAGAGAAATAGTCAACCACCTCAGCAGGAATAACCTTCTTAGTGACACACAATATGGTTTCTACTCTGCAAGATCTACCGCAGATGTGCTGACGGTTATATCCCACAGGATTAGTGAATCTCTTGACAAAGGCTTCCTTTCTAGGGCAATTGCTCTCGACATATCAAAGGCCTTCGACAAAGTATGGCATAAGGGTCTACTTCACAAGATTTCCAGCTACGGTATAACTGGAAATGTTTTCTCAATCATTAAATCATTTCTCTCCGATAGGCTCATAAGAGTAGTGGTAGATGGACAAAAATCGGAGGCCTGCAATATAAATGCTGGAGTCCCTCAGGGGTCAATCCTGGGCCCAACTCTCTTCCTAATCTACATCAATGACCTCCCTAAACACATACATTCGTTGACATCTATGCTGATGACACGACCATCTACGGCAACACATCAAAGGCTGTAAATGACAAAGTTCTTTCAGATTCTCTCTGCTCTGATCTCTAGCGCGTGGTTCAGTGAGGGAAGATGTGGCTGGTTACCTTTAATGCATCCAAAACCAAACTCCTATCCTTACATCATCAACGCTCTGATCCCCATCTGGCATCAATTGTGATGGATGGCTCTCGTCTGGGTGAGGCCTCATGTTTTGACAAGTTTCTGGGTTTGACCTTTACTCCTGATCTGAAATGGAACACGTACATCAAGTCTGTTGCCAAGGTCGCTGGAAAGATGGTGGGATCCTTCTACCGCTCCAGAAGATATCTCACTCCTGATGCAATTCTCTTTCTATATAAAAGCCAAGTACATCCAAGGATGGAATACTGTTGCCATATCTGGGCAGGAGCTGCTAAAAACAGCCTATCCTGCCTTGACAGAGTACAAAATAGACTTCGTGGCTTAGTGGGGGATGACCTTTTCTCTACCCTGCAACCTCTCTCCCACAGAAGAGACGTTGCGAGCCTATCCTTGTTTTATCATTATTTCCATGGCAGGTGCTCGTCTGAACTCCAATCCCTGGTCCCCCCTCGCCAATCTTTCACGAAAAACACCCGTCTAGCTGAATCCACTGTGAAAAATTTCCCCCACTCTATATCTGTGCCTTAATCAAAATGCGGATTCCATGAACAAAGCTTCTTTCTTAGAACTGCACGCCTGTGGAACTCTGTTCCGTCTGCCTGCTTCCCTCCGGACTACAACTTGGATGTCTTCAAGTCCAATGTTAACAAATTCCTAATGAACCGTCCCCCTAATTAAACACTTCATCAAATCTCCACACTAACGTAATGTACTTGCAATAACCCTTATCCCTGAGTGGCTTCTGGGCCTTGATAAGTGGTGATCACTGTAAAAAAAAAAAAAAAAAAAAAAATCTGCTAAAAAAGACAAAAAGAAAAAAATATAAAGGGATGGGGCGGTAAATTGTACCAACCGGTAGTTAACAAAAAAAACTTATAGAATTTAATTTTTGAAACCAATGTATAAAAGTTTACATAATGAAATGCAAATATGCATTTTCTTTTGAATTTTTTTTTTTGGTTGACTGTGTTCAATTCACACATGGTTGATGCGGTTCAATATTGCTAAACTATAAGTCTTAAGTAAAATTCTATTTATAAATACTTTTTAAAATGAAATTTAATTAATCGTAAATATTATTTAGACATAAAAATTAATTGATTACAAAACCTTTTAAAAATATATATATTAATTTCTTTTTCGTTCGGCAAAGAACTGCGCAAAACACTTTTAATTTTCAATTTAAAATTCTAGAAAAAAGATTATATTATTCTGCTTTTAATATAATCAAATTCAGGATTTTATCTTTCTGGAGAAAAAATTTAAAAAATGGATTTTATTTCAATGAAATCAAAAAAAAACTTGACTGAATTGAATTAATTACCCTTGAATTAACGAAGGGGTTATTTAATAACTTTAGGTTTGGAAGAGATAGGTATGGGGTCGATTTTTTTGAAACTTTAAAAGAAGCCGACTACTGTCAAAACTTTGCGAAATAATACAACGTGATCAATTTCATTTTAGAGATATTTCTTTCAAAAGCCTTCTTTTAAAAAAAGAAAAAAAAGTACATTGTTCTATTAAACCTTTTACTGTTTAAATAATTTGATTTTGCTCGTTTTATTATAAGAAAATATAAGTTGAAAAAGCATTTTCATTCAGTATTAGATTTGTCAGTAAAAAAAAAACAATCGCCAAAAAGATAAGCGTTTTTTTTATTTTTACTTGCAATGTAGAGCCCTGCATACTTCTTTTCAAGTTAACTCTTTTGTAGTTTTGATTACAATAGATCTGATTGAATGAACCTTGTAAGGGAGGGGCACTAAGCATTGCCCTGTTAATAATGAATTTCTTTTGTTTCTTTTTATAACATGCTACATTTCTCTCTTGCGGTTAGAAATATCAGGAAATTTTTTTCTTTTTTTCAACATCAGACTAAAAGAATCGTAATGAAGGAATCGGAAAATTAAGGTATTTTTTAACGATGCGATTCCGATTCCGATACCTCCCAAAATACACGATTCTTACGATTAATGATTCCGATTAATCGTCCCACCACTAAAAAATATATAAGTACCCAAAATTTTATTTTTATTGTTCAATTATAAAATAAAACATATTTAATCATTGTAATACTTCATCTTGCATTATTTTTTAAATTTGTTAAACGTGGTTAACTTAAATTAAATTTTAATCACATGATCACATTTTCAATAATTATGTTATTATATTTTACCCATTTAAAGTTTGTAAAACATGTAAAAAAAAAACCTTCTCCTCGATACCGACGTTGACTTTATGAGTCCCTTTTAGTGATTACCTGGTTTGAGGATATTTGTACAACTAAACGTCAAATCTGCCGAAAACTTTTCTGTATTTCACCTAACAATTTCTTTAATAAAGAAAAAGCATTCATATTTTCCTATATAACCTTCTGTAAAAAAAAGAAAAAAAGTGTACTTTCAATTTTGTTAAAAAAAGTTTTCTTACGGTAAAAAAAAAAAAAAGCAAAAACAAAACAATCGAATCCTTATCGGACCTTAATCGCGTTGTTCTTTTGTTTTTTGTTTTTTTTCAAGTTAAATTCAACTTTCACAATATCTTTTTTTTATATATAATTTCACAATATCTTTTTTTGTAATAATAAATTGTAAATAATAAATTTTTTTTTTAATAAATTGTTAATTGAAAGCACAGAATAGTTACAAAACATCCTCCCCTCTTGATGATAAGAATGACTGAAAAAAAACAAATAAAAATAAAAAAGATATTTCAGCACGTTACCAAAATGCATATGTACCATGAATTTTCTTTGAAATAAAAAACAAAAAAACTGTACTTTCACCTAAAAATTTATAGTTTAAATAATAAAGTTCATATTTTCTCATATAGAAACAACTGTTTAAAAAAAAAAAAAAAAAAAAAAACGTGTGCTCCCAAGTTTATTTTTACGACAAAGATGGTTTTGTTAAGGTTCTTTGACTTTTATGTTTCAACTCAAAATGCACATTCTAGTGAGCAATTTGTTTTAAATTAAAAAAAAATGGGAAATGAATTTAAATTTAAAAAATAGAGGATTTTTTTTTTTTTTTTCACTTATCGATTGGAGTCGTCAAATCGTGGTGGATACATTGAAATAACTACCAGAAGTAAAAACCGAATAGTCTCACAGAAACGACTTCGAAAAATATTTTTATTTTATTTAATATTTTTATAATTTGATATATTAATTTATTTTAATAATATAAAAACATTTCCTTGGCTCTAAGGAAAGTCTATCTGAAAATTTCAATTAAATTGGTAATGTAGAAATATGGTTTTATTGATAATGAACAAACCAAAAATTACATTTTTATATATATAGATATATGTTATGTGTGTATATATATGTATATATATATGTTATACTTAAATATATTATACTTAAACATATATATATGCTAAAGTGTATTGAACTGAAAAAAACTATTTCTTCAAAAGTGGCTTGTACGTAAGTAGAGCTTTTATAAGTAAAATTATATAAACATCTGAAAAGGCCCTATGCAGATCGATCTATGTTTCAACGTTCACCATCTTGTTGTTGCTATTCAACCCCTGAGAAGACAGTTAATATCAAAATATATATTGGTCTGCATTGGGCCATTTCTGATGTTTATAAAATTATATTTCAAATATTATGCAGTTCGTAGTGGGCAAAGTGCACAAATTTTACAATTACATTAATTTCTCTTTAACTTTCTTATTTCTATTTTTTTTGATTGCTATCATAGTTTCAGTTATAACTATTTCCTGTGATTTTTGTTCTTAATGTTATTGTTTTTATTTTTTCTACTACACATTAGTATTTCGTTATTGTGGGCTTTGATTATCATTTCCATTGTTCAAGGGTTAATTATAGGAAATCTTTTTCAATAAGAGTTAAAATTTCTTGCTGAGTTTGGTGTTTAGCATCTGATTATAGTGACATGAACCAAAAGATGTTTCTCTTTTTCCTATTTTTATTTTTTATTGTTGGTATCTTGTTGCTTTTTTTTTTTACACAGTGGTCACCACTTATCAAGGCACGGAAGCCACTCAGGGATAAAGGTTATTGCAAGTACATTACGTTAGTGTGGAGATTTGATGAAGTGTTTACTTAAGGGGGCGGTTCATTAGGAATTTGTTAACGTTGAACTTGAAGACATCCAAGTTGTAGTCCGGAGGGAAGCAGGCAGACGGAACAGAGTTCCACAGGCGTGCAGTTCTAACAAAGAAGCTTTGTTCATGGAATCTGCGTTTTGATTTAGGCACAGATAAAGAGTGGGGGAAATTTTTCACAGTGGATTCAGCTAGACAGGTGTTTTTCATGAAAGATTGGCGAGGGGGACCAGAGATTGGAGTTCAGACGAGCACCTGCCATGGCTTATATTCCATTTCAATATTATGATACTATTTTTTAAAGCTGGGTTGTATATGTTTGTTGAATTTGTAAATACATTTTTGTTGCCAAGCCTACATTCGATAGAATTGGAAATAGATTTTATGATTGATTGGTGTGGGTGATTGGACTCTGAGGTCACATATATTGAATTGCCCTTATCCTTTAAATGTGGTGCCTATATATTTTTACTCAATTTGAAAGGAACATCAAAAAGGTTGTTATTTTTATGTTAGCTGATATGTCGACTTTAAAATCTAAATTTTTCATATATACATCGATACTATTAAATAAAAGGAACTTTGTCTGTGTGTGTGGGAGTTCGTTCCTTATAGACTCCAAAATGGTTGGGCCAATTTTTATGATTGGTTGGTTGGTTGTTTTTGTTTTACGGCATATCAACCCTTTTCAGGTTATTTAATGCCAAATCCGGTGATTTTGAAGAAAATTTTTTTAATAGAATATATTTGTTTTTTTGCAAGTCAGTTTCTATTTAACCCATAGTTGGGACCCTAATAGGTACTACCACTCCGGGTCAGAATGGACCTAGGAGCAATGGCAATTAAAGGGTGGCTCCACACTCCCCAGAGCCCACAAGCTGGGGCCTCACCATCGGATATAGTTTAAGGTCATATCCAGGACCCCCATTGAGGGACTTTTACCCTCTGCAGGGGGGCAGTCGGTGTATTCTAATGCCCCACCGACAGGGCCACAATTTTTATGAAATTTCACACAAATGTATGTATCTAGTAGTGTTCTTAGGTTTTGTATCAGAATGTCTTCAATAAGTATCAATAATCGTAAAAATTCTATGAAAGGAGAAACAGGCAATTTGGGCCAAAGTCAACACCTTATACAGCCTAACATCACAAGTAGCCTAGTAGGGGATGCCCTTTTTTCTTCGCTGCAACCTCTATCTCACAGAAGAGACATTCCGAGCATGTCTTGGCTTTATTGTTGTTTTCATGGTAGGTACTCGTCTGAGCTCCAATCTATAGTCCTTCCTCACCAAACTTTCATGAAAAACACTTGTCTAGCTGAAACCACTATCAATAATTTCCCTCATTCTTTGTCTAAATCTAAATGTAGATTCAATGGGCAAAGCTTTTTTCTTAGAACTGCACGCCTGTGGAACTCTCTTCCGTTTCCCTGCTTTCGAGCTGACTGCAATATGGTCACCTTAAAGTCCAACGTAAACAAGTTCTTGATGAGCCGTTCCACTTAAGTAATCCAATTTAACAAATTTTCACTATTAACGATTATGTAGTAAATCCATCATTTCTATATAGACCAATGTCGGTGGTATAAAATATATTTGTGAGGATATATTATATTTCTTTTAGTTTGTCAGTACAGTCAGGAAGCAGGAAGGGAATTTCAAAGTCTAGCAGTCCAAGGGAAGAAACTATTAGAGTAGGAGGCTTTCTGGTATCTAGGGACTCGACAGTGAAGGGGTGGGATTTTTGCTGCTTGTCAGCTTAGTCTGGAGTATGTACATTGAAGGGGTACAAGTTTGTCAAAGCAAATGCTATTAACTTGTAATATAATGGACTGATCCAACACCCCTCAAATGAATGGACTGTTACGTCTATAAAAAGACAAGCAAACTCTCCTCACGTGGGAGACAGAATTTAGTACTAAGCTGTCAATGGACGCTTAGAAATGTGTGTACCTTTTTACCTAAATAAACCTTTTCTGTACAACCCCAGTAATGACTTGTTATTCATATAATCTACGATATAACAACTGGCGACGAAGAATTCGAACGAAACTCACTAAAAAACAAAGCGAAGGAAAAAGCACACAAGAAGATTAACGAGCAGAAAACAAAAGAAATCCAAAGAAGGAAGAAGAAAAAAAAACTTCGACAGAGCCAACATTTAAAAAGTAAGTGTTTCAGTCTGTTACGGTCCTAAAAAAAAAGAGAAATTGACATTTTGAAGCGAACATTTTTTTGAAAAGAACATTTAAAAAAAAAAAAAAAGAAGTGTCCATTTCAAGTTTTATTCGGCTGGAAGTGTTTTTTTTTTCTCTTCGGAAGGAAATTGTGCTTTTAATTCATTGAATTTATAGGACATTTGAGTGAATCTTTTGTTTAATTGTGTGGTTTTGTAAAAAAAAAAAAAAAAAAATTTTTAACATGGAGCAATTAGCGGAATTCACTAGAACTATGCAATCGGCATTGTTTGCACAACAAAAGCAAATGGGATTACTTCAGCAACAACAATTGAAGCAAAGTGAAATACTACAGAGTATTTTAACGCAGCAGAAAGACTGTTGTTTCGCTCCTGAAGGAATAGCAAATTCTTTATCCGAATTTGTATACGAGCCGACAAATGGGTTAACTTTTCCGGCATATTTTCGGAGATACGAAAATATTTTTGCTAAGAGATGTCAGTTTTGGACAGACGAAGAGAAGATTATCCTTCTTCTTCAAAAAACTTGGATCTCAGGAAAATACAAAGTATACGAATTTTATCCTGCCAAAGAAACCTGAAGAGATTTCTTTTAGTGAAACAATAAAAATATTTTCAAACATTTTCAGTGAACGAGATAGTCTATTCTATACACGTTATAAATGTTTAAATATCACGAAGCAGGAGGATGAAGATTTTATTACTTATGCAGGGAAAGTGAATGCTCATTGTGAATCCTTTAAATTAAAAGACCTCAAAGAGGATATGTTTAAAAGTCTAATCTTTGTGCAAGGTTTAACAGCCTCTAAAGATAAGGATATTCGTTCAAGGATATTATCCATTATGAACCAAGACACAGAAATAATGTTACAAAAAGTTACGGAAGAGTGTCAGAAACTGTTAAATTTAAAGCAGGACAATACAAGCATCGAAGGAAAAAATTTTGAAGGAAAAAATATGGGAAAAAAAATGGAAAGGGTGATGAAATGTGCTCACGAAAAATCCTGTAAGACATGTGGGGGGAAAAAACCACTTCACTAAAGATTGTTACTTTAAATACAAAATATGTAACAGATGTAATAAAAAAGGCCATAAATCAACGGTAT
Source organism: Euprymna scolopes (assembly GCF_053919585.1). Taxonomy (NCBI): domain Eukaryota; kingdom Metazoa; phylum Mollusca; class Cephalopoda; order Sepiida; family Sepiolidae; genus Euprymna; species Euprymna scolopes. The sequence goes on along the minus strand of NC_136495.1, from coordinate 60,621,138 downwards.
GCAGGAAAGGAAAATACCGAAAAGCAGAAATAAAGACCAGTGATTCTAAAAATGAGTCTAGGTGTGATAAAAGAAAATATATTGAAATTAAAATTAATGGCTGTAATGTGAACTGTCTTCTAGATACGGGAAGCGACATAAGTATAATTGACGAAGTAACTTGGAAGAAAATTGGGTTTCCAAAGTTACAAAATACAAAAAAAATTGCCAGAAGTGTGTCTGAAAATAAACTAAAATTTAAGGGTGAATTTTTTACCAATGTGTCTCTAAAGGAGAATGCTGTGAAAACCAAGTTATATGTCGTACCGGGGAAAAATTCTAATTTGTTCGGTATAGACTTAATGATTCTTTTTAATTTATGGGGAAAACCCATAAGCTCATTTTGCAATAAAGTAAGTCTGGCGGGTTTAGAAAATTCTAAACTACCAGGGAAGTTTATTGACGAATTAAAAAAAGACTTTAAAGAGATATTCTCTGAAGGTTTGGGTTGCTGCACGAAAACGGAGGTGAAATTTGAACTAAAGGACGAAGTTAAACCAGTTTTCAAACCCAAAAGAAAGGTTCCATATTCAGCATTAGAAACTATAGAGAAAGAATTAAAGAGACTTCAAGATATTGGAGTAATAGAAAAAGTGGGCTACTCTGAATGGGCTTCACCCACGGTTTACGTTAAGAAGAAAAATAATAAGATCAGGGTATGCGCGGACTTTTCGACAGGTCTAAATGATTGTCTCAAGGAGCATAACTACCCGCTACCTACCCCAGAGGAAATTTTTTCGAAGTTAAGCGGAGGAAAAATTTTTACAAAAATTGATTTGTCTGAAGCGTATTGGCAAGTAAAAGTCCAGGAAGATTGTGCTAAGTACCTGACATTAAATACCCATAAGGGACTATTTTCACTAAAACGTTTGCCTTTTGGTTTAAAAGTAGCCCCAAATTTGTTCCAGCAAATTATTGATACAATGCTAGCAGGTTTGGATTTTGCTATGGCTTATCTAGATGACATCCTTATAAGAAGTAAAAATGTGGAAGAGCATAAGATCCACATTGGCAAAGTATTCGAGGGAATATCAAACTATGGATTGAAAGTGGCTCTCGAAAAATGTAATTTTGGGATGGACAAAATTGAATATTTGGGACAAGTGATTGTTTCGAAATGGTAGAAAACCTAATCCTAATAGGACTGAAGCAATCAAAAACATGCCTAGACCAGAAAATATAGTGCAGCTACAGTCATTTTTGGGACTAGCAAATTATTATAATTCTTATATCCCAAATATGCATGAACTAAGAGCACCTTTAAACAAATTATTGAAAAAGAATAAAAAATGGCTCTGGACAAAAGAATGTGATGAAGCATTCCTAAAGATTAAAAAATGTCTGTTATCGGATTTAGCACTAGCTCACTACGATCCGAAAAAAGAATTAATTGTAGCAGCAGATGCGAGCGACTACGGTTTAGGTGCTGTGCTACTACACAGACTCAAAGATGGATCGACTAAACCAATTATTCATGCCTCAAGAGTTTTGCTACCCGCAGAAAAAAATTATAGTCAGATAGAAAAAGAAGGTCTGGCAATTGTATACGCCATGAGGAAATTTCATAGGTTCATCCATGGAAGATTTTTTATCTTGGAAACGGACCACAAACCTTTGTTATCGATTTTTGGTTCCAAAAAAGGAGTTCCTACTCATACGGCTAATAGGTTACAAAGATGGAGCATGATTCTGTTAAACTACAATTTTAAAATGAAACACCTGGCATCCAGCAAAATTGCACACGCAGATGGTTTGTCCAGGTTGATCCCAAATAAAACTGAATTACTTGAAGAAACTGTTATAGCTGCACTAAAAGAAGAAAATGAACTAACAGATATATTAATAAATACTGTTAGGGAACTTCCGGTAACACTTGAGGAAATAAAGAAAGCAGCAAGAACAGATGAATACATTAACAAGATAAAAAAAACAAGTGGAACAAAAAGAAAAGAAGAGGAAAGGATTAACAGTTTTTCCATTTTCAAAGTGCGATGAAACTCTAATGTATGCAGATAGAGTGGTAATACCTCAAGTATTACAGAAGAGAATTTTAAAAGAATTCCACATGGGACATCCTGGAATCTCCAGAATGAAAGCACTAATGAGAGCATATACGTACTGGCCTGGAATGGATCAGGACATAGAAAAAATGATAAAATTATGTAAGGGTTGCCAACTAGCAGTAAAAGCGCCGCCCACTAAGACGCAACCTTGGCCTAAAACAGATATACCATGGACGCGGATCCATATAGATTATGCAGGACCTCTAAAAGGATATTATTACCTGGTAATAGTAGATAGCATGTCGAAATGGCCAGAAATTTTTAAATTCAAACATCCTACAGCGGCAAACAAAATAAAGGCGTTGGATGAGGTATTTGGGCGTTTTGGCGTACCAAAAACAATTGTTAGTGATAATGGCACCATGTTCAAAGGTCAAGAATTTAAGATCTACTGTGAGTCACTGGCCATAGTGCATATCACAACACCAACTTTTAGCCCTCGATCTAACGGACAAGCTGAAAGATTTGTCGATACTTTTAAACGAGCGTTAAAAAAGAACTATAACATCGACACTGAAGAAAAAAGTCTTCAGAAATTTTTAGCAGTGTACAGGATAACGCCTAATCTGAATACAAATGCAAATTTATCCCCAGCGGAAATAATGTTTGCCAGAAAAGAATGGTCTACATTATAAAAGGTCAGACATTTTCCCACAAAAAACATATAAACCAACTCAGACCCCGATATATTGAAATAGTTAAAAACAATGAAGTACCGATGGAAGTACTGTATGACATTTTTCACATAGAACCTCCAAAAAAGGAAGCACCAGTAACTGAAAATACAAGTCACTCTCCAAAATCAAAAAATTCGCAAACGCAAATTTTAAGGAGAAGTGAAAGAAAAAGAAAAAGAACTGAATTTTTTGGACAAAGTCAAAAAAGAAAAAAATGGTGAAGCGAAATTCTAGGGAAGAATTTAGCTTGGGAGGAAGGTGATATAATGGACTGATCCAACACCCTTCAAATGAATGGGCTGTTACGTCTATAAAAAGACAAGCAAACTCTCCTCACGTGGGAGACAGAATTTAGTACTAAGCTGTCAATGGACGCTTAGAAATGTGTGTACCTTTTTACCTAAATAAACCTTTTCTGTACAACCCCAGTAATGACTTGTTATTCATATAATCTACGATATAACAACTTATAAAACAGGCACAGGGATGTTAGAGGTTAAAGCTTCGTTGGTAGTGTTGGCCCTATTATTTGAGACTCTGTTTTGAGTCCTGTCTCAGAGGGAGAGACTAGTGGTAGATGTACCAGTCCGGATGTGACAACAATACCCCATACATTGGCGAATAGTGGCTTTGTAGATATATAGGATATTATCAAGTGTGAGTAATTTTCTAACACAGCTTAAATTGAATTTAAAGCCATGTTTAATTTCAGAAGCGTTTCCCATGGGTAGCTATTCTGTACAAGTCCTGAAGATGAAGAACTTTTAGTCGGTAGCTGTTCTGTACAGATCTTGGACTTTATAATTTTGAAGGCAAAGAGCAAAAGATCCTTCTTGTGTTGACACGAAAAAATTATGTGCTGGAATGCGCAAAGATTCAATATTTTTATGAAGCAATTCTGGTTTCTGGTTGGTGGCTAGCAGAAATTTTTTATATAATGGAAAAGTTCATGTTTAATTCTGTTCAAAAATTATGTATACACTCAAATGTGTAAAATAAAACAAGTTACAAGTCTGATTATCTTCAAGTCCAATGTAAACAAGTTCTTGATGAACCGTCCCCCTACGTAATCCAATTTACAAAGTTCCCACTATTTATGTTTACTGTACTTATTTGCTTCCCCACGAAAGCAAATTAGGCACAAGGCCGTTTTTAATGTGGGGTAAAAACCAGCTCCCCTAAAAGTAGGCAAAAAGGGGGCACTCTGGTTACCAAAAATAATAATTGTCCCAGTATAGAGGGTTTTCCCTCCATTGACTGGTACAAATTATCTTAAGTGCAGCATCTATAGAACAGATACTACACTTTGAGGTATTTATTTGCTCCCCCACTGAGCAAATTAGGCACAAGGCCGATTTTTAAAGTGAGGAGTGAAGGGGAAATGGGGACCAACTCTCCGGGGAGTAGGGGAGCTGGATAGCGACAATTGGTATGAAGGGTAGCCCCTACATTGACCAAGGTCTTATATGTGGGGTCGCCCCCACATATGGTCCCTGCTTGCAGCATCTGCCGGAACAGATGCTACACTTTGATCCCGGCCCGAAGGCCAAATGTTTACTACGCTATAATCACATTGACTAATGTATACCCATTAATCTGTATCTTCAAGTCACCTCCGAGCCTTGATAAGTGGTGATTCCTGTGTGAAAAAAAAAAATAAATAAAAAAAAAAATAAAAACCAGAAAAGTCATTTAGTTCATTTAGATTTTAAAATTTGCGCATGTAAAAAAGGGAGCCCTTTTTTAATTTTGTTCAAACTTTCACTATTGTTGTTTTCTTAACTCCAAAGTCAGAATCCGTATTAATTTTTACTATAATCACAAAGATCCTGCAACTTATGTCCCTGATAGTAGCCCCGTATATCAAAGTGGTACCGTGCCTTGTTTGTTTAAAAAAATTATCTACAAGCTTAAGTTTATTTTCAGTAAAATTAATACTATCGGTTATAAATTACATATTTTTCTGGAGTCAGGATTATTTACTCTATATTTATAGGAAAAATTAAAATATAATTGACACATGATTTGTTTAGCAACTTCCAAGATGATAATCCTATGCTTTTTAAATCTAAAATGGCAGCTTCAGAATCTTCTAACATGGTATCAGATGTTTTTAGGGGAAATTTTTTCTCTGATTGTCATTTTTAAAGTGAATATTTAGTGATTTTGATATACCATTCTTACCTTTCTTGTTTACCTTTCTTCCTTTTTGCTTTGTTTTGCAAGTGTGCCTGTTTTTTTATAGTAAATGATCGTCTGTGAAGAGCTGCCCATAAAATGATAAAATTTAAATTGTGAAACATGCATAAGATGGAAAGGGAAAAAAATATACGCTAATTTACCTAAATAGAAAATTGCATGTGAACAACTTGAAAAGCTTGGTGTTAAGAATAAAAGGAAAAAATATTTAGACTTTAAAGTGGTGGACCAGTTCTGTTTCGCATATAATTATAACGGAAAATAGAATTTTTTTTTTTAATCTTAATCATTTTTTAAGTGTGTGTGTGTGTGTGCGTGCGTGCCTGTGTGTGAGTTGGGTTTTATTTTTTATTTCATTTATTTTTTTTGCTGAAAATGTATACGTTGAGACATGTTACAAATAAATGATTACAAAATTTTTATGTTAATGAAAGTATTCATTTTGCTGTGAAGGCTACAGTTTCAAACAATTCATGATGGATGACTTTTGTTCCATCAGAAAATGACTTCCGGTTTCCACATCCAATACTCAGTAACTTTCTCTTAGTTTTTACTTTTTTAGTTAAAATTGATTGGAATTGTTTACAAAAAAATACTGTTCTTTTGTGCTGCTCTCTCGCTTCACATATATGTGCACACAGGGAGCCGTCACCCATAAGTTGGGAAATCTATCTAAATTTTAGTGTGTATGTGTGAAAGTGTATCATTTTTCTACTGAAAATATATCTGTTGAAACATGTTATAAATAAGTGATTACAAAATTGTTATAGTCAATTAACTTTTAATTGCCTGTAAATTATAAATTGACTTTTAATTGTTCTGTTGCATGGACAATTTCCGTCTTTTTAAAGCTCATTAAGTCTCGGGTATATATGTGGGTCATCATAACTGCCTGGTTATCGTTTTAAGTTAAATTGTTTTGCAATACTCATCCTACTCTAAATCTTATAGTATTTTTTGTTAATTTTAGTGCCAAGTTCAAACTGTTTTTATTTGCTTTCAAAAGGAAACAACAATACTGAAAATTTGTTATGAACATGCATAAAAGTTATCTCTATTTAAAGAAAGAACTTTTCATTGTTTTACTGTTAAGTACGACTGTTTACAATTGTTCTTGAAAAAAGGGTAATGAAAATCTGTCCCCCATTTCCAAACGCACTCATAAATTGTATATTCCTTGTAAACAAGCAGTTGCAACATTTCTTCACCATGATGATAAAAACTGATAATCATTAGGATGAAGGGACAACAGACAACATCAATTGCAAATGGTCATTTAAAACGTTAAAAAGATGTTATCTGCTTTTGATTGAGAAATATGAAGTGCCTTCAATTAGTTTCCAGATATTTTTTTTTTTTTTTTTTTTTTGTCCAGGCATTTAAAATTGTTGTAGACTCTTGAAAATTCAGTATGTTATTGCTATACATCTTATGAGATGACCGACCAATTTTTATGATTTCAGGTTCAAATAAATAACTACAGCAGGAATTAGAATACACCCTATTAAAGCTTGATTTTCACAGCTGGTGAATTTAAAAAATGCAATCTGGACATACTTTAGAAGAACGATATGCAATAAAATTCTGTTTGAAACTTGAAAAAAATGCCACAGAAACATATGAAATGCTTCTAGTAGCTTTTGGACCATCTTGCATGAATCGAGCATCAGTCTTTGAGTGGCATAAGAGATTCAAGGAAGGTGTTGAGTGTGTGAAGGATGATAAGAGGTGTGGGAGGAGTAATGAAGTCATAACACCAGAGTTGATTGGCCAGATAAAGAATTTCATGTATAAGGACCGTCATGTATCTATAGAGACAATAAGTGCACAGTTTGATGTCAGTGTGGGAACTGTACACACAATTATTTGTGAGAAACTAAAGATGTGGTAGATTTGTGCATGGTTTGTCCCAAGGGTGCTCAGAGAAGATCAGGAAGAAAGATGTTGTCATGACAGCAGAGAGATGATCAAGCTGACCAATTCAGATCCCGCAGTTCTTGATCCTCTGTTGACCTGTGATAAAAGCTGGATCTCTTGCTATAACCCAGAGACCAAGAAACAGTGGAAGCATGCTGGCTCTCTCAGAGCAAATCCACTCAGAAACTTATGATGATCCCTTTTTTTTTGTTGACAACACTGGCATGATCTACATGCACTGGGTTCCCACTGGACAGCCAGTTAAAAGGAATACTATGCTGAGATTTTAAGGGAGTTTATGAAGAGATTCTGATGAAAGAAGCCAGCACTCTTCAAATCTGGTCAGTGGCATTTCCACCAGGACAATGCAGCAGTTCACAACTCCATCATTGTCACAGACTTTTTGACCAAGATGGGCATCAACACAGTTCCCTACCTCCCCTATAGTCTGGGCCTTGTTTCCTGTGACTTTTGATTATTCCCTAAGCTCAAGGAAAACCCTTGGAGGCTGTTGTTATAAGATAATTGAGGAGATGAAAGAGGCTGTGACAATAGTCATCGATCCATTCACGCAAGAGGACTTCCATGAGGCCTTTCAGAACTTCATTGGAACGGTACAAGTGTATTGCTGCTGGAGGAGATTACTTTGAAGGGGACTAGGGTTTCATGTGTGTTCTATCAATAAAAGGTAAAATTTGTTATTATGTGAAAGAAATTCAAACAAAAGCATAAAATAGAATGGATAATGTTGCAAGAATAATCAAAGCGACTATTAAGTAGTCATTTTGTAAATCACAATGAAAACTAGTGTGTTCCAAAAATGCTATTCTGCCAATCTCTAAATCTTGATACCATGTTTCACGGCAATATTGTGTAAGCCCACAAAAATTGAGGACAGAAGGGGGGAAAAATAGAAATTTAAATTAATAACCTAATGAGGGTTTTGTTTTGACAGAAATCATAATTCGAAAAATATGCATTTAGAATTGAATATTTAAAAGTATGAATAATCTAAATGACTATTGTCATATTAACTCCAAAGACCACTCAGTGTTCTTTGAATTCCAATCTGCTATTTGTTTATTCTGTCAATTGGGAATGTAAAAGAAAGCATTTGGAATAGCCAATCAAAATCCATGAAAATAGAAAGTGTAGTTGAAGGGAGTGTTCCATATTTAAGTCGAAAATGTAGAGTATCTAACAGACAATAGCGATAGTGGGGTGAAAAAATATATTTATTAATGGTTAATGGTGCTATGACAAAATAATTAACCTATGAAAACGACTTCCTGGTGTAAGTGGGTGCAATATTGGCAGATGCAAGTATGAGAGTGAGAGTACCTCCAGCTTCTTTCATAGATGCCTGTCGAGCCAGAAAAAAATGTAAAAATTATTGAAAGTGAACAAAACAAAAGCTTATTTTCCAAAACATATTTATCAAGAATTGGCCTAAATGGTTGCCAAAGCTGATTTGTATGTGTAGGTGTTGGTTAGAAAACTATATTAGTCAGCAACATTACTTAACTTTATTATAAGTATAATTATTACTATAAACAAAAACCATTGTTGCATTAACCGACTAATTAGCAATCAGTTTCTGTCATTGAAGTTTAACAACAGTAGCTTAAGTTTCTGCTTCGTTTAAGTAGAAAACATTTTAAATAAAAAGTTGATAAATACATCAACATCACAAATTGTATATGGAAAATATTAAATCATTAAATGAATGAATAACAAACAAATTTATTTTAAAAACAATTATTACAATTAAACAAAAACTTTTTCTAATGGTATTTACATATTAAATCTACCAGAATGTTTTTCTGTGTGTAACAAATTGTTTCAACATCTGATTGAACATATAAAGTTATTTGGGGCTACTGTTGCATAAGGGTTTCATTAAAAGAGTCTTAGGAAGAGATGCTTAGAGAGAGTCTTTTTAGAGAGAGCGAGAGTAAGAGTCTTATTATTGTGTTTGTCTTGAGAGAGAGATGAGGCTTAGAAAGATCCTTATTACAGTGAGGGATGTTGTAAGACTCTAAGAGAGAGATTTTTGTTGTATGAGACTTGTTGTAAGAGTTCTAGAGAGGGATAGTTCATATTATAATTCTTATATATTAAAATGTTCTTTCTTTGTTGTGTAGAATGGAAGAGAAGGAGAAAGCTCTTTGAGTGAGGACATGATGATGTTGCGATGTGTATGTAAAGACATATAACACAAATATATAATACAATTGGACTTTACCTTTTTTTTAAGAATCATAAGACACAAGACGAGCTTTACAAAAAACACTTGATGGTTTATTCTTCACATGGCCGTGATTCCATCATCAAGAATTCAAAGTTTCACATTTTTTCCTTGAAGTGACGTCTCGCTCCTAGACGTCTGAATCTCTCTGAGTTTTCTCACTGACTGTCTAACTCTCAAGTTTTTCTCTATCCCTCGAACTTTCTATTTTCCGTGACGTCATACACATGTTAAAACATGTGCATTCTTTCACGTGTCCTGGACATACGTGTCCAAAACTTTTCCTATTTCTACAAAAGGAATTTTAACCTATATTCAATATGTTAAAAACATTATCTTATAAGCTGCATTCTTTCAATTTAAAATTTCATAACAAACTTGACAGCTCACATTCTTTTCTTGAATATTTTATCTATATTCTAAACAAATGTTTATTTTACATTTTTAAATTCTCACACGTAATCTATTTCTAAACTAGATTACGAGGTTCGAATTCCGCCTATGCTTTTTCATTTTCATTTTAAACTAAATTCTCTATTTTTATACTTACATGAAAAGGGGACAGCCCTTATCATGTAACACTACTACACTATCAGAACGAAATTTTGTAGTCAATAAATGAAGTTTTCCGATTAAAAAAACAATGGTTTTTACTGATTTTTTTTTTTGTCAATTCTAATAAATTACAATGTTAGCTTCCAAATTACACAGTCAAAATTACCTGAATATTATTGAATTATTTAAAAAAAACAAAAAAAAAAACTTTTAAGCGTGTAAAACATTGCAGTTGAAATCGAAACAAAATTACCTTCTTTTTGAACTCTCCTGTGTCTTGCATAAGCAAATGCGATCATTTTCTTCAAACTCTATTTTCTATTTTTTTTTAATAAATCATTTTCTACCTTATCAATCATCTTAAAAATATGAGGCATACGTAGATACCATTGTTTCCATGTGAAATTCGCTATTAAGTGTCAGTTATTTTATTACCAATAATTCATCAGGCTGAATATGTAAATCTATGCTTTGTGACAGATTTTATCTCCAAGTAACGTTTCCTCTAACCAATCAGATTCATTGGTTTTTATTACTCTGGCTGTTAGGGAAGTTTTAAAATTTCCAGGTAATGTCAGTGAATGTCTGTGAGTTTCTTTATCTATAAGAAGAAAAACTACTGGACACCTTTTTCATGAAATTTGGACCATAGATAATAGATATAAAACCAACTCCTTATGCTTGACTTATTTTTAGCGGAAACAGGCAGAAGTCTTCCTTTAAAATAAATGTACTCATGGATTAAAAAATACTGAAAAGATTTTTTAATGAAATTTGGACCATAGATTTATACAAAATTTGAAGGGGGGGGGGGGGCAAAAAAAGATAGTAAAAAAAAGCTTGCATACAGATTTTTAAGAAATTTAGTACATAGCAAATACAGGGTGGAATGATAATTTTTTGCCCTAAAGAAAACAACACTATAGCTTTATTTTAAAATTTTTAATGCCAAAAATCAATTCAAATAACTTGATTATGTAGTAGAGCTGACATCTATTCAATGTAGCTGCCTTCAGTTTCAATCACCATCTCAATATGAGTCTGGAACTGGGAGCATGCCTTTTCCACAAATGCTGGCAGGAGCTTGGCGAATATTTGACAGATGACAGTAATCAGGCTTGCTTTTGTGTTGTGGGAGGTCATGTTGGTGATGTTCTTGACGTATGACCAAACGAAGTAGCCCAGCGGGTTCAGGTCAGAGGAGAGGGGCTAGTGAGAAAAGGATACAAATTCATAGAACTCCTGAAGCCAAGCCATTGGTCGCTTTGGACTTGTGGGCCGGCACCGAGTCCTGATGCCGCACACAGTGTCTGCAGCGGCCACCTGATTATATCAGGGGATCACCACATTCTTCAGCACATCCAGGTACACTTTGGTGTTGACTTTCAAGCCAACTTTGAAGATGTGAGGTGGCATGATGTGGCTCTCACTTGAAATCACACAAAATACCATAACCGTGGCTGGAAACTTTGTTGAGTTGTGCTCTTAAGCATTGAGCTGTCCAGATTAGCATTTTGATGGTGGTGGCAATGGCCCTGTTGTCATAACTTGAATTGGTAAAGAGCATGAGTTGTAGAGCAGTGCATCTCTGATCTTGCTCGTTGAACATTGTGTCATTTTCAGACATGATAGAAAGGCTCCTATCGCTCTTGGGATTTGTACACAACTGGCCAACTAGTAGATCATCTGCAACAAAAAAAGAAAACTGGTTTTCATCAAATGCAAATGGAATCATGTCTTTTATAGAGCAACAATTTTATTGTTCCACTCTATATAAAAATTAATCCTTAATATTTATATTGTTGCACCCTCCCAACACAGGAAGTACTGCGATATATATATATATATAGAGAGAGAGAGACAGAGACAGAGATAGACAGACAGACAGAGAGAAAGTCATTTACATACAGTACTGTTTCGTTGTATCACAACTCATCAATACAGCTAGACTAGTACCTTTCCCTAGCCAGGGATTTAACCTACAGCCATCTCATTGATAGTCAGCAGTTCCACTCATCAGCCCATGGGATCTGTGCTCGGAAATCATCTCAATAAATGTCCATTTAAATAAACACTCATCCACCGCTTTTACAGTGCTTGAGCTGCTTGTTTATTTACAAACGAACAGCAAGCCTCACTTTATAGTCATTTGAGTAGCAGGTAAGATACATTTACGACAGTGCTCTACACAAAGGAGGGGGGGGGCTTAGTATTGTTTCATTGTATCACAACTCATCAGTGCGGTTAGACTAGCACCTTTCTCTAGCCGAGGGATTGAACCTACAACCATCACGTTGATAGTCGGCAGTTCGACCCATCAGATCAGTGCTCGCAAATGACTTCAACCAATGTCCATTTAAATAAACACTCACCCACTATTTTTACAGTGCTCGAGCTGCTGGTTCATTTACAAGCAAACATATATATACATATCTATAATATGAATGTCACCTGTCTGTTTAAATGTATGTATGTATGTCTGCCTAAAACTTTTGACACAGGCAACAGATTTTCACAAGACCAGTATTATTTTGAAGCCAAATATCAAAAAAATTGGCCAAAACATTTATTCCTTCACCCTCAATCGGGCAGTTTTCTACAAGGAGGGGTCGATTTTTTGCAAGCCATTTTTGCAAGTCATCGTATCGGTTGGATTGACTTTGCTTAATTTTAATATTCCAAACTTCTGGTCGCATCATGAAGTAGTGGTAAAACATCAGATTTTCTTTCACTTTCTTTTCCGCCTTTTGCGTCACGGGTTCGAGCCTGCCTGCCTGCCTGCCTGCCTACTACCACTTTTTCTTTTTTGCTCAACACACACCTCCAAACACCCAGGCAACATCAGGCACCCAGGCTAGTATATAATATATAAGGGAAAGGTAGTTTGCTTCAAGCATTGCTGGTAAATAAAATAATAAGTGTATTAGAAGGCTATAGAAATGTGGGTTACCGGTGTGAGAATTGGTGTGGAAAATGAACAAAAATAGACAAACAAGTGGAAATCTTGAAGAATAGTGAAATATCGTACGCCTATTTATTTTTCAAAGTTGCATATAGCATCATATATAAAATCAGTAAATGGGGTCTTACTCTTTTTTGGGACCGGAATGGTTGATGCCTTTGATATTTCAGAATAATATCTCTTTGTCAAGATGAAATAAGGTGTAAAAACCGATGAGTGTTTCAAAAGAGAGGAACCACCTTTTCTTATTTCTTTTTGACAAAGGGATGTCACTAAGAAGGTTATTTTCTCTGAGGTGGTTAATTACTTCTCTATTTAACACAGATTCCAGTAACTTATGCATGACGCACAGGAGACTTATTTGTCTGTACTAAGAGGTAGATGAACAATCACCTGAATTCTTAAATACAGGACATACTGATGAGGTTTTCCAGGGTGTTGGGAAGCAATTCTTCTTAGGACAATGTTTTAACAGCTTTGTAAGTATGGGAGCTAGTTCTGGTTAAAACTTTTTCAGCACTATAATTGGAATGCTGCCAGGGCCAGTTGCTTTACTTAAATCAAGGTTGGCAACATCATGCACAGATATTTGTATGTCGCATAGCATGTTTTCTGATACACAAGGAAATACAGGGGGTTGACAGCCTTGGTCGAATAGGGTAGAATTAACTGCAAAGTTCTTGGCAAAGAGTTTGGCTTTGTCTGATGCTGACGAGATTACGTCAGGTCCATTGATGATGATTGGGATAGGGCACACGCTTCTACTCAGGATTCTGTTTGCTATTTGCCAAAACTTGTGGGAACCAAGCTGCTGCTCAGCTACTTTGGACTTAACGGACAGAGCATATAACTCTCTCGCTTTCTTTATTACTCTTTTACAGTGATTGCTGGCAGTCCTGGAAGCAACTTTAGTCTCAGTACAGTTTCCTGTTTTTCCTTTAATTCTCTTTCCATAAATCCAATATTATCTTTTAAAAAATTTCTTCTCTGTATAATATGTGTCTTCTGATGAGAAGCGTTTGGCTTCAAAATGCCATGGCCTAAAGAGGTTTCCCTATCCCTTAACATTGTATTCCCTTTTAAACAGATAGCATAATAAAATTTAATTGTAAATTTTTTATCCCTTTGTTATCTTAACTTATTCTGAATGTATATGTGAGCATATTTATTGTACAAGTGAATGTTAAATGTAAAAAATAATATGCATGAAAAGTAATTATAAAATGCTTGCTGAATAGGTATGGGAGGCTGGTATATGGATCTGCAGAATAGATTTCCACGTAGGGGTCGAGGAGTCAGACATTAAAGGAGTTGGAGTCGGCATCCTAGGAATTCTAGGAGTCGGACTTTTAGCATCCTACTTTGCAACCTTGATTCCAATTCCAAAAACAATTCTTTAAAAAAAATTTTTTTAATTTTTCATTGCTGGTATTAATGATAATGGTTAAAATCTACTCTTCTGCATATATCTCCCTATACTATCTAATTTTAAACATGATGTAAAATTATGTTGCCTTTTTGCAAAGAAAGGGGGGGAAAAACACATATAATAATCAAACAGTATTCAATTGAGTCTCATAAAACTCTGTTATGTATTTAACTACAGGTCTAGCCAGCATAAGGTGTAATACATTTCTATTAATACTTTTTATCTTTCTATCTATCCCTCTATCGTTCTCTCTCTCCTCTTCCCCAAGCTTCTTTTTTTTTCTCCAGGTAGCCCATTCCTCTCTCTAGACGTACACATATGCACAAATTCCTTTTGTATCAAAGTCAGCATACGGGAAATAACTCCTTGATTGGAAAATCAAAGTTACTTCCCTTTAATGAAAACATAATCTGTTAGAAAAACCAGCCTCCATTGATGAAATCTGCACAAGTTTATGGTAGAATGTATAATTTTTGCTAAAAGTGAGATATTATTTATCTGGAGCAACACTAATTAAGAAAGTATAAACTTTGAGTGTTTGTTTTGGATTTTTCAAGTTTTAGTTGGGCTTTCCAACATATATATACACAGTGACGTTTCCCTTTACTTATTTATTTCCATTTATTTATTTATTTATTTATTTCCCTTTACATAAGCTTTACTAACGCTGTGTTATCAGTGTCTTTTCAATTTAATTTTAGTTTTACTTTTTTAACTATACTTGTGTTGTTGGTTTTTACAAAGTATTTTTTGTGTGTTTTTAATAAGATTTTTACAGTTAATTTAATTAGAGATTCCGTTGGTCATTAAATTATTCATTGAACCAAATTGTTTTAAAGCTATTACAAATTGTCGTTAAGGTAATGATTTAATCTCTATTCACACAAATCATTGGATGTTTAATTCCAAAACTTTTGATCTTTTAATAGTTAAGGATTTCTATTCAACACTTTTAATGCCTGGAAATTCCTTTCAAATTTTGAAAGGCTACAAAGTAATTTATTCTTTTTTTTTTTTTTTTTTTTTTTTTTTAACTATTAACAAGAGATTAAAATACCTGGCTTCATTACAAATAAGTCGAAATGCATTCTGATGGATTTAATTTCATAATGAAATTATTTTAAAACAAGATCTTTGAAAAAGTTTGTTTTAATACTTTACATTATTGAACTTTTGTTTTTAATAAATAATTTATTCACAGGCAATAAAAAAAAATGATAATGTGTAAGTTACGTAAAGAGGATAAACATATGCACATAGATACAGGAAAAGTGGTGACAACTTTATTAATATGACAAAAAGAATATAAAGGACATGAAATCCAAATCCATTTTCCTAAAGTTTCAGAAATATTTTGAGGTTATCTGGCCATAAGCAGCAGCTGTCACTTGTCACAGTGTTGTTTTTAATTATTTTATTAGTTTTTTTAATTAGTTAATTTTTGTTTTTCTTTATTTGTTATTATTTTAAGTTCATTCCATCTTGTTGCTTTTTTTTCACTGTGCATTTAAATTATATGTAACAGTTTGAAAGTTCAAACATTTCACCTTTTCTTTCTTCCTATTTCCCCCCTCTTTCTCTTATTTCTCCCCCCTCTCTCTCTCCCTCATTAAGAAGCATAATTGCATTTCCTTTGCTTTTCTTTACTCATTTCATCTTTTCTATTTTCCTTGTTCATGCCGTCCAAGTCTTTATTCTTTTCGTTAACACCATCACCAATACCAGAGTATGACATTGTGAGGCTTTAGACTATTAAAATTATGTCCTCACTCCATCTAAGACAAACCTGTTCTCACACAATATCCTTTACACCTGATAACTATGAGCAAATATCGTATGTGTTATAAGTAAGTCACACAAATCTATGATAAATAGAGAAAACAACCTACTCAGTGACAATCAATACGATTTCCATCCTGCAAATTAACCACCTGATGTGCTGACTGTAATATCACACAGGATCAGTGAATCTACGAGGGGCGTGCAATAAGTAATGCCCCTGACCCACTTCCAGTTGTCTGATCTAGCTGAAATTTTGCATGTGCAATCTACGGGTTATGTGACAAATTACAGCTCTGAACTAATTGTGGTTTCTGTTTTACAGGTGTTTGAAATGAGTCAGGTGTGAAATGGAGCCTGTTGCATGTCGAGCAGTGATCAGGTTTTTGTATTTGAAAGGACGCACACCACAGGAGACTTTTGATGAAATGAAAGAAACTTATGGTGATAATGCCCCATCATATGACCTTGTAAAACGCTGGCATCGTGAATTCAAACATGGCCGGAAGTGTATGGAAACAGCTCTCAGACCTGGTCGCCCCCCCCTTCTACCATTGATGAGGCATCTGTCTGTCAAGTTGAGGCTGCCATTTTGGAAGATTGGTGCATTACTATTCGCCAAATAGTCCAAGATGTCAAGATTAGTACAGGGTCTGTGGAAACTATCCTTCATGACCATTTGCATATGCATAAGGTGTCTGCCAGATGGATTCCCAGGTTGCTCACACTATTCCAGAAGCGAGAACACGTCGAGTACTTGAAGATGAATTTGGAGATGTGGCAAGAAGATGAGTCAAAGTTTTTCAAAATCCTGATTACACAGGATAAAACCTGGGTCTATCACTATGATCCAGAGACCAAAGCCCAGTCAATGCAGTTGAAGTACTTGGACTCACCACCTCCAAAGAAGGCAAGGGTGCAGCCCTCCGCTGGCAAGGTCATGCTCACAGTCTTCTGGGACCAGGACGGAGTAGTGATGACAGATTTCCTAGCAAAGGGTACCACAATTACAGGAGCCCATTATGCTTCACTTTTGAGAAAATTAAGGGAAGCTATCAAAATCAAGAGGCAGGGCAAGATCAGCAAAGATACCCTCCTCCTGCAGGACAATGCTCCGGTCCACAACTCGCATGTCGCCAGATCAGAAGCACGGGTGTGTGGTTATGAAATCCTTCCCCATCCTCCCTACTCTCCTGACCTTGCACCCTCTGACTTTCACCTCTTCCTAGCCAGTTGTTTTTAAAAGGAAAGCGTTTCCCAGATGATGCAGCCTTGATTTCTGAAGTCACGTCGTGATTGGAGGACCAACCTGGGGTGTTCTACAAAAACGGTCTCCAGAGCTGCATCAAATGATGGGAGAAATGCATAACTCTGGTTAGTTCCTATGTAGAGAAAGAACTGTACCAAGTTTCGTTGCTCTACTGCTATGGGAGGGGGTCATGGGCATTATTTATTGCACGGCCCTCCTATTGATGTAGGCTTTGTTTCTAGAGCAATAGCTCTTGATATATCAAAGGCATTCGATAGAGTTTGGCATAAAAGTTTACTTCACAAGATTGTCAGCTATGGAATATCTGGAAGTGCTTTCTCAATCATCAAATCCTTTCTCTCTGATAGGTTTATAAAAGTAATTATCGATGGGTTGAAGTCGTAATGCTTGCATGCCTCAAGGATCCATTCTGGGTACAGCTCTCTTTCTGATCTTTATCAACGATTTCTCAAACCACATTCTAAGATTATTCATCAACATTTATGTAGACAACACTATCATCTATAGCAACACTTTAAAGATTAAGATATTCTCTCCCTTTAAATCTTGAACACGTGGTGCAATGGGGAAAAAGGTGGCTGGTTATTTTTAATATGTCTAAAACAAAGCTCCTTTCTTTTAACTGCTAATGCTCTGATTTCTACTTAACCCTAATCGAAATGAATGGCTCTTGTCTTGAGAAAGTCTCCTGCTTTGAGCATCAATCTATGATTCCTCCTGCAAAACATTTGCAACAAATACTCGTCTAACTACAACAACTGTCAATAATTTCTCATACTTTCTAATAATGCCTAAAACTAAATGAAAATTCCATGAGCAAAGATTTTTTTTCCTGGAGTTGTCCATCTGTGGGACTGCTTTCCAGCTGACTATAACATGATTGTTTTCAAATCTATAAGTAATCCAATCTACCAAATTTCCATTACTAACGATTACTACGATATTATCCCATTGATTACTGTACGCTCAATAACCCTTATCCTCGAGTGGCCTCCGGATCTTGATGAGTGGTGACTCCTATGTAAAAAAAAAAAAAAAAAAAAAAAAAAAAATGTAAATAAGTTCTGGTTGAGCCCTCCTCTTAAGTAATCAAACTCTATTCAAGTTCCACAAATACAAATTAACGCTCATTAACCCTTAGCCTAGAGTGGTTCTTGAGCTTTGACCAGTGGCGGCTCGTGCCTGGAGCTGTGGAACTGCAGCACCCCCAAGTCATTTCTACTCATTATTATCGATACACGTTAAAAAGAATACGTTTATTTTATTTTTTTTTTTTGTATGTGATAATATATCATATTAATTATATATATATATATATATATATATATATATATATATATATGTGTGTGTGTATATATGTGTGTGTGTATATATATGTGTGTGTATATATATGTGTGTGTGTGTGTGTGTATATATATGTGTGTGTATATATATGTGTGTGTGTGTGTATATATATGTGTGTGTATATATATATGTGTGTGTGTATATATATATGTGTGTGTGTGTATATATATATATATGTGTATATATATATATATATATATATATATATATATATATAATCCTGAAGCTTAATGTCGATAATTGTCCCCATACTCATATAAGCAAAAGCAAAACTGCGAAATTCACAGTTACACATTCTTAGTGAAATTCGCTTGTGCGCATGCCCGATCTAGAACGGTTAATATGAGTCAAATCGGAACTGTATTTTTCGCAGTTCCAAACGCGGTGTTTGCGCGTTTTCGCTTATTTTTTTTTTTTTTTTTTTTTTTAAGAAGCTTTGTTTACAAACGTTTTCTTTTTATTATTATTAAAAAGTGTAACGTGTTCTTGTAAATAAAATCTCCACCTTAAAAAAAAAAATTAAAAAAAAATTCCCACACTTTTAAATGCGATTTAAGCAGACAAAAATATAATATGCCAAACTTTTTTTTTTTTAATTAAAAGTGTTCGGGCTTTTAGCCTTGAAGTTACAAATGTTATTTTTTATTTTACCTATATGGCTTATTTTATTTGTATTTTTAAGTAGTTTAAAATTTATTTATTTTGTAGTAGTTTAACTTTACAGAATAAAAAATGGTACTTATACAGTTTAATGACGACATTAAAAAATGGAAATATTGAAAAAAAAATTTTTTGTACGTACCTGTTATAGACTGAAGTTCTTCGAAAAAAAATTTCACTTCATTTGATCAAGTAGTTTTTTTTTTACAGTGAAAAACAATTATTTATCACGGCTACGTCAAGGTGGCCATTTTGGAAATGTTATTGCAGCGCCCAGGAATTCCCCAAGGGCAGGTAGCTTTCCTCAAGGGCCGGTAACTGCCCTACGTAGCAGAATACCTCCATTTTAGGCCAATCTAGCCCTTTTTTTTTTCCACCAGAATGAGAATTTTTTTTTTTTTTTTTTTTTTTTTTTTTTTTAAGACAGATGTCATTTTTGGAGTGTTTTTTTTTTTTTTAAATTTGTAACAGAAGAAAATAAAAATAAAATATTAGAAAAATTAGAAATATGCAACCGAAATTTTCGAATTAAAAAAAAAAACTTAGGGTTTGTATTACTGTATATGGATATGTTTTTAGTGTTTTTATTCAATGTAACATGTTTATTCAGCTCGAAAAGCATACAGTGTTTACCGATGTATTGGAAAATTCAAAATGGCGCCAGAGTCTCTCTTTAACACAGTAACTTCAGGAAAGACGTTATAAATAATAAACTAGACAAAGTACTGTTAGAAATTCGCTCAATATATAAGTTGATATATATTCGGTGTTTTTTAAATAGTATTTTGTGTAGTTTATTATTTATAACACCTTTTCCCAAACTTACCACGTTAAAGAGAGTGTCGGGCACCATTTTGAATTTTCCAATACATCGGTAAACACTACTGCGCATGTTTCGAAAATAATCGCGTAAAAAATTCTTCAGTTCTTTGCATTCTTCAATTTCTTGGCATATTCAATAGTATTCTGCTTTAAAAATAAAAAAAAAAAAACGGAAAAAAATTGCAGATGTGACGTGCGCATCTCATTCTGGCGAAAAAAAAAAGGCTAGATTGCGAAATCTGGCCTAAAATGGAGGTATTCTGCTAGGTACATTTCCAAAATGGGCACGTTGACGTCGTCGTGATAAATAATTGTTTTTCGCTGTAAAAAAAAAAAACTACTTGATCAAATGAAGTGAAATTTTTTTTCGAAGAACTTCAGTCTATAACAGGTACGTACAAAAAAAATTTTTCTCAATATTTCCATTTTTTAATGTCGTCATTAAACTGTATAAGTACCTAAAAAATATTTACATTTTTTTTATAGAAAAGCGAAGAAAAGTTTATTTTTTAAAATACATTTTAGTTAGAAATGTTTTTGCCTTATATATATATATATATATATATATATATATATATATATATACACACACACATATATACATACACATATATATTCACACGCATATATATACACCCACCCACACACACATATATATACACACATACATATATATATACACACGATATATATATATACACATATATATACACGCACATACATATATATATATATATATATATATATATATATATATAAAGCTTTAGCATTTATTTACATCCCACGAGGACAAAGCAAGAAGTTTTACACTTTGAACAAAGTTTTTTAATTAAAATGTGCAATAACAAGACGAGTATGTAAAACCGTTTTTATAATAAGCTTAGTAAATAGCAAAGTTTGTTTTTATTTTTATATAAAAAGTTGTAAAAAGATTTGTAAATAAAATCATGTATCTTTAATTTTTTTTTGTTTGCTCATAGTACAGACATGTAAACTTTTTTATTCTATATTTTATTTACAAAGTTTTGTTATAAACACAAATTTTTAAATTTAAATAAAACTGTTATCCAATAAAACCATTTTTAAATGGTAATCTCCTAACTTTACCATCGTTTGCAGGCAAAGATTTTGTTTTTATGAAAAAATAAATTATTAAAAAATTGTAAATAGAATGTATTTAAACAATGTTTTTCGTTTGTTTGTTTTATTTAATCTGTAAAGTTTAAAAGAAATATATTTGTATATTTTTTTATTACTCTGTAAAGTGTATACAATTTAAAATAGTGTTTTTTGATTAAAATGTTTTTGCGTATTACCCCTTTTTTGACGGCTTAAAATGGCAAAGTTAAAAATATTTGTATTAAAAAAAGCAATTTTAATGACAAGCTTATTTTGTTATACACCTATTTTTACTTAACAATAAGCTTTTTATAAATAAAACCGTTGTTAAATAGTAAAACTTTTTTCGTTAATAAAAATCTGTGACCTAAAAGTTATAAAAGTATGATTCAACTCAGTTAGAACTTCCGGTTCAGTTGAATCGCAAAAAGAGGATCACATAAACATTGTATTCCTTCTACCCTAATTGATATTCTACTAATAGACTACCTAGTACTTACCTTTCCCAATACAATTGATATAAAAAGAATTTAACCATGGTCTCCTTGCACCCCCAAGAAATAACTTCTGCGACGGTAAATGAACTTCAACAGATTGAGTTTTCACTGCAGTCTCTCCATGATAAAGTTGTAATTAAGAAAAGAAGCCGTTCAACGCCTGATATTCAAATATCTCAGCCAGGCATTAGCAACAACAAAGTGTATATTCGTAGCTTTAATGGTACCAACGGAAAAGTTAGCTTTGCGGCTGTGAACTAAAAAAGGCATTGTTCTGCTTTCCTTGTTTGTTGTTAGGGGGTGATGTAACATGGACAAAAGATAGTTTCAGAACTATTAGCAAAATGAAAGATAGAACTGAAAAGCATGAGAAGCACGTCGACAATGTAGTTTCCCTATCAATTTTGGGGACCATAAATATTAAAGCAAAACTTAGTGAGGCCTGCAGACTTTCAATCAATCATCATAACATGAATGTTAAGAAGAACCGTGAAATTTTATCTAAAATAATAGATTGTATTTTCTTTTGTGGGAACTTTGAAACTCCCTCATGAGGACATGATGAAAAAGATGATTCAGTAAATCCAAGTGTATTTAGAGGATTTTTAAATTTTGCATCTTAATTAGATCCAGATTTAAAGAATCACTTAGAAACCAGTAATGTCTTCAAAGGTGTTTCCAAGACTACTCAGAATAACATACTTGACTGTCTTTTACAAATATACCATAATGAACTAAGGGCAGAAATTAGCAAAGCTTCCTGTGTAGCTGTCATGGCTGATGAAATAACAGATGTGTCTGAACATACACAAATGATCATTGTTTTACGGTACGTCTTGGATGAAAAAATACTTGAACGCATTTGGGGATTC
The DNA here is from genome assembly GCF_053919585.1 of Euprymna scolopes. NCBI lineage: Eukaryota > Metazoa > Mollusca > Cephalopoda > Sepiida > Sepiolidae > Euprymna > Euprymna scolopes. The sequence goes on along the minus strand of NC_136495.1, from coordinate 60,598,686 downwards.
TTTATTCCAGAAAACCAAACCGCTGATAGGATATCAAAATGTATTCTACAACAATTAGATATAATCCTTCAAGGGAATCGCCAAAAACTGATAGCTCAGACATTTGATGATGCAAATGTCATGAAAGGCAAAAAAGCTGGTGCTCAGGTGAAAATAAAAGCAGTTTATAATAATGCGCATTTCACTCACTGTTATGCGCATCAACTTAATTTAATAATGAGGAATGCAGCAAGCATTACACGAAATGCTAGAATATTTATCTCTAACATTTTGGCTATTCCGACTTTCTTTTCTAGATCACCACAGCGTCTGTCCATTTTTCAAGAAGCATCTGGATGTAAGCATTTTACGTGTATCCGCCACAAGGTGGAACTTTAACATACATAAATAGAGTTCATGAAAATGTTCAAGCATAAAAAAAACTGTCACTGAAATTCAGTCAACATCATATGTAGATGAGACCGTTGCAGAAGCGACAGGAATTCTGAAATATTTGAACGATGAAAATTTCATATTTTGGTTTGAGCTATTTCATAAAATTATGTCTCATGTTGAAATTATTTCTCGGGAAATTAGCATATATAAAGTCAATGAATACATAACGAATTTCAAAACTGCTATTTTAGAGATAAGAAACACCAAATACTGTGAAAATTCTTCACAAACACTCAAGGGCGAAGCTAAAGAACTGTGTGACTATATATCTGTTGATATAACGGACATATATTCTTCAACTAAACATTTAATACTTGCTAAATTGTTTTACAAGATAAGCTTTGCTAGTTTTAAGAAAAAAAAAACTACCTACAGAAGAGATATCCTTGACAACTGAAGCATATTCCATGATTGACAAAGAAAAGTTTGAAACTGAGCTAGAAATATTTTATAGTAGGTCAGATATCCATGAGTATTGCAAAGTAATTGATCTCCTGAAATTTATTTTGGAAAACAATTTAAACGATGTTCTTAGTGAAATCACAAAACCCATAAAAATTATCTTGACAATTCCCATGACTACATAAGAGATAGAACGTTGTTTTTCAACTCTGAAAAGAATAAAAACTTTTCTAAGGAACACCATGGGTTGCGAAAGACTAAATGAACTTGCAGTGCTTTCAATTGATAAAAAAGTTCTTCAGCAGTCATTCAGAAGTTAAGGAGAAAATTATCAATCTTTTCTCACAAATTAAAACAAGAAGAATTGAGTTTACTTTCAAATGAATGTAATAAGTAAAATATTTACATCTATTTAGGATTCCTTTAAATTATTGTATTTTTATACGTGTGCATACGTATAAATTATGTATAATTTTATGTTTGTTTTATTTTTACACAATATTAAAAAAATAGGTGTTTTCTTTATAACAGCATCCCCACTAATCTTAGGCACGAGCCGCCACTGGCTTTGACCGACCCTCCTCCCCAGTAAAGAAAAAAAAAAAAGCTTCTGGGATTGACCTTCACTCCTTACCTGAAATGGAAGACTTCACTGAAAAATCATTGGATAATTTATCTTTACTTTATAAATCATTTTAAAGAGTGTATTTCACTCAATTTGTGTAAATTACAATCGTTTTAAAACAATTATGTCTTCTTTTCAGAAGGTTCAATGCAAGATGGAAAATAAGCAAATTCGTAAAATTTCCTTATTTCAATTCAAGCTAGGCCGAAAAGCTGCTGAAACAGCTTGTGATATCAACAAAGCGTTTGGCCCAGGAATCACTATTGAACGCACAGCACGATCCATCCAGCATGACCATAGCCAAGATTGAACTCACTAAACAAGTTAGTAATATAATTTAAATCTTGTCGGTAGTTGAATACTTGATGCTTCGCCAGGGCTATCAAGGGTATTTTTTATCGTGATGCCATCACTAGACAGAGTGCCTACCATGGCTTAAGAGAGTCCTATCTACCCTTGAGAGGATAGACCGCGCCAGTTTCTCAACTTGGTATTTTACCATGCAGTACATACAGTGCCTCGCCTTCCCAAATGGTCACTCATCTGATACTGGTCGGGCTCAACATTGCTTAACTTTGGTGATCTGGTAAGAACCGGTGTGTCAATGTATTTCACTCTGGATGGAATCCTCTACCTGTATAAGAGCCAAATATGCCATAAGATGGAGTACTGTTTCCACATCTGGAGAAGAGCTGTTCAGAGAACTCTTGGCTGTCTTTATGGGGTACAAAACTGCCTTTGAGATCTGATATCATTTTCTCTTCCCTACTATTTCTTTCCCGCAGAAGAGACATTATGAGTCCATCTCTGCTTTATCGTTATTTTCATAGCAGAAGCTCAACTGAGCTTCAATCTATGGTCATCCTTTCTACAAGACATTCATAATAAACACTCATCTACAATAAGTCAACAATTTCCCTTACTCTCTATCGGTGCTTAAAACTAAATAAAAATTTCATAAACACAGTTTATTTCCTAGAACTATCCATTTGTAGAACACAATACCACGGGACTGCTTCTCAGCTGGCCATACCATGGCCTTTTTCAAGTCCAATGTAAACAAGTTCTTGTTGAGCCATCCTCTTATATAATCAAATTCTGCCCAGTTTCCACAATTACCAATCATCACGGTGTTGTCTCAGTGGCCACTCGACACTCATTAACCATTATCCTTGAGTGGACTTTTGGTCTTGATAAGTGGTGGCTCCTTAATAGAAAAAAATATTACATAACTTGTAGTTAACGTACTGCAAAATGTAACCGATGTTACAAAGTGTCACAAATGTTGAATATGTTCCCTGTCTGTGACACAACACACATCAACTCACAAAGGAGGAAAAAAACTTTGCTCATGGAATTTTCGTTTAGTTTTAGGCACAGATAGAAAGTATGAGAAATTATTAACAGTTGGGTTAGTTAGATGAGTATTTGTTGCAAATGTTTGGTAGGAAGAAGCATAGATTGAAGCTCAAAACAGGAGGCTTTAATGTTGATGAATAATCTTGCAATGTGATTTGGGAGATCGTTGATAAAGATTAGAAAGAGAATTGGGCCCAGGATGGAACCCTTAGGGATGCCAGCATTGATACTTTAAACTTCAGGCTTTTCCAACAATGTTGTAACATGTCATGCGTAACAATCTCCGGTGATGCATTGATTTTTGTTTGAGTTTCTATAGGCTTGTGTGAAGCGGTTCACATATTCTAAATAAAAAGATCGCAAGACATTAAGTTATTTATTTAACTTTGTGCAATCGGTTATAACATTTTTACTATTCAAATTCTGCTTAACTACATCTTATATTGTTCAACATGAATCCTATTTAACTTCATTTGCCTACGTGCAGATACTCAGATATATGCACATTTCAAATGATATCGATTTTTTTTGGACATATGTGCATTTTGTATGATTGAATTCGTTCAAAACTATTGCAAACAAAAATAAATAAATTACATCTACAAAAAAAATGCAGTATATTCCAACACAATACCACGGTATCGATATCAGCGGCCACTTGACACTCATTAACCATTATCCTCGAGTGGACTTTTGGTCTTGATAAGTGGTGGCTCCTTAATAGAAAAAATATTACATAACTTGTAGTTAACTTACTGCAAAATTTAACCGATGTTACAAAGTGTCACAAATGTTGAATATGTTCACTGTCTGGGACACAACACACACATCAACTCACAAAGGAGGAAAAAAACTTTGCTCATGGAATTTTCATTTAGTTTTAGGCACAAGTTGGTAGTAGAGCTTAAGGCTTCAAATTCTGTGATTCTTGTTTTGAATTTTACTAGGTTCAGCTACACTGAGTCATAAACACCGAAACACATGCCCATGGATACTTTAATTTTTAAAATATATATTCTAGAAGTGTGAGCCATTTTGAGTTTCAGAACAGTTTCAGATTGTTCGCTGTTACACACAAGTCCTGGGAGGGGACTTGTTTGTAGTAGACAGTTTCACAGAACAAAATATTCTTACCGTGTCGAAACCCGGGAAAGAACATGTGAGATTGCTCCAGAAAAGGTTTAATATTTATGAAGCAATTCTGGTTTCTGATTGGTTTGTAGCAGAACATGAATTAATTTGATTCGTCAGTTCTTAGCTGCATCGTTTATAAACAGAATCGTCCGACTGTGCGGGATCATACCCCATTACTCCTCCAAAATATTGCAACATATATATATTTCTGTGGAAATATTTTTTATTCACTCATATTTCCTTTTTATATATACCAATCCTTATTTAAGAAGCTCAATGTAATTACAGAGTATATAATGAATAAATAACAAAAGTCCATATTCCAAATTTCATGATGTTTATCATCTTACAATTTATTCCTTTAATTCAGTTAACATTTACACTTGTTATATATATATATTTGTTGTCAAACCTTCAGTGTTAATGCTCCATATATATTAATTTATAATTCCCCCCCTCTTCTCCCGCATTTATTAATAGACTATAGAAAAACGAATTTGACAAATCATTTTCCTAGAAGCTTCAAGGTATGCTTAAAAACCTTGCATGGACAAATGAAGAAACAGCCATTAAAAATTAAACTCATTGGAATGTATTATTTATTGGAATAATACTAGCAGGGAGACCCGACGTTGGCCGGGATTAAATGATGATCAACGAATATTTCACACTCTTATATTTTTATTGTGATTGAAATCCATGAAATCGCCCGGGAGGAAGCTTCACATGCCTCCATGCAGTAACTTGGTCTAAAATATATGTTATTTTACATTGCACTCTAGAAAACCTACTGTTTCTTTTATAAAATTATTTTATATAAACTTCTTTCCAGTTAACGAAAAAAAAAACATTAAGAAATTTATGCACTGGGTTTGAACCACGTTATGCAAAAAAAAAAAAAAAAAAAAAAACATAAATTTTCAAGCCTTATAAAATTCTTTGCGGTTAATGAAAAAAAAATTCAGAAATTTACATGCAGAGTTTGAACCTACAGACCACGTTATGCAAAAATAAACAAAAAAAAATCAACTAATCCATAGTAGTATTTTCACGGCCTGTTGTTCTATCATTGTTGCTAAACGACGACTTGGAAAAAATGAGTTTACCGATGATAAATAAATTAAAATAACTGTTTGATTATCGATTATCATCGGAGGTATTCTGAGACAAAACTTAACTAATATCACTCCCAGATTTATACACTAAAGTTCTGTAAATTTTAAAGAAAATCTGTTCAGCTATTTCGGAGTCTATAAGGAATGAACACACACACACACACACACACAAAGTCGCATGTTACATTTATATAATTGAAGATTATAAAATAATATGCTATATAATGTATACATATGTTCATTATTTACTTCAACAGTGCTTGATACAGGAGTATAGCTTAGGAAGAGTATGAAAGTGTACTTATGGCAAGTAAGCTTCACAAAAACCTTTGTTTCATTCCCAGAGAAAATCATTAGGCATTTGAATATAAACATTTCCGTGTAATTTATTTGCCATAATATATTTTCATATATATTCAAAAAAATTTTCCACATTTACAAAATGGAAAATTCTGTAAACTTAAAGCATGTATGAATATTAGTATTAATTTTTTTGTGTGTGTGTGTGGGGGGGGGCGTTACATTTTCACCCCAAATAAGGCACATTGCCACTTTGATGTAGGGTGTTACTATCAGGAACATAAGCTACAGGGGTACTATGTAGGGAGTTGGGCAGCAAGATGTCAGTTCACATTACACTTGAACTTCTGCATGTCAGTACAGTTGGGGAAGCAGGGACCTTGAAGGGAATTCCAAAGTCTAGCAGTTCTGGGGAAGAAACTACTGGAGTAGAAGAAGGCTCTCTTACATCCAGGGATCTGATGTGAAGGAGTGGGATTTAGCTGCTTGTCAGGTTTATCGGCGGTATTTACGTCGAGGGGGTACAAGTGCTCGCAGTTCATCGGAGCATTCACCTTTAAAATACTTGTAGAACAGGCAGAGGGATGCAACATTTCGTCGATGGGACAGAGGCTGAAGCTTAGATGCCAGTTCAGGACCTGTCAGATTGGCAACTCTCTTTTGAACCTTGTCAAGGAGCGAGAGACTAGTAGCAGATGCACCAGCCCAAATATGACAACAATACTCCATACATGGGCGAATGGTGGCCTTATAGAGGTACAGGATACTTTCGGGCGTTAGTAGCTTTCTAGCATGATAGAGAGAACCTACCTTCTTCGCAGCGGTCCTGGCAATGCTCTCAATGTAATTGTTCCAACTCATGTTTCCTGTGAACGTTAGGCCAAGGAGTTTAAAAGAAGTACTTTCAGATAAAGAGTCTTTGGCCATTGCTATTGGTGGTAAAGGTTTCTTGTAATTATTGAAGGAAGCAAGTTTAGTCTTGGCAGAATTGAATGTGATCATCCATTTTTGTCCCCATTCCACTACAGATTGGAGGCCATCCTCTAGTGTTTGCCATTTCCTTAGATATGTGTTCATTTGTTTTCTTGTCGTGTCTGTTATAGAGCATAGTGTCATCAGCATATATATCCCTGTCAGAGGCAATTTTGTCAGGGAAGTTATTTATGAATATTAGGAACAATAAAGGTCCAAGGATAGAACCCTGAGGCAGTCCCGCATTTATATCATATTGTTTAGATATATGACTGTCGAGGACCACCTGGATTTTTCACTTATCTAAGCAGGATTTAATTATGTTAAGTATTCTTCCAGTGATAGCATATGATCTGATTCTCCTAAAAAGACCTTCATGCCATACCCTGTCAAAAGCCTTAGATATATCTAGAGCTACCGCTCTACACTTCCCTGCTTTATCCAGTGAATGGTATATACGTTCAGAGATTACAGTTAGGATGTCTGCTGTGGAACGGGCTTGCTTAAATCCATATTGTTGGTCGGTCAGAAGTTTAGCATCTGTAAGGTGATGGACTAGAGCATGGTTAACTATGGACTCAAATATTTTGGCGAAAAGTGGGAGGAGACTAATGGGGCGATAATTTAATGGGTTAATTCTCTCGCCAGAATTCTTGAAAACTGGTACCTCGGAAGCAGTTTTCTAGCAGTCAGGAAAGCAAGATTCATTAAGACATTTGTTGTAAAGTTTGGAGAGAACTGGAGCTACTTCGGCATAACACTTTTTTAATTGCAGAGACCGGATGAGATCAGGTCCAGATGCTTTTGAAATGTCAAGATTTTTTAGAACATGCACCTGAGAAGGGGTGATTTTCAGATCATCTAGTGTAGTGTCTGTTCACAAAGGAAAGTTAGGGAGGGGTGGTTAGCAGGGTCCAGTGTGGAGTTGGAGGCAAACTGACTGGCAAGCATATTAGGCTTCTCAGTTGCTGAGCAAACAACCTCATTATTATTGGATAGTGGGTGAATTGTTGATTGCCCATTATTTACTACACTGTTGTAGATTTTCCAGAAATCATGGGTTCCTAATTTCTGTGCTTCGATGCGTTTTTTGGTGGTTTCAGTAAATTCTCTCTTAGCTGTCGCTATTTCTTTCTTACAGTTACTTCTGGCTTCTATATACCTCTGTCTGTTTGAATTGGACTCGATTAAATCTGCGGTACGCATGCTTTCCTTGCACAATGGCAGCTGCACAAGTAGAAGTAAATCATTGGGGAGAGTGGGGCTTACTATAAATTTTCCACGCAGGAACATGAGCTTCAATTGCCGTTTTGAACCATTCAGTGGTCTCGTTTGCGCACTGTTCAGCAGGAAGAGGAAAGATATTTCCCCATGGGGCATCTCTGATGAGATTCCTGATGGCTTCCCAATCAGCCTTTTTATAATATCTCATTGTTTTGAGCAATGGCTCTTCAGTTTTGGACGATTTCAACCATTATCACTGCATGATCAGCGTTCTCAAGTGGGCTGTAGGCATTCATTACACAATCATCAGGAACTGTGGTGAGAAACAGATCTAGAAGTGATGCGTATTGTTCTTGCTGGTCTGGGAAACGGGTTGGAAACGTAACCATTTGTGATAGGGAATGAGATATAGAGAAGCTATGTGCTGTGCTACCAGCTGTGTTTGTGTAAGTAGAGAATCCAAGCCGGTTGCTGTGGTAGACATTGCAGTCACCAAATACATGCACGTGTGCTAGTGTTGAGGGAAAGTGCTGTATCTATACTGTCAGAGACTTTGTTTATTAGGGTATAGTCCTGAGTCGAGGGAGAGTGGTAGAGAAAATAAAAGTAGCTAATGTTATGTTGGATATTAAGTCTAAAGTACATAAAGGCTTGATCGTCCAATTCTAGTTTTGTTTTTCTAGTCAAAGGGAGGGTGTTTCAAATATAGACTTCAAGTCCATGCATATGTCTGTCAGAGTCCTTACGGCAGAGTGGGAGATATCCAGGCATGTTAAAGTAATTAGAGGGGATGGAGGAGTATAGGTTAGTCTCACTTAGTGCTAAGATATCCGGAGTGTTTGTTAGGAGAAATGCTTCATCATCTAAATTAGTTCTAAGCCAACGGATGTTAGTAAATGCAAGCCTCAAGGGAGGGGGCAAGTTGGTTTTGTTTGAGTTTAAGTCTGGTTTAAGCGTAATTTTTGATTTATAGGACAATCTTAACCAGATGGAAAAGCTCATTATTTGAGATAGAGCATCTGTATGAGAAATTGAATTTAAACTCTGTAAATTAGAATTTCCAGCAAATTTATTATATGATAAGAAATACAAATTGCAAACTTTTAAAAATTTCCTTGTTCCATGGGGTTTCAAAGAATGGCACTCTTATTCTCAGAGGAAAGTAGTTAGCAAAATGATATTCACAGGCAGATAAATTTTGCTAGATTGAAAACTACAGAAGAAGTTATATTTGTACGAAAGTTGACAATGCAGAAATGTATAAGTTAAAAGGATATGCTCAATACAGAAAAGTTGTAAATGTGACTTTTTCTATAACATAAGAGCCAAAATGTGTGTGTGTGTGTTTGTATGTCTCACAAAAACTTCCTACATCTGCGTTGGAACATGACAAAATTGGTATCATTTTAAAGTTCGATGTCTCAGACAATAAATATTGAAAAATTGACCAAAAACTTTTTTCTTTTTTACACGGCGGTCTCCACTTATCAAGGCCCAGAAGCCACTCAGGGATAAGGGTTATTGCAAGTACAGTACGTTAGTGTGGAGATTTAATGAAGTGTTCACTTAAGAGGGCGGTTCATCAGGAATTTGTTTACATTGGACTTGAAAACATCCAAGTTGTAGTCAGGTGGGAAGCAGGCAGACGGAACAGAGTTCCACAGGCGTGCAGTTCTAAGAAAGAAGCTTTGTTCATGGAATCTACGTTTTCATTTAGGCACAGATAAAGAGTGGGGAAAAGTTTTGACAGTGGATTCAGCTAGACGGGTGTTTTTCGTGAAAGATTGGCGAGAGGGGACCAGAGATTGGAGTTCAGACGAGCACCTGCCATGGAAATAATGATAAAACAAGGATAGGCTCGCAACATCTTTTCTGTGGGAGAGAGGTTGCAGGGTAGAGTAAAGGGCATCCCCCACAAAGCCACGAAGTCTATTTTGTACTCTGTCAAGGCAGGATAGGCTGTTTTTAGCAGCTCCTGCCCAGATATGGCAGCAGTACTCCATCCTTGGACGTACTTGGCTTTTATATAGATAGAGAATTGCATCAATAGTGAGATATCTTCTGGAGCGGTAGAAGGATCCTACCATCTTTCCAGCAACCTTGGCAACAGACTTGATGTACGTGTTCCATTTCAGATCAGGAGTAAAGGACAAACCCAGAAGCTTATCAAAACATGGGGCTTCTCCTAGATGAGAGCCATCCATTTCAATTGATGCCAGATGGGGATCAGAGCATTGATGATGTAAAGATAGGAGTTTGGTTTTAGATGCATTAAAGGTAACCAGCCCCATCTTCCCCCACTGAACCACGCGCTCGAAATCAGAGAAGAGAGAATCAGAGAGAACTTTGTCATTTACAGCCTTTAATGTGTTGCCGTAGATGGTCGTGTCATTAGCATAGATGTCAACAAATGATTTAAGTATGTGTTTAGGGAGATCATTGATGTAGATCAGGAAGAGAGTTGGGACCAGTATTGACCCTTGAGAGACTCCAGCATTAATACTACAGGCCTCTGATTTTTGTCCATCGACCACTACTCTTATGAGCCTATCAGAGAGAAATGATTTAATGATTGAGAAAACATTTCCAGTTATACCGTAGCTGGAAATCTTGTGAAGTAGGCCCTTATGCCATACCTTGTCAAAGGCCTTTGATATGTCAAGAGCAATTGCCCCAGAAAGGAAGCCTTTGTCAAGAGATTCACTAACCCTGTGAGATATAAGCACATCTGAGGTAGATCTTGCAGAACAGAAACCATATTGTGTGTCACTAAGAAGGTTATTTCTGCTGAGGTGGTTGATTATTTCTCTATTTAATATTGATTCCAGCAACTTACTCATAACACACAGGAGACTTATTGGTTTGTACTGAAAGGGAGATGACTTATCACCTGAATTCTTAAATACAGGGCATACTGATGAGGTTTTCCAGGGAGTCGGAAAGCACTTCTCCTTAAGGCAACACTTAAACAGTTTCGTAAGTATGGGAGTAAGTTCTGGTTGAAGCTTTTTTAACACTATAATTGAAATGCCGTCAGGGCCAGTTGCTTTACTGGAATCAAGGTTTTTTTGATTAGCTTGGCGACCTCATGCACAGATATTTGTATGTTACCTAGCGTGTTCTGTGTTATAGGAGGAAATATGGGGAGTTGATGGCCTTCGTCGCATAGAGTAGAATTAGCTGCAAAGTTCTTTGCAAATAGTTTGGCCTTGTCTGATGCTGACGAGATGACCTCTGGTCTATTGATAATTGTTGGGATAGAACGCACACTTCTGTTCAGGATCCTATTTGTTATTTGCCAAAACTTGTGGGAACCAAGCCGCTGATCAGCTACTTTGGATTTAACAGACTGAGCATATAGCTCTCTTGCATTTTTTATTACTCTTTTACAGTGGTTGCTGGCAGTCCTGAAAGCAGCTTTAGTCTCAGTGCATCTATTATGTTTGTAGTTATGGAAAAAGTGATTTCTGTGTGCAATAGCAGCAGCACATTCTGGAGAGAACCATGGCTGGCTGTTAGGTTTTTGTTGGAATTTTTTAGATGGTATGAATCTGTCTATGCCTACAATTAACCATTCGGTCAGATCTGATACTACAGAGGACACCTCCTTTTTAAACATGGAATGCAAAGGTAAATCAGATATGAATGTATGGAAGCTATCCCAGTCAGCCATAGAGTATCGGTATACAGTACGGTGGAGGGGTACGTCTGAGGACTTATTACATTAATTCCTTCACCTGCAACTGGGCCGTTTTCTACAAGGAGTGCGTTACTTTTTTCATCAACATTTTTGCAAAGTCATCATACGCTTTGCAATGACTACCCTTAATTCGAACACTCACGACTTTTTGTGTTTCATGATGGACACATCAGCTAAGATGTTAGGGTTTTTTTCACCTTTTCCTTCGCATTACAGGTTCAAGCCTGCCTGCCTACTACTTTTTTTTTTTTTTTTTTTTGTTAACACCTCTCTCCACCCGGGTTGCCTACTGTTGTTTTGATTTCCCCACTCCATCTCTCCACACCCCGCTACTACCACTGTTTTTTTAACACCTGGTCTGCCTACAGTTGTTTTGATTCCCTCCCCCTACACTACCTCTCCACACCCCGGCAATGCTGGGTACCCCCGTTAGCTTTTCGTAAGAAAGAGGTTGAAGAAAAACGTTTTCCTATGAGTGTACTCATGCTGAGATTGTTTTCCATCGTGGAAACAGAATGTATGAAAGGAAGAAAAGAAAAACAATGAAACACAGGAAGAAATAAAAATCAAAGAAGAAATTTACCGGTTCCATTCAGATCAGCAAACATCATCAGAACTAGTAAGAATTTGAAATTTCATGAAAAATGATCAAACATAAGAAAGGAGATGTGAAACGGGGTGTTTTTGACATTTTAATTCATAACTACTTCCAAAAATATGCGGATCGTGCAAAAAAGACATTAATTGGGAAACAAGGAAAAAAAACATGGTTAATTCGCAGTCAAAATAAGTAGTACTCACCCAGGGTCAGAGTAGATAATGCATTGGCGAAGTATATTGCATTGTTTGAGTGCAATATTTATTCACCTGTCAAGTACCATGCTGATATATATATATATATATATATATATATATATATATATATATATATATATATATATATTCTTCGGAATAGTTTTTATTTAACAATCTGTGGTTATGTAAACGTGAGATTGTAGGTTTACAAAATGTTACTGGCAGTAATATTCTATAAGTTATCCCATCTAAATCAAAAATCGCTCGATATGCAAGATAGAGCAAATAAATTAAATTGTAATTCAATGAATTTCAAAAAACTCTCATTGAAATGAAATGAAGTGGTTGAGTTTCATATCAAAGAATTTTTATTATTCTAAGCAAGACAAAGAATGCTTTAGAAAATTAATCTCCTTAACCTATAGGGTTTCGATGTCTACCATCCATCAGAGGAGAGAATATATTAGCAAATAGTTATAAAGGTATGCACCCTATTTGCTAAAGTCAGTGAGACATGGAAAGTCAAAGTGAAAATAATACATTTGTCAGAAGTCCTGTAGCAGGAGGATTTGTAGAAAAAGGATATGAATGTTTTTGTTGATCCAACTTGCTTGGTAAAATCCATATTATACGTTCTTTACAGCGTTTGGTAACAATTTCCAAGCCATATACTGGGTAATCTGCATAGCTGTGTATATATCCGAATTCAGGCAAGTGCTTGTTTAAATTTGTTTTAGGTCCATCGAAATAATTCAGAGTCTATATATATATATATATATGTGTGTGCCATAATAAAAAAAATCTTTTTTAGATGTATATATACTAAGTTAATAAACATCTATTAGGTTGAGAAGAAAGTTCTTGCAGAATTTTTAATTTTGATTTCAAATGATGTATTTTCAAATAAGTTTTTGTTTTTGTTATAATACCTTTACTTTATATAACATTTTAAAGAGTGTTTTTCACTCAATTTGTTTGAATTACAATCATCTTAAAACAATTATGTCTTCTTTTCAAAATTTTGAATACAAGATGGAAAAAAAAGGAAATTCGCACAATTTTCTTATTTCAATTCAAGCTAGGCTGAAAAGCTGCTGAAACAGTTTGTGATATCAACAAAGTGTTTAGTCCAGGAACCACTATTGAACGCACAGCACAATGGTGGTTTAAGAAATTTTGTAGTGGCGACAAGAGTCTTGGAGATGATGAGTGTAGTGGTCAGCCATTGGATGTTGACAACAATCAATTAGGAGCCTTAGTTGAAGTCAATTCATGCACAACTGTTCAAGAACTTGCTTCTGAATTAGGCGTAACATATACAACGATTTCCAACCACTTAAGAGAGATTAGAAAGACAAAAAACTTGATAAATGCCTTACGAATTGAACGACAACCAAAAAACTCTTTGTCATTTTCGTTAGTGGCGTTTAGTAGAAGAGTACAAAAGAGAGAGAGAGAGAAACGGGTTAGTAAGTTGGAGTGTTTTTGTGTGAAGATAGAATTAATATCATGCCGGCTGTTTGAAGAAGAGAACAATTCAGTTCCGTTTACACGTGTTTATAGGTAGTAATCGCCGGAACAAAGGAAACGATTACAGGAGAAAGAGAGGGCAAAGGTATTCAGTGTGTTGACGTGTTATCGAGAGTGTGTTTGTGTGTGTGTGTGTGTCGACGAGAGTAGTCCTGTAGAATGATAAAGTTTGTGTGGGTACAGCACGTGGAAATAAATGGTAGTATTGTATGGAGTATTGCTGTCATATTTGGGCTGGTGCATCGGCTACTAGTCTCTCGCTCCTTGACAAGGTTCAAAAGAGAGTCGCAAATCTGATAGGCCCTGAACTGGCATCTAAGCTTCAGCCTCTGTCCCATCGACGAAATGTTGCATCCCTCTGCCTGTTCTACAAGTATTTTAATGGTGAATGCTCTGATGAACTGCAAGCACTTGTGCCCCCACGACGTGAACACCCTCGACAGACCCGACAGGCTGCAAAATCCCACCCCCACACTGTAGAGATCCCTAGATGTAAAAGATCTTTCTACTCCAGTAGTTTCTTCCCCAGAACAGCTAGACTTTGGAATTCCATCCACGTCCCTACTTCCCCAACGGTACTGACGTGCAGAAGTTCAAGTGCAACGTGAACCAACATCTTGCTGCCCAAATCCCTACATAGTACCCCAGTAGTTGTTGCCCCTGATAGTAGCCCCCTACACCAAAGTGGCAATGTGCCTTGTTTGGGGTGAAAATGTAATAAAAAAAAATTTTTTTTTTAAAAGTTAGAAGAGAGCCATTGTTAGCTTGTAGTACTCACGTTCTTCCGGGGTCTTGCGCCCCAAGCTAAGTCTGCTACCAGGCAGGAAGAAAGAGAATTAAAGGTTTGTGATTTCGCCTTTTATATACTCTGTCACGTGATTGAGAGCTGGCTTGTGATTGAACAAGCCAAAGAGAAATGGATTTCAAATCTCGAAGTCGTGAGAAGAAGTATATAGTGGGTGTCGGCTGCTACATGTCATCTTCCCTTTTTCGCAACAAGAACGACCCGTTTCTCGACTGGGTTGTAACTTGTGATGAAAAGTGGATTCCTTACGACAACCAGCGATGCTTAGCTCAGTAGTTAGATGCCACCAAAGCTTCACAACATTTTCCGAAGCCAGAGTTGCACAAAAAGAAGGTGATGCTAACTGTTTGGTAGTCTGTGACCGATCTCATCCATTACAGTTTTTTTTAATGTAGGTGAAACCATTACAATGAAGAGTACTGTCAACAAATGGATGAAATGCATCAGAAACTTTGACAACAACACCCAGCATTAGTCAACAGAAAAGGCTCAATTCTCTTCCACAACAATGGCTAACCCTGCAGAAGTTGAACGAATTGGGCTACAAGACTCTGTCTCATCCACCATACTCTCAACACCTCTCACCTACTGACTACCACTTTTTCAAACATCTCGACAACTTTCTGCATCAGAAATTCTTTAAAAATCTAAGCGATATAAAAACACCTTCAGTGATTTCATTGCCACTCAAAATGGCGACTCCATTAAAAATGTGGAGAGCTCTGTTAACGAACATACATTTTTATTTTCATGTACGTTTAACGCGTCAACAAACAATAATTTTCTTGTCAATTGTGATGCAACGGCACATGTGATCACAAAGGAATCTGATTTTATCAATTTTGATCCCAACTTAAAGCCACAAAATCATTTTGTAGAACTAGCTGATGGGAGTCGAGTAAATGATATCATTTTGAAAAGAGGCGATGCTAAAATATCGCTAAGGAACAATAAAGGTGAACTTTGTTTCTGTATTCTAGAAAACGCTCTTCTAATCCCAAAATTTAAACAAAATATATTTTCTGTACAAACTGTTACTAAACAAGGTGCAAATATAAACTTTAGCCCCAATAAATCAAAACTGGTATACCCGAATGGAACTGTATTCGACATTAAAGAAATGGGAGACTATATTATTTAAATAGTGTAGTCCCATCGAAAACCGCCTGTCATGATCTACAGACATGGCATAAAATTCTTGGACACTGCAATATTCCTGATATCAAAAAGTTGCCAACTGTAGTTGATGGAATAAAATACAAACATCAAAAACCTTCAACTACGACATCTGTATGCAAGGAAAAATGACAAATTATCAAAAAGCAATATACCAGACAAGAAGGCCAAAAAATCCTATCAATGGCGCATTGTGACTTGAATGGTCCCGTGGAACCGATGGTCAGAGAACATTATAAATATGTGTTGAATTTTGTAGATGACCATTCAGATTTAATAATGGTTTACTTTTTAAAGAACGAATCTGATACCCTGCTAGCAACTAAAAAATACTTAGCCGACATAGCTCCATACGGTAAAGTAGAGTGTATTCGCTCTGACAACGGTATGGAATTCACTAATAAAGAATTTGGACTTTTACTAATTAACCATCATATCAGGCATGAAAAATCAGCTCCTTAATCACCACACCAAAACGGGACTGTGGAACGTGCATGGCGGACACTTTTTGAAATGGCAAGATGCCTACTCATTGAATCTAAACTCCCCAAAAACCTCTTGACGTACGCACTTATGGCGGCTGCCTATATATGCAACAGGTGCTTTTACAAAACACTATCTAAAACCCCACATGAAGCTTTCTGTGGTAAAAAACCTAATTTAAGCCGAATGCATATATTTGGTTCAACTTGCCTCACATATATAGATAAAAAGAGTAAATTAAATATTAAAACCGATAGAGGTATGTTGTATACGATAAAAAAAAGTCCAGCCAATTTAGTATTTTTTCCAGAGAAAAATAAAATAAAAAGAATCCGATGTGTAAAATTAACAGACACGTTTAATTTTAAAGACGAAACCCCGTCATATGAAGAGGGTGAAATTATATTTCCTCAAATTATTAAAACAAATGAAGACAATGAAGATGGCGGAGAAAAGAGTACCCATGATGATGATTATGATGATAAAGTCAAAAGATATCCCAAAAGAAATAGAAGGCGACCTGATTTTTTTGTAGTCGACACTATAAAAGATTATCAAATCGACTATTGCTATTCAATGGAAAATACGCCAAAAAGCTTTAACGAAGCAATTAATTCAGAATATTGTGATCAATGGAAAATAGCCATGAAAAAAGAAATAGAAGCTTTGACCGAAAATAATACCTATACGGTAGTACCTGTCCCAAAAGATAAACATGTTATTTCTACAAGATGGGTCTTTGCAAAAAAGACTACAGCATCAGGCGTTGAACAGTACAAAGCTAGATTTGTTGCTAGAGAATACTCTCAGATTTACGGTATAGAATATTTTTCTACATTTTCACCGACCATAAACACCTAATGAGAATCAAAATTTTATTGCAAATCGCATCGCAGTATGACCTAAACATCCATCAAATTTCTGTTTTGAAACTAAACATGGCTTACACTTATATATATACATAGAGTGATGGGACTATTCCAATATTTTCCCCCGATTCCAATACTGATTCTTTATAAATCTCTAAATATTTAACTATGAAGTAGTTATTTTTTCCCAGCACACGTTAAATGTGCAGATATTTTCTAGAGTGTAAAAATACACTTGTAAAGGATGATCTATACATTTTAGTTTTATGCTGTTATAAATCAATAAATATTTATTATTTTATCATTACTACCAGTATTGGAAGATTTTGCGTTTAACAGAATTAAATAAAAGACAATTAAAAGAATCGTTTTTGGCATCGGAAAATAGATACTAATTTTCCCACTACTGATTCCGGTACTCTGAAAAGTTCTGATTTTTTTCAATTCCCAATTCTGATTAATCATTCCAACACTAATATATAAGTAGCATGTTGATAAAATATCTATATGTTGCATATGTATAAGTATCATGCTGATGAAAATGTTTTTTATATAAAACAAATACTATTTTACTTTATATATAGAAAGAGATGATAAATAACGGTCATAAATAAAGAAATTGGATATTTTATTTATTTATTTGTGAACAATAATCCTTATCTTTATAGTTGTTGTTTCACGGTGTTTCGGACAACTATTCCTCTGGCCTTCGGGGCCCGTGACGCAGTGGATAGAGATGTTGAATCTCTACAGTTCCAGGTGAGGATTGTCTGAAGATAGAGGTTTCAATCCCACCCAAAGCCGGCCAAAAATGTGGTGAGCAGACAACAACTATGGAAGGCAGTAATTACTGAAGATACAGTTAAGAGATTCAGTATTCCAATCTTGTCGCGGTTAACAACCTGACGAAGACCAGAGGAATAGTTAGCCGAAATGTTGTGAAACAATAACTATAAAGATGAGGAAAATAGTCCACAAATAAATAAATAAAATATACAAATTACTCATCTCAAATAATTCCAATAATTAAATAAAGAAATTCCAATAATTAAATAAAGAAATTGGAATTGACCGTTTTTTTTTTTGTTTTTTTTTTCTCAATATAAAACGTGATCTCACAGGACTTATAAGCTAATGACTGTTAAATTACTCTATTCACCTTTTTATCTTATGTTTAACTTTCTTTCCTACCCTTTCTCTATTATTTTGTCTGATATTCTGGCAATAATACTACAAGAAAAATGAATAAAACTTACATTAACAGGAGTCTTCTATTTCTCAAATTAATCCTCTTGTTTCCTTATTCAGAACCAAAAGTAGTTCATAAAAAAAAAAAAACCAACGTCTGAATACGAGAACTTTTGTAATCCAAGTAAATTGTCCACCTAGATTTGCTGGTGGAAAACTACCGTTCACAAATAATTTGTGCATCTTAAATTTCAGAAGCTCTACATCGAGTAAATTGGAAAATAACATCCCTTCAAATTCAAAGCTGTTCACTTTTTCCTCAAGCTGCCACTTTGTCATACATCTGTAATCGTCCCAGCTGTTTTGTCTTTTTTTTTATTTCACTATGGCAGTGTGTACAACTCATTTCACTCATTTGTAACTGCTCTCTCACGGATGTGATGTTGCTAGTCTCAGTCTTTTCTATAAATACTATTATGGCATGTGTTCTTAAGAATTATCTATTCCCCGTTTCCTTTGTTCCAGCACATTTGGCTCATTAGTTTCCATCAATTCTTTATTTTGTTGCTTCGTCATAATTAGGGCCATGACAACAGAATATTCTTTTCATTGTTTTGACTCTGGAGTGTGTATCCATTGATGTCTTATATGCTTTTATATAGAGTGATGTGGTTCTCGGTTGATTAACTGTGTCGGATATATACTCGAGAGTCAAAATAATGATAAGAATATCCTGTTGTCATAGCCCTAGTCATAATACAGCTCCCTATTTCAGTAGCTCCTTTCCAAGAACTGCAGGTTTGTGAACTCTCTCTCTTTTTTTTTTTTTTTTTTTTTACATAGACGTCCCCACTTATCAAGGCCGAGAGGCCACTCGAGGATAAGGGTTAAAGAGTGTACAGTAGTCAAAAGGGCAATATAGTAATCGATAGTAATGGAAGTTCAGTAAATTTGTTAATTCAAGTGTAACGGCTCACCAGAAACTTGTTCACGTTGGACTTGAAGACAACCATATTATAGACAGCTGGAAAGCAGGAAAACGGAAGACAATTCCACAGGCGTACAGTTCTAAGAAGCTTTGATCATGGAATCTATGTTTAGGTTTAGGCACAGATTGTTGACTGTTTTTTTTCCTACCTATAACCTATAAAACAAAAGATGATTATCACAGACAGGAGATGCCTGTAAAGAGTAAAGCCAACAGGCATCTCTCTTTGTGATAATCATCTTTTGTTTTTTGTTAGCTTCTTACATCAAGTGTCTTCATGCCTGGTCTAGAGTGATTTCCATTAAAAAGTTGCACCCTCAAAATGGCTTTTATTAAGCTGTAGTTTAAGCTTTTTTTGTCTTTAAAAATACCAGGATTTTTTTTTTACCAAATTCATAAAGTTCACTTATTAACCCATCTTTGCCGTTGTGTCCATCGCCAAACCAGAAGTGGCAAAGGTTTAAATCAAGGCTAGTCAATCGAAAGACAGGATGACTTTCAAAAATATTGACGAAAAAAGCAACCCCTCCTTGTAAAAAAAAAAGTGTCCAGTTGAGGGTGAAGGAATTAATGTTTTTAGCGAATTTTTCGATATTTGTCGTCCGAAGGGTCGAGCTTCAAAATGATACCAATCTCATGACATCTGTCGCCTCTGTTGAAAGTTTTAGGCAGACATACAAACATACATATATTTAAACAGACAGGAGAGATTTATATTATAGACTAGCGAGGGTACTCGGCGTTGCCCGGGTGTTTGTAGGTGTGTGTTGATTGGGGGGGGGTAACAACAACAACAAAAAAGTTTTGGTAGGTAGGTAGGATCGAACCAGGAGCCTTGAGGCGAAGATGGAAAATAAAGTGTGAAAAAAAACTGACATGTTTACCCGCTCGCCCAGCAAGGGAGAGTAATAGAAAAACGTTTGAATTTATTCAAGAATTAAAAAATGAGATCAAATATCATGCATATAGAAATCGCACAGTTAACTCTTACTGCGAGACAGTTTTTTGGGGTTTGTTTACACAAATTGACAGGTGCATGATTCTGAATTTAATGATGTCAAATAGAAATCCCGCAGTTAACTTTCACTGTGAGGTAGTTTTTTGGGGTTTTGTTTCCCCAAGATGTTAGGGGTAAACCCGCTCCCTATAAAAAGGGAAGTGTCCCAATGAATAGCAATTGTCTGATTGAAGGGGTTTCTCTCACATTGATTAAAAGCTGATTGTTTTCAGACATTCCTGGCATAAAAGCCGAGAACAATGTGTATTTATTTGCTTTCTCACTGAACAAATTAGGCACAAGGCCGTTTTTTTAATGTGGAGAAATTGGAGAAATGGGGACCAGCTCCCCGGGGAGTAGGGGAGCTGGATAATGACAATTGGTATAAAGGGTTTCCCCTACATTGACCAATAACTGATCGCTACAAAAGCAATGATCTCATATGTGGGGTTGCCCCCACATATGGTCTTTGATTTCAGTATCTGCCGGAACAGATACTACTCAAAGGTGATTTGATCTTGGCCAAAAGGCCAAGCCCGGCACGAGGGCCAGGGACAATACCTTTGCTTTAGATTAGTTTTGATTTTATATGAAAAAAGCCGAATCAACACAAGAGGGGCCGAAATAGCAAGAATTTTCTAAAAGTCGATGTAAATAAATCTAGACGCGAAGCGCGTACGCAAATCCTAGATATTATGATTTAGACGGTATATCAAAAGTTCTAAGAAATAGTACCCCCACCCCCACCTCCAAGAATCCCGGACATACAGAAAAAATGCACACACATACACATTTTCGCTTTTATATATATAGATTATTACAAGAATCGGAAATAACAGGAACTTTTAGAGGTATCGGGATGATTATCGGAACCGGAAAAATTAGTACCTTTATTCTAATGCCAAAAACAATGCTTTTAATTGTTATTTTCTATTTATTTTTGTTAAAACAAAATCTTCCATTGCTGGTAGTAATGATAAAATAATAAATATTTATTAATTTTAAACGACCAGTAAAACTAAAATCTAACGATCATTACTTACAAGTGTATTTTTTACGCTTGAAAAAATATCTGCACATTTAAACATGTATTTTTACGATGATTGGGAAGAAATAACTACTTCATATAGTTAAATATTTAGAGATTTATAACAAATCTGAATTGGAATTGTATCAGAATCGGAAATTTAGTAAAGAATCGGTAATTGTATCGGAATCCGGGGAAAAGTATTGGAATTGTCCCATCACACTTAGTACTTTATCCATTACGCCATGGGTAATGATGTAATGTATGAATCAGATTCCTGGGTTTGCCAAAACACACCTGAAGATGGTTGGAGGTTACATTGGCCAAAACTTTGTGGGAATAACATCCAAGATAAAAACAGTAGTTAGGATAATATAAATCGAAATAATCCATCCTCATCCCAAAAATTCCCGAATATTTATTTTATTTATTTATTTTTTTTTAGGTCATCTGATCGTAAAAATCCACGATGGTACATGGTTGATGTCAAGTTTGAACGTATGTTAAAACGTTATATTCCTTTGTCCGAATTAAAAGAACTTCATTTGAAACACAAACAAAATGGTGGACCTTTAAAAAACCTAGCTTTGTTTACAGCTGCTCGACTTTCTGTTCAACCAATTACGTCAGGTCAGTAAATTACCCTTTACTCTACCCTTTTTTGTATTATCATTCTTATGTGATACTCTGGCTGACCTTCGGCCGTTAATTAGGAAGACAGAGTAGGAAATAAATTTATCAATAGACAATCAACAGAAATTTGTTCTTAGCAAAAACAAGGAGAGGTAAGAGTAGATTTGAATTCAGGTGTGACGGAATGACGATAACAAAAGGATTGAACAATAGACAGAGATATTTAGTTTTATGATGCTAGGGAGTCCCATGGGGTGCAGCAGTCAATGAGTTTTTAACAACAATAGAAATGATTTACAGACGACAAAGGTCAGCTTACACCAGTGAGAGTCAGCCTTACAACGGTCAGAGTTAAAAGTGCAGTTGGATTTTGATTACAGTTGGAAACAGATCGTGGCTTGTACCACTTCGGAAAAGCTTTGAGAGATGAAGAAATGAACTGACAACAACAGACGAACCAAGCATCGACAGGATGTAGATGTGAACCTTGGCATGCAGAAACACCCTCCTCCAGAGTCTAATTGACATGTATGTGAAACATCAGTGTCTGTGTTTTTCTTGTGTTTGGTTTTATTTTTCTACTTGTGGATCCGTGCATTCCCAGTGTGAAAAAAATGATGATGACACGGCCAAAACAAAAATGACGCAGATGAAAGAGAAATCCACAGCTGGGGTCGGCGGTTTTGTAAGTGGCGGACCATGTGGGGTCAAACTATTCGTTGACATATATGCAAACGAGACTACTATTTATGGCAACACTTCAAAAGCCAACAATGACAAAGATCTCTCTGAGTATCTCTTCTGCAACCTTGAGCACGTGATGTAATGAGGCAAAAGGTGGTTGGTTAATTTTAATGTATCAAAGACCAAGCTTTCCAGTTGACAAAAAATATGATTGTCTTCAAGTCTAACGTAAACAAATTCTTGTTGAGCCATCCTTTAAATAATCAAATTGTACCCAGTTTACACCACTAACAATTACCATACTGTTGTCCCAGTGACCACCCTACACACATTAACATTTATCTTTGAGTCTTGATAAGTAGTGACTCACTTGTAAAAAGACTTAGTACCTACCCTAATGGACATACTTACTCTACATACTATTAAAAAGTTATGGTGTTTTGGGAGTTTTTTCATACGAAAATAGAATTGTGTGACTGGTTGACAGATAGGGAATAAGCAAAGTACACATTATGATGGTAGTTTTCTTGTTTTTTTAACAAAGTCGATACCTGAATTTGAATCTGATGTAAATCTAAATGAATTTTTTTAAACTAAATTCATATTTTATAAATTTACAGAAATTAACATAGCATAATAATCTAACATAACATAATATAATAATCTAAAAAAGCATAACATAATAATCTAAAAAAAGCAAAAAAAAACATTACATAAATATTTTAAAAACTATCCCAGTAGCTTCTTTCCAAAAACTGCAGGCTTGTAACTGTTTTCCTCCTACTTATATTCTTCTTTTTTTCTTTTTTTTTTTTTTTTTTTTTTCCAAGACTAAAGCCAATAGGCATCGTCTGTCTTTGCAATCATCTTTCGTTCCTGCTAGCTCTTTATATCAAGTGACTTATCACTTTATCTGGAGCAATTTCCATTTGAAAAATAGAAAAAAACTAAGTGACCTTTTCTTTTTTTTATAATCAACAAATAAGTAGACATAAAGGATATTTAGCATTAGTTCAAAGCAAATTATTTTTGCTTGAAAACAATGTCTAATGTTTTTTAAAACAATATCTATTTAGTATCAGTTTAAAGAAAACTATTTTTGCTTGAAAACATATCTTTTTTAAAAAACGATACATATTTAGTGTCAGTTTAAAGCAAATTATTTTGCTTGAAAACATAATATCTAATCTTTTTTTAAAAACAATATGTATTTAGTATCAGTTTAAAGTAGTGGTGAGACAATTAATCGGAATCGTTAATCGTAAGAATCGTGTATTTGGAGGGAATTGGAATCGCATCGTTAAAAAATAACTTAGATTTATGATTCTTTCATTACGATTCTCTTATATTTTTAACTCGAACTCTTTGTTTGAAGTGAGATTAATGCTGTCAAAAATTTATGATAAAACCGTCATAGAACTTTTCATAACATATTTAATATGATGTACAAGAATTTTATTAACTACTTTAAAGGTAATCTTTATTTATCTTAATGAGTTTTCTTATTCCATCACATACATAGGCGCTGTCTGTCTGTTTTGAAACTTCAAGGCCCATGATTAGTTATCTGTTTGCACTGTTGCAAAACTTTAGAGGCTGCGAGGTAACATTGTTTTCATTTGTGAGCGGAATTTATTTATGTATAAAACAGCCTAACTACGTCAAGTCCATGAAAAAGTTGATGAATACTTAACCCTTAGAGAAAGAAGATTTTACAGTGCTCTCATTGTGAGTAAATCATATTAAAAATCAGTGGTATTTCCAACTGGTAACTCCCAAAAAAAGGGGGGGGGCTTATCTTTTGGCAAGTTTTGTGTTTTTGCTTTTTTACCGACACTCTTCTATTAGTAAATGAATGAAAAATCTCATTAGTAAATAAAAAATGTCTTGTCAACCATTATATTTTAAAAAAAATAAGACAAGCAAAGTCAAATTATTTAAACAATAAAAGGTTTAATAACACAATATATATACTTTCTATTTTCTGAACGAAGGCTGTTTCAGGAAATATTTCTAAAACTAAAGTGAAACTGATCACGTGGTATCAGTTCACAAACTTTGACAATCAGTCGGCTTTTTAGAAGTATTCAAAAACAAAAACGTTACAACTACATATTATGCTGACTGATGGTTCTGCTTAAGGTTTTTCAAAAACCACAAAAAAAAACAACCATTTTGCTATCTGTTAAATGAATGCGATAAGTGAATTTTTTTTTTTTCTTTTAGAAATTTACATTTCATTAAAATATTCTACAAATGAGTAATTAAATATTTCTTTTGGAACTTCTTTGCACAACAGAAACAAAACAAAAAAAAATGTGAAAAATTTATTGAAAAAGGAAAAAAGTTTAACTTTTTAAAAAAAAAATCCTTTGAACTCTAACTTTGCAAACTAACTAGTCACTCAGAGCTGTTCAATTAAAGGACTGTTGGGGCTTGGTCGACATTCACTGATGCCTGGTATCACAGTCGTGATGTGAGCCTAGATAAATGTTTCCCAACCCCTAACAAAAAATAAAAAGGTTGTTAGAAACAGCATTAAGGTGGAGGCGATTTTGAAAGTTCAATAAATGACTTTTATTTAACAATAAAAATAAGCAATTACCAAAAATTTACTTTTTTATATAGAAATAGAAAGGTAAATTAAGACATTAAATAAGAATAAACATTAAAGGACAATAAGTATAAAATTATATAATAAAAATAAATATAGAAATAAACCAATTTATTTAGATTTAAAAAATAACATTATTATTATTAAAAATATTTTTAAAAAGTCAAATAAATAAATAGGAATAATTTGAGACGATTGAATATAAAAGGCTAAGAATTTAATCAATTAAAAAAATTTTACGGAAAAATCAAATCATTTTCAAAATTCCCTTAATTGTATTTCCACTTTTTCGCTGTACCAAATTTTTTCACACGCAAAAACTTTCGATTATATAATGGTATATTTCAAAACAACAATTCCACGGAAATCGGAATCGTACTTGGTATCGGAATCGTTAATCAACATTTTTCTGGAATCGGAAAAAATTTAGGAATCGTCCCGACACTAGTTTAAAGCAAATTATTTTTGCTTGAAAACAATATCTAATCTTTTTTAAAAACAATATGTATTTAGTATCAGTGTAACGTAAATTATTTTTGCTTGAAAACATCTTTTTTAAAAATGATACGTATTTAGTATCAGTTTAAAGCAAATTATTTTTGCTTGAAAATATATCTGATTTTTTTAAAAAACAATATGTATTTAGCATCAGTTTAATGTAAATTATTTTTGCTTGAAAACATCTTTTTTTAAAAACGATACGTATTTAGTATCAGTTTTAAGTAAATTATTTTTGCTTGAAAAGATATCTAATCTTTTTTTTTAAAAACAATACGTATTTAGTATCAGTTTAAGGCAAATTATTTTTGCTTGAAAACAATATCTAATCTTTTTTAAGAACAATATGTATTTAGTATCAGTTTAGCATAAATTATTTTTGCTAGAAAGCATCTTTTTTTAAAAACAATACGTATTTAGTATCAGTTTAAAGCAAATTATTGTTGCTTCAAAACAATGTCTAATATTTTTTAAAAACAATGCGTGTTTAGTATTATCTATTATCCCATAGATTGAGTCTCTTTCTGTATATTTCTGATTAATCTTTTTAATATGAACTGCTTTCGTTTTTTGATAAATATTTCAGTAATAGAAAAAAAACTTTGTTTTATTTGTTTTCCATTTGTATTTTCAGAAGAATGGAACTTTATTATCGAATTGGAAAATATAAAACCATCAAATTAACTTGTTTTTTTGTTTTTGTTTTACATATACGATGATTTTTTTACACAAGCTATCAAAGCATTTGAATCTTTGTATTAAAATATCTTTTAAAAATAAAAAACACTCCTGTTTATTTTTTTTTTGTTGTTTATTTCATTTTGTTGAAAGAAAGGAATCTCTTGAAAAAAACAGATTTTATTTTTCTACATTAAACATTTATTAAAACAGAACTGGCTTTTCATTCATTCATTTTTGTATGAATCAGATGATTCTATCATTGACATTGGTTTTCCTGATATCGTTCTTGTTAGAATTCTTTCAAGAAAAACGTCAGATACTTATGAGAGGAATTACACGAAGGTTGCCAACATCCTAAGCAAATATGTCTTTGTGGGATAAACTGCATTTGAACTTGTCATGCTCAGATTTTCAGTCTGTGTTGTTAGCCATCGTCACCCCCCCCCCCAACTGGCTATTGAAAAAGTAATTAAACCATCTTGTGACAAAATCACCAGCTGTCTCTCACATAAAATAGGGACCAACTGACATACACTGTATATAGGTGCCACAAGCAAACTGTTGAATGCATAATCGATTAATTTCATACTTTATATTGCCTTGGTCATTTGCTTGGGTGGACAAAGAGGTGTATGCAAAGTCCTGGCTCGGTTTCTCTGCTTAACTCAAACTCCTGCTCCCATATTGAGCCTTGTTTTTTTTTTTGTTGTTTTTATAATTTTGCTTTTATGAATATTTACAGAAATATCCATTCTTCTTTTGAATTGCTAAATCAACAAAATAAATTTGTCAGAAAAAATATTGTTTGTCTGTAAACAATTTCACATTTAAATGTGAATTTTTAAAAAAGTATTTTATAATTTTTAACAATTTTGTTCAAATTATGTACTGACCAAACAATTGTGTGAGTAATTCAATGAAATTTTAAAATAAATCCATTCGTTTATTTTATTGGGAGGGAGGGATCGTTATGCAACAGCTGTTTCTAAAAGGGTCCGCTATGGTAAGGAGAGTAGAAAGTGAACTTGGGTTTACTTTCAGCAGCCTTGTAACTCTTGCTTCCCTTATTTTGTTTTTTAGTCTTTACATTGCATGAGTAACGTTTCTGACAAAGAGGGAAGAATTGTTGTTTTCTGTATTGAAATCTGTCCACCTAATATTTAACATTGGATATTTTTTTACCTTGAAATAGTGTTTCTTTATTTATTTTTAAGCTCCTTACATCAAGTGACTTCATGCCTTGCTTTAAGCAATTTCCATTAAAAAAACAACAAAAAGTAACAAAATAATTCTATTTGAACATAATAAATTTAACGTAGAAGAAATAAACAACTGCAATATAGAAAATAACGAGGATACACTTATGCTTTTATTTTTACGCAAATTTCGGATTATCACCATGTCGTATCACATTCTAATTCCTTTCGATGGATTGATTGTTGCGATTTCTTCTGATGAGTTAAGGGCATAATAGATTCACTAATTGATATAATAATTAAGTGATTGATTTTGCGCTATGAAACAGACACTGTCAAGAACTGTACAAATCAATTGATGTAAAGGAATAAAATACAAAATTGTCAACATCATTGGAATATAAAGTTTTTGTCATTTATTCTATATATATATATATATATATATATATATATATATATATATATTAATCGAGCAAGTAACTGGTCGACAAAGAAAATATTATTCGGGCAACTATTCATACTACTATAACATAACATTTAATAAATGTCCGCTAAAACTATTACTACTACTACTCTTTATTTCTAACAGCGTCAGACTGACTGCTTGGTAGAATTGAAGAGAGAGAGAGAAAGAGGTGAGCGAGGAAATTGCTAATTTGTGTGTAAGGAAGGTTGGAGTTGAATCTGCCTAAGATTTTTAGGCGGAGGGAGAGGGTCGCTATTCGTACTGATATTTATTTATTTATTATTTTTTTCACAGTAAATGTTTACTTTAACTACAAGAGACTAATGATCAATACAATTTGGTTATTTAAAGGTTTTCAGGGTCGCTGACAAACCCGTCGCAAAATTACTTATATTTTTTTCATTGAAATTTGTCAGGAAAACTTTTTTGCTTGTTTTTTTTTTCTCCTTTTTTAAAAAAGTAAGCCCCTTAACTTTGGAATTAGTTTTCAAAAGTTTTTTTTTTTTTTTTTTTTTTTTTTTTTTTTAAGGTTTAATTAAATATCAAAAACGATTAGAAAAGTTTTAAAAAACATTTTTTGGGGGAGGGGGGTCTTCAGAGTTTTCTTTTTAATTTCTGGTAAATGTTTACTTTAAACTTTTAAATAACTAAGTTGTATTTATCGGTAGTCTGTTGTAGTTAAAGTAAACATTTACCAAACTTTAACTACAAAAGAACACCGACCAATAAAATTTGTTTTTTTATAGGTTTTCGAGGTCGCTGACAACGAATCTGATATTCAAACCCATCGCAAATTTACTGCACTATTTTGCTCCATAACACCGTATTTGTTAATGCTATGCGTGAGCAGTTCTTATTTAAATTTACCGATGGTGTTGTACGCATGCACGCGACACCGCCCGTCCTCCCATGCCCCTGCCCTTCCACTGCCCCCCTCCCCAATGTAAACATAATTTTTGTGAAAAATTGAACAGTTCTTCTGCTCGGTGTATGTTGGCGCGTTACTTACAGTAAATTGCGAGGGGGGGAGGTATATGGAGCGTTACTTATGGAAAAACGGTAAATTAATCTGTAGAAGCACCTGTTAAATGTTGTACAAGTTCTATAATTGAATAATACCCCCCTCCAAAAAAAAATAAAAATGCTTTTGTAAACTGCTCGCGAAAACTTATTTTTTTAGATCAATTAAAAAGCATCAAAAACTATGTAACAGAGAAAAATGAACCACAGTTTTTTGTTTTTAAAAACTTTCTTGTTATTTCAAATATCTGCTAAAAAATTCTTCCGTGATGTGACAAATCACTTTACTACGCGTGTGCACACGTGAACGCATCATATAAGAGTAACATAAATGAAGGCGGTAATATGGCACAAAATAGTGCAAGGGTTCAGAGGTTAATACCATGCAAACAGTAAATTTGCGACAGGTTTTAATATCAGATTTGTTGTCAGCGACACCGAAATCCTATAAAAAAACAAATTTTATTGGTCGTGTTCTGTTGTAGTTAAAGTAAACATTTACCAATTTTTTTAAAAATAATTTTTCAATAAATAATAAAACCAACCGAAAGAAAAATTTTAAAAAACCAATGTGTTCCCAAAAAGACGTCTGCTCACGAATCTGTTTCCTACACATTAAATAAAACATGAATCTACCGTAAGTGTATTGAATAAGTAAGAGGGGGTATGGAGGCAGAGTCTTTCTAAATGATCTCTAGAACTTTGAAGAATATTCTTGGCTGGCGCCATTCACCATAATACCGCATTCACACTGTGGAATTAAACCTACTTACAATTAAACTATACATTACTCCTTTCTCTTTCTCATCCTGTTACAAATTTAATTGCTTCCACTGCATGAATTCCTACCTATCCCCTCTTCCATTACCAATGAAAGCATAGCAATGTACTTTTTAATCACTTCGAGGGGTGTAACTTTCCAGTAGATATATAACCTACTAAATAACCAATTAGCATTAATTACCCATGCAGGGTCGCAGAAATACCTGGTTTAGGACCCAGGCGCGGGGCAAACCCTCTCAGTGCTGACTTCTCAATCCCATTTTCTGACCCTGGTGTCTTACAGTGGGAGAGAACTAAAGAACATATCCCTATATATAATAAAAGAGACACAGTTTTTCCCCTCTGGACTAAAATACCGTAGGTTTACAACAACAGATGCCACATACAAATTTATTGTGATCCCTGTCTTATCTAACTATACTACGTACACGGTTATTCTTTATATTTAGATCCTACATTGCATCCTAGGAGAGGCATCATTACTATTGCGCAGATTTATAGAAAAAGTGGTTCGGATTTTCCCCTCTCACTGACAAGACCAGGTAACAATTACAACTATTTTGCCTTGACACCCTCATTAACTGGGTTAAACTTTCTTACAAATACAACTACAATTATACTTCGCTATTCGAAAATAATGATTTCTCCCCAGTAACATTTCTTCCTATTCTCATTGGTTGTTACTTAGAAATTCAATTATTATAGACCATACAAAAAATGAACACATCAGCCCTTATTCAAGATGGCTGCTCGATCTTCACGCATTTACATAAATCATTTAATGTCTTCATTCTTAACCATCCAAACTTTCTTCCTTTGCTCATTTGACTTAACAAACAATATCGTCAAAACTTATGCAACGAATATATGAACACATCTCTGGCGTACGTCTATGAAATAGATCCAACCCCTACTCTATATAATACGTTATACTGAAATCTGACCCCCTGACGATAAAAATCATTAAAACATTTTTTTATTTTGTTTATATATATGTATATATATATGTATTTTTCTGAAGGTTAATAAAAAAAATCTGCCGAATCTCTTCCTAAAAGAGTTTTCGCTTCTTTCTTGTGGGAGAAAAGGGTTCATTATTTATATGGTGTTTGCTTATTTTCTTTTTGAAAACAAAGAATCCAGCACAGCTATCGTTCCTTTCAGCCACCACGCATGCATGCCTTCCCGTTTTCCTTGAATTGGTTAAAATAGAATAAACCATCAAGTTAGTTGGATTATGTTTTTGTGGACCAGTGGATAAAAGGATTTGCGTTGTATTCTACGGGATGAACGCTCGCACCCATTCATCAGGGGAGTTTTAACATTTACACAGGGTTATTTATGTGATTTTACGTTCGCTTCTTCATTATTTTCCTGTTTTTATCTCTTTTTTTGTATTTTTCCATGCTGTTTTTTGGCGATAAATATGTATACCTTTTCATGTTTTTTTTTCTGCTTTTCTCAGTTTTTTCTTTTATTTTATAGTTTTAATTGTTTTTTTTTCTTTTTTATTTGTTTTATATTCCTTTTTATATGGGCAAGACGAGTTTAGGCAGAAAAATAACCTTGAACCCGCTATCACCTAAAAGGAACTAATTTCTTGTAGTCACCAGTATGTACCATGAAAATAATGTAAATTTTTTTTTTTATATAGTTAAACACTCAATACCTTTCTGAATGATAAACAATATTAATAGAAATATTAAATTATCAGAACCTATTAAAAAATTTAAACAATATAAATAGAACTATTTTTTACAATTTTAAACTATGAAAACCTTTTTTTTTTAGTTTAAGTTGATGTAATGTAGCTATAAACTTGGATCATGGAAAATATAAACATGACGAAATTATTCATGAAGAAAACTTCATTGACCCGATTGACCCTTCAATACACATGCAAACCATAGAAGGTTTATGGTCCCATTGTAAAAATAAAAAAAAAAAATATGAGAAACGTTAGAAACAAGGAAATGTTTGAGACACATATGATGAAATTCATGTGGTGCAGAAAGGAAAAGGGGAGAAGTCTTCCCCCATATAATAAAATGCATTTGTGAACAATATTTATTTTAAAACATTAAAAAGTTTAAAATTATAAACAGTTCTATTTACATTGTTGGAAATTAAAATTGAAAAAGGTTTGTGAACAATATTTCTTTCAAAATTATATAAAAAAAAAAATCTATTTCTGTTGTCTAAAATTAAAATGTTCTATTTATATTGTTTATAATAGAAATTCTGTATATATCATTTAAAATAAATAATTATTTATTATTTAAAGTTATTTATTCAAAATAAATAATTGTTTATTATTTAAAGATGTTCTATTTAAGTGCACACATATTTTTGGCACACAACTATGGCCACCACTTTTAACATAAAAAAATATATTGCTTAATATTCGAAAAACTATGTATTTATGGAAAATTTAAATGTGATATTCGTTTTTAGCATACCCCAAAACTCAGAAAAATCCTTATTTCAAAGGAAAATGTTCAGGTAAATCAAGTAAAAAAATTACCATTTAAAATTATAAAAAGTTTGCGAGTTATATATTTTTGTTACAGTGTTGAAATAATACTGTTATTATTTCCAAAGCCATTCTTTGTCCTGGATATGACCTTAAACTATATCCGATGGTGAGGGCCCCAGCTTGCAGGCCCTAGGGAGTATGGAGCCACTCTTTAATTGCCATTGCTCCCAGGTCCACTCTGACCCGGAGTGGTAGCACCTGTTAGGGTCCCAACTATGGGTTAAATAGAATACGACTTAAAAAAACAAATATACTATATTAAAAAATCGTTCTTCAAAATCACCAGATTCGGCATTAAATAACCTGAAAAGGGTTGATATGCCGTAAAACAAAACAACCAACCAACCAACCAAAGCCATTCTTAACATGGGGATGGGAGGGTGTTTTGTAATAATTCTGTGCTTCCACTTAACAATTAAATAAAAACAAGATGCTTATACACTTATTGAACCGCGCTATTATAAAATAGTATTTTCAAGTTAAATTAAAGTTTTATGATATCATTTTTATATTAAATTATTAGTTGAAAGTACAGAATAGTTACAAAATACCCTCCTCTCCCCATGTTAAGAATTTCTTTCTAAATAATAACATTATTTCAGCACGGTTCAATAAGTTTGTAAGTACGAAAAAAAGAAATGTATTGTGAAACGTGAATTTAACCCGAAAAAACTATTTTAAAATAGCGCAGTACCAAAAATACATAAGCATCTATGTTCTATTTATATTGTTTAAAATTAAAAATAAAAATACAAAAAGTTCTGTTTTTATTATTTAAAGTTAAAAATAAAAAAGTTTTATATTGTTTAAAATTATTAAAAGTTCTATTTATATTGTTTAAAATTAAAAATAAAAATACAAAAACTTCTATTTTCATTGTTTAAAGTTAAAAATAAAAAGGTTTATATTGTTTAAAATTATTAAAAGTTATATTTATATTGTTTAAAACTTTGAAAAAAATGTTCTGTCTTAACTAAAAGAGTTTAAATGTTCTAAATAAAAAGTCTTTATTCTTTTTTTTTTTAAGTTGAAATACATATATCATTGATTATATATTGTTGGCATAGTAACATAACGGTATTAGAGAGTTTGGTTCCTTTTATGTGGTAGAGGGTTTGAGATTATTTTTTCCATCTGAACTCCAGTCTTGTCTTTGTTTTTTTTTTAATTATCAAAATGAAAAGATAAACCTTCATTTGTTTTTGGGGTGTTTTCTTTTTTGTTTGTTTTGGGGTTTATTTTATATATATATATATATATATATATATATATATATATTCTTTTTGTGTTACGGTGCACATTACGGACATAATTTCAACCAAGTAATGAAAGAAATAAATGATGAATACACAGAAGTTTCATTTCATTTTTGTTTCATTTCCTTAGAATAGAATTCCATGTTTTCGTTCTTAAATAAATTTCTACTTCTTAATAAAACTTTGAGACAAACTATTTTTAGTCGTGGAGGCCGGTAAGTAACCAGTCAATATTACCACAGCTTCAATGGCTAAATGGATTTTTTTTTTGTTTTGTTTGTTTCTCACCTGTGGGTAGCAGCAACAACAACACCCATACTATATTTGTGGGGCGGGGGGGGGACACGCTTCCACTGGGCAACACTGGTTAACGGGTACTGGTAGTATATATAATAAAATGACTCCAGAAATCCTCTTTGGACCAAAGTATTATATGTTTGCAACAACAGATGTCACATACAAATTCAATACATCTACGCTAATAGCCACTATCTTATGTAGATTTCAAACACATTTGTAGACACATTCAGTCGTGATAATAAAATGTACATTGCATCCTACAAGCATCACAATCATAACATCATTAGAGAAAGGATTTCTTATTTTTCTCTCTAAATATTTACTCTTACGACTGCTACCAGTTGTCATCGAGATGAATTCTACATGTTCCACAGATTCTGTGATTACACCGACCGTAACACATACACCTAATATAATCTTTCCAATTTCCATTTCATAAATAATAAAGGCTCTCTTTCCAAATTCTGTCCATTCTGATTGGCTGAACTCTGAAAATTCTCATATTCAGGAATCCATTTCTTCACTTTATAAACGAACGCTTATTAACATTAAAATATGGTGTCACTAAGAGACATATTACGACGTCTTCATCAAAACAACAAAAAAAAATTGAACAGTCCTTGTGATTGAGTTTATATACCATTAAACACACTACGTGTACATTGGTGATGTTTCAAACCGATGCATTTCATATATATTTATATATTTACATATTTTATATTAAAATTTTCCTGGAAGAAAAAAAAACTTAAAAAAAATGTAAAATTTACAGAAGTTTACTTGTAAATTATTTTAACTTTTTTGACAACATTTATAGGTTTCCCCGTATTATGATAATGAATGTCACATGTAATATTGTCGCCAACAAAGAGTTTTTATGTAATAACGTTATGCTTTCCGACGGCCATCCAAACAAGCTCCCAAATAATTGCATTTTTTTTTTTTTTATACTGAAAAAAAATTACAGAAGTTTATTGAACAAAATAAAACAAACTTATTTTTGTCAACAATTTTATTTCCACAATATATTTCTTTTAATGAAATTCCTTAATTTTATTTTTTTTGGGGGGGGGAACTAATTATACAGACCACACGATTCTCTAGAAGCTAAACTCTTCAATATATAAATATATATGAAATGTGTCGGTTTAAAATATCACCAATCCACACAAGCACATAAAAAATAACAATAATGACATGTAAAATACATAAATATTTATATATTTACTAGTGTTGGGACCATTAATCGGAATCAGAAAAATCAGAGTTTTTTGGGGTATCAGAATCGGAAAAATTTTAGCCTATTTTCCGATGCCAAAACCAATTCCTTCAAATTATCTTTTTTATTTGATTTTGGTTTAAGAAACATCTTCCACTGCTTATAATAATATTAAATATTTATTGATTTAAACTTCCAGTAAGACTAAGATATCTAGATCACCCCCTCATTAGTGTGTTTTTACGTTTGAGAAAATATATGCACATTTAAGATGTGTTTTTACAGTAACTGGGACAAAATAACACTTTTATAGTTAAATATTTAGAGATTTATAAAGAATCAGAATTGGTAATTGTATCGGAATCGGGAATTTAGTACGGAATCGGTAATTGTATTGGAATCGTTCCATCACTAATATTTACGCATACACTCTTGAACACGAGATAAACAGAGAGTACATACATCGCCCAGAATTTCCAAATGGTCACCCATCTGATACTAACCAAGCTCAACATTGCTTAACTTCGGTGATCTGACGAGAACCGGTGTCAACGTGATTATGCCGTTACAGATACACACATACACACCGACACATATATATATATAATAATAATAATAAAATGGAGAAGAAATAAATAACAAAATAAATAAATTACACATAATTACACTTTCATTTATTAACCTGTCAAGTATTTTTTAAATTAATATTTTATAAAACATGGTTTAATATATTGTTTTGTTTCCCCTACCATTGGGAAGTGAAAGGTTTCAATTGAACTCTCCTCTTCATTAATAATTCATGAAATGCAAAAATATAAATGAGATGTCTCCAATAATTTGAAATGTGTAACATTCGTTTAGTAAGATTGCCTTAACCATTTTTTTTTTTTATTATTATTGCAGGGACGGTTTTTGATAAACAAAGCAGTCAGTTACATTTATCTGTATTTTGTTTTTGAAAAAGAAACAGATGTGGACATCATCATCATCACTGCGTTATAAAACAGAAGATTATAATTTTATAACAATATTTAATTTTATCAACATATTTCAAAATTAGACTAAAGGGTGGGTAAAGCGGTTTTTAGCTTTGGTGGACAATCACCTGGAGATGGTGTCTCTATAAAAACGCTGGTTCCCATTATCTCACTGGTTTGGCATCAGGAACGGCATATAACCTATAAAAATTTTGTCTAAATTGAAAAAATGACTTTCAATTAAATCAGTCCAATTTCTAAAATCCATCCAACACTTCCCAGCATATAAAACAGATGTTAAACTGATGATGATGATGATTCTAATTCGAACAATGTAAACAATTTATAAACATTCATTCCTTAAACATATAAATAGTATTTTACAAAACTTTTCCATGAAAAAAATATTATGGGTGTCTAACTACAATCACACACAACCACAGTCAATATTTGGATGTTTGGGTGCGCTATGGATTTTTTCTTTTTTTTATTCCTTTTTTTTTTTTTTGTAGTTTTTTGGACTTGAAAAATATGTAATTTTGAAAATTAAAACTGAACATTAAAAAAAGAATAAATTAAAATAATTGCAAAAATTTAATAATTTGATAAATAAATTTAAATTTTTCTCATTTGTTTTATGATCAATTTTAAAAAATTTCCAAGACCATGAAACTAGGTTCATGGAACACATAAAGGTGCAAATAATGACCGCACTTTTGTGTGGCTGTAGTTTAATAAGATAATGGCTTTTTTTACTTGGGAGTCACCACTTATGAAGGCTCGAAGGCCATTCCAGGATAAGGGTTAATGAATATAAGGTGGTGGTGTAGTAATAACTTATGGTGTAAATTGGGTAGAATTAGGTTATTTAGGAGGACAGCTTAATAGGGATTTGCTTACATTAGACTTGAAGACCACCATGTTGCATTCAACTGGGAAGCATGCCAGCAAAACAGTGTTTCAAAGGTGGGCAGTTCTGGGAAAAGCTTTGTTCATGGAATCTACGTGTACATTTAGGCACAGATAGAGAGTGGGGAAAATCATGTATAGTGGTTGTAGCTAGGCGAGAGGTTTTTTTTTGTGAAGGTTTGGCATTACTTTTCTCAAGTGAATTGTTCTCAGTCTGAACCCTGTTTAATTTGGTACTTATTTTATTTCAAACAAAGAAATATTTCCTGGGTGGACGGATTACAACCAGAGATATTTTCAATTCTCTGTGCTCACCATTTTCTTTTACACATCTTATCACCTGCAGCATCTGCTATTCGCATGCATCACTAAAACATGCCTTCTTGATCGCCTGATGAGATCTTTCTTTGAAACAATACTTCTGTAACTAGCGGGACCTGTGGAAATTCCACGGCGGACTCTTTCATATGTGATATATTGATGTTGGTATTTTGTGAATGTTCAGCATAAATGGAGATGCCCTGATATTATTGTAGCCCTTTTGTTAAAACTGCAAAAATATTTATCTAAGCTAGCAGGGACGCCCGGTATAGCTTGGTCATAAAATACACTTAAATATGATATTTTAATTTATGCAAATTTTGTATATATTATTATAGAGTTCATTTTCTATCGATTCTTTTATGTTATAAAGTTGTGATTTCAAAAATAAAAAAATATATATCCATATAACTTAGGTGCATCAGCTTAAATTGAAACCAAAACTTATATGAAGAGAAAAAAAATATATAACTTGAGTTCCTTCAGCTCTACTCGAAACTGAAACCAAAACTTATGAAGAATTCTTGGAAAAATTATTTATAAAAAAATAGATGACTTCAGTGCCATCAGCTATAACCGAAACCAAAACTTATGAAGAATTCTTGGTAAAATTATTTATTACAAAAAATAGAAGGTCATAACAATTAAATGACAGTCACTCGGAAGAAAAAAGATGTAAGCGTGACACAAAATAACACACACGCTATCATATAAAAATATATATGATTTTATGAACCTTACTCTTCTATGCTGGCTGAGGACAAATTGCAAGAGGATATACTTTTTCCGTGATCACTAGCCCTAACCTGACTGCCTTACTAACCTAATGGGTTCGTGAGACCAAAATTTTGCCACTATCACAGTTCTAGATTATAAAATTACCATTTTTTTTTTACTCTTGTCTGAAAGGTGGCACATATCTTAACACTTGCCAAATCTTAAACTCAGATGATGAAGGAAATGAATCATCTTACTTTTTATTGTAAACCAGCAAAAGCAAAGTTGACTATTTTCCAAGGGTTTGGTACGTTTCAGCATGGCTGTTTCGGCTTGACCGATCTGGCAATAAATTAGCGCTTCGTCGTTATAGTCAAAGTTATTTTTTTTATATTTTTTAAATTAATTCAGTAAACCAAGATATATTTTTTCTTTGAATAAAATTGAAATAAAAATTATTTTTTAAAATTTAATTGAATTTAAAAAAAAAAAGAATTTAAAAATAACGATATTTTTTAAAGCACAACACAAAAACAAACACTCAGTCGGTCCTGGATATGATCTTAAACTATATCCGACAGTGAGGCCCCAGCTTGCGAGCTTTCAGGAGTGTAGAGCCACCCTTTAATTGCCATTACTCCTATGTCCACTCTGACCCAGAGTGGAAGTACCTGTTAGGGTCCCAACTATGGGTTAAATAGAAACCGACTTGAAAAAAACAAATATACTCTATTAAAAAATTGTTCTTCAAAATCACTGGATTCAGCATTAAATAACCTGAAAAGGGTTGATATGCCGTAAAACAAAAACAAGCAAAAAACAAAAAACACTCAGTTGTCAACAATGAGATTATAGTTTCATATTGCTTTTCTTAATTAAAAAATAACTTTAAAATATTTTAAAGTTTTTAAATCATTAAAAAATTAATTATAAAATAATAAACCAAAAATGTTTTGCAGTTAAAGTGATATAAACATTAAACATTATTTCAAACACAACACAAAAAAAAACACTTAATCATCAACAACGAAACTATATTTTCATATTGTTTTTCTTAAAAAAAAAAAAAAAAGAATTAAAAAATATTTTTTAAGGTTTTAATCCTTAAAAAATCCATTAGAAATAATTAACCAGAAAGACTTTTGCAAAAACATGATTTTTCTTAAAAACAGTTAAAGTAATATATTTTCATATTGATTTTCTTAATTGTTTTAAAAAAAAAAAGTTATAAAATCTTTATTAAAAGTAACTGGCGTGGTCGATGCCGAATTCTCCCTCTGTTGAATCGGCCAAGCCGAAATGTTCCATTCCCATTTTTCAAATTTGTATCATCCTCAATTGAAATAATACAAGTTTTTATTAAAATATTGTTTGTAACTATTGGTTTTTCTATTAACACTAGCCTGGGTTTCCGGGTGTTTAGAGGTGTGTGTGTTGAGCCCCCCCCCCCCAAAAAAAAAAAGTGGTAGTAAGCTCAAACCTTTAACGCAAAGGTGGAAAAGAAAATCTGACGTCTTACCACTACTCCATGACGCAACCGGAAGTTCGGAACGGTAAAATTAGGCAAAGTCAATCCAACCGATATGATGACTTGCAAAAATGGCTCGCAAAAAATTGACCCTTCTTTGTAGAAAACTGCTCAATTGAAGGTGAATGAATTAATGTTTTTGGCCAATTTTTTGATATTTGTCGTCCGAGACGTTGAGCTTCAAAACGATACTGATCTCGTGAAAATCCGTTGTCTCTAGATGAGTAGCACACCTTTCCTTAGTCGATGAGGTATGGGCGAAGAGACTGACGAGGGTTGATTAAACACGGCAGTGACGATCTTGATGAAGTCTGAGTGTGGCCTTCAAGTTCCATACAAGTTCAGTTCCACTAAAGAATGCTGAGCGTTCTTTTTCACAACATGAACATGGACAATAAAAATTCTGATGTTAAACTTAATACAGCTGCTGACAGTTTCTTCTATTTATGTTACAATGTGCGCTGTTCAGACTATTCTCACTTGCGCAAAACTAAAAGGTTCCATTTCAAAAAGTATTTGCACAAATACTCGCAAACAGCTGTAATTTCACCCTGCTCGGCATGCATTCCTCTCCCCCACAAATTCACGAGGAATTTCGGGTGAGTGACGTGAAAAAGAATGCTGTTCACTCTGCACTCTGAAACAATAGAGAAGAGGGTTATGTCCTAGGTGATGAGAAGAGACATTTACATTAGCTATCTCCCCCACCCACGACGAGTTTTTTGCGGGCACGACAAAAAAATTATGTACAAAAGTCCTCTGAAGCTATATACACTGTACAATGTTGACTGGTGATGAAATCACTAGTCTTTATTGCACCGGGGCTGCAATCTACTTGCTGGTGCAGTTTCTAAAGCACCAGGATGCATAGTGTGGCATCAGTCGGCTGAAGGCCCTGGGGGCCTTCTTGGCAATTGCATGCATCTTGGGGGGTGATGTCGTTTCCAGCTCCAGCGTTCTTGGGTGTGGTCGCATGTGCAACCGGTACGGAGTTCTCGGGAGTGCCAGAATCTCTAGCTGGGTCAGAAGCATGAGGAGTAGTTGGAAGGATCACAGAAGGGCTCGATGGCACGTCATAAAAATCTTTATCGCCGGACTTACGTATAGGACTATCTGTTGGATTACCAGCATGGACTTCTGGCAAGGTGGCAGGAGAGTCCTCTGGTGCCCCTGGTAGGGTGCTGACAGAGGCGTCTTCTGGCAGCCTGGTGACTGGTAAGAAGGACTCTATCACGTCTTCGCTAGTTGTGGTCCTGAAAGGCTTGAATTTCTGAAGGTGTTGTCGGTTTCTGAGCGTAAGTCTCCCAGAACCATCTATCTTGACCACATATTGGTGAAATTGTCTCACCTCCACAACGGTGCCTGTTCGTTCCCAGCGTTTAGGGTGATTTCCGGTTAGGTTTTGAATATACACATGATCCCCCACGCTTAAAGGGGGCAAAGACCTTGTATGCTCGCTCCACTTTTCATGCTCAAGGGAGTGACGTTTTGCTAGTGCCTTCTCCCTGTTTACGAGCGTTTCAGACCATGTGGGGTGGGGGCAGTACCGACCCATTGGAATCGGGATGGGGTCTCTAATGGGTCGTCCAAAAACTATAAGAGCAGGGGATACCTTCGTCTCTGGGTCGATGGAGTTGCGGTATATTAGCATCGCCCGTTGAAACTTGTCCGCATTGATGGACCCGCCTGCTGAGGTGTTATCCATCAGCATTCGTTTGACAGTTTTAACTGCAATTCTGCTCCGTAGTTGGCATGAGGGTTGGCAACAGAGGTAAGGCGATGGTGGACTCCCCATGATCGGAGGAAATCTTGAGTCTTCCCAGCAGTGAACTGGGGTGCCCCGTCAGATATCAGCTCCTCAGGCACTCCAAAAGTCACAAAAACTTCTCTGCTGCGCTTGATGAAGCCATCTGCGCCGTTCTCTGCTTGAAATACCATCAGCCAGTTGGAGTACGGGTTGACCACCACAACATAATCATGGTTGTTGTGTGTGAAGTAGTCGCTGGCGATCTTATGGAACGGGTACTCCGGAGGCGCAGCGTTAAAAGGTGGCTGCATAGCATTGGACTTTGCAATCCGATGGCAGTGGGTGCAATTGTCCCTGACACGTTGGATGTCGATGCTGATATTGGGTCAGTAAACCAAGTCAGCTGCGCGAACACACATGGAGCTGATTCCCTGGTGGGCCGTATGCAGGGCCCCCAATATCTCTTGGCGTAATGTTGCAGGCACAATGATGCGGTTGCCGGCAAGGATCACGCCATCAACAGTGCAAAGGCTGCTGGAGATGCAGTGGTATGGCTGGAGTGCGGTCCTTAGCTGTCAGCAGTCCAAAGGAAATCCGTCATGAATCAGTTGGTGCAATTCCTGTAGGTCTGCGTCCAAAGATGTAGCTTCCCGCACCATGTCCCAGGAAACCATATTAGTGACTGCATAGAGAGTGTTAGGCATAGATATGTGTATCCCATCATCCTCTCCAATATCTGTGGTGTTTTCTGGACTAGAAGCATCATCTGTATGGTCGGCGGTGGCTGGTGGGTACCGGGAGGCAGCGTTGGGTCCCAGGTTCTTCTTTCCAGAGATGTGGATGACTTCAAAGTTGTAGGAGAGGGTCTTTTCTTTTAGATTCAACAGACGGTGATTGTCTATCTCCGTCAAGAAGCAGTCATTGAGTATCCCGACCAGTGGCTTGTGGTCGGTAGCCACAGTCAAGTCACGGCATCCAAGGATGTAATACCGTGTTTGGTGCAAGGCATAGGCAATAGCGAGGACTTCTCCTTAAATGGGTGGATACCTGGATTCTACCGTGTGGGTGAAGCGGCTACCCACCAAGCAGAGCTTCCAGCCCTCCTTGAAGCACACAGGTGTCTTGGTGGTGCAGTCGCAGTACTTCTGCATCATGGAGTACTCGATGCCAGTGGCCGACCAGTCGGTTAACAGACAGGTTGGGCGGGATGGCTGAAACAACCTCACTTCTTCCTTTATTTCCTCTATGATCTTGAGCTTAGACTCAGTGAATATCTCATTCAATTCCTCTGTCTACTGAAATTTGGTAGATGGTTTCAGGAGATGCCGGAAAGGCTGCATGCGCTTGGCCATGGAGAATGCATATGCTCCTTGATTGAACAATCCAAACCAAGCACTTGCGCCAGTGATGTCCTTCGGGGTAGGGAAATTCCAAATAGATTCCAAGAACTTGTCAGACGGGGTGACATTAGTGGGTGTGATCTGGAGGTCCGCAAAGACAAGTCTCTTCGGCGAACTGGAACTTCTTGGGGTTGAGGGTAATCCCATTTCTGGCACAGAGGTCCAACCACTCGCATGCCTGGAAGAATGATGCCTCAACTGAGTCAGCTCACATGCACGCATCATCCACGCACTTAATCTTGTTTTTGAAGTTGGCGATAATAGCATCAAATCGCTGGTTGTAGGCGTCACCACTAGCGAGGAAGCCCTGTGGTGCCACCTTGTAACAATAACGACCCCATGGGGTTATGAAGGTCGTAATATGGTGATCTTCCTCTCAGATGGGAACAGAATGGTAACCATTCCAAGCGTCTGTGACGGTCTTCCACGTGTACTGGGGGACACGATCTGCCAGATGGAAGGGACTCTCCACATGGTGAGTTTGCCTCACGGACCATCGATTCTGTGGCTGCAGATCCACTGTTCTTCTAGGGGAGCTGTCAGCTTTTGCAGTCACCACCATGCGGGAACACCAGGTGGTCGGCGTGTTGGAGCTGACCTTTTCTAGGACGCCGATAGTGATGTCTCTCTCAAGGTTGTTATAGACCTTATCCTGCCAGTGTAGGGGGACCAATGCAGGCTTGTGAATGGCGACCGGCTTTGCGTTGAGGTCGATATGGAGCTCCAGCGGTTCACACTTCATCATGGGAAGTGGCTGGTGCTCGCATGTATTAAACGTTGTTGATGAATAGAAGTCAAGCAGCCATTGCTTCAGAATTGGCACATTTTCATCGGTGGGCGCAATACCTATTGGAAGCTTTGTTGATATAGGTGGTGGTAAATCAGTGCATTTTGGGCACGAACACTACCTATTTTCATCTTCCACTGTAGCCAGGGAGTCTTGAGGCCAACTTACTGGCACAGTTGGAAAACTAGCAGGTATGGCCCCTAATGTCACCAGTGCTTCACGACAAAGGAAAGCTTTGCCGATTTTCCTAGACACATATAATAAGTGCTTTGTTGTTTTTTGTGTACCAGATACATCAGCTGTGGATACCTCCACGAAGATACCTCCTTCAACCCCTAGATCTTCCTCAATAACTCCTCGCATGGACAGTTTGACAGGGAATATGTCAGTCTTGGCGATGCCCATCGCAAATGCTGATATGATGGGTATGATGGAACTCTGACAACCAGAATCCGCCACCATAGGTATTTCGATTGATGTGGGGTTGGAGGATTTGAGTGGGCGGTCAAGCTTCTTGTGGTCATCTGGTAATGGGGTGAGCTTCACCTTCATCATTGGGTGGGGCTTGGAAGGTCTAGCAACCCATTTGCCTTCATAAACATGATGTTCGATTGGCTTGCAGCTTCTAGTTAAGGGTTAAGGTGGAGATTTTATTTACAAGAACACGTTACACTTTTTAATAATAATAAAAAGAAAACATTTGTAAACAAAGCCTCTTAAAAAAAAAAAATAATAAGCGAAAACGCGCAAACACCGCGTTTGGAACTGCGAAAACTACAGTTCCAAATTGACTCATATTAACCGTTCTAGATCGGGCATGCGCACAGGCGAATTTCACTAAGAAAGTGTAACTGAATTTCGCAGCTCCAGGCAAAGTTTTGCTTTTATGCTTATATGAGTATGGGGACAATTATCGACATTAAGCTTCAGGATTATATATATATATATATATATATATATATATATATATATATATAATTAATATGATATATTATCACATACAAAGAAAAAAAATAAACGTATTCTTTTTAACGTGTATCGATAATAATGAGTAGAAATGACTTGGGGGTGCTGCAGTTCCACAGCTCCAGGCACGCGCCGCCACTGCAGGTGAGATTTATATTATAGATGTCCAAGAATAAATACATAATCACCGATCAAAAAAAACAAAACTTTTCTTAATATCAACGGTAAATCAAACAAGTTAGAATGTTCACCTTAGACACAAGCTG
Source organism: Euprymna scolopes (assembly GCF_053919585.1). NCBI lineage: Eukaryota > Metazoa > Mollusca > Cephalopoda > Sepiida > Sepiolidae > Euprymna > Euprymna scolopes. Next base: position 60,554,058 of record NC_136495.1, on the reverse strand, counting down.
TGTTCATTTAACAAAGGGCAAATAGCTGTAAATCACAGAATCGCCTTAGGTTGGGCTGGTTTCATAAGAAATAAAACTGCCCTAACTTCTAAGTACATACCTTACAAAATCAAAGTGAAATCTATCACGTGTCCTTCCTGTAGTTTTATATGGACTTAGATGTGTTAACTGGACTGTAAAATTATGTCATAAAATAGAAACTTTCCAAAACCACATCATGCGTTTCATAATTACACTTAAAAAAATGTTGTCCTCTGTCATCAATTTATTTTGCAGCATTAAGAATTCGAGTGTGGGGCTATTCAAAGTATGTATTGAAGGCATAATACTTACAAGGAAGCAGGTTGAAAGGTAGACAAAAGAAAAGATGGATCGACAACATCTGTGAATAGACGAACATGAATATGAAACAAGCGTACAGTTTGGCCCAAGATCATAAAGTTTGAAAGACACTTGGTGAATATTCTGCAACTCGTGGAGAAAACGTTTAACAATAATTGGAGTGTTTAACCTTTTTTTTTTCTTTCTTTTTTTTAATATTCATTATGAATTCATGTTAACCTTTTTTTTCTTCTTTTTTTTTAATATTCATTATGAATTCATGTTAACCTTTTTTTTGTTTTTTTTTAATATTCATTATGAATTCATGTTAACCTTTTTTTCTTCTTTTTTTTAATATTCATTATGAATTCATGTTAACCTTTTTTTTCTTCTTTTTTTTTTAATATTCATTATGAATTCATGTTAACCTTTTTTTTTCTTCTTTTTTTAATATTCATTATGAATTCATGTTAACCTTTTTTTCTTTTTTTTTTAATATTCATTATGAATTCATGTTAACCTTTTTTTTCCTTTTTTTTTAATATTCATTATGAATTCATGTTAAGAATTTGAATTACAAGAGACGTTCCAAAAGTAATGCCTCCTATTTTTTATTCCACCCGAATGAATCAGAGGGGATTGCAAATTGCATTGTTATGACGACTGAACGTATGCATTCATTACCAGAAAGTTTCATCTATCTGTTGCAGATATTGACAGTGTGAGACTCCAAGAAATCAACTCCTGTCATGTACGTGCATCAGAAACAGATGCATCCTTGAATTCCTCCATGCAGAAAATATTGAACCAATCAACATTCACCGGCGCCTGTTGAACATTTATGAAACTGATGCAGTTGATGTCAGAACAGTTCGAAGATGGGTTCGTCGATTTCAGTGTGACAACAGAAATGTGAGTAACAATGTACACTCCAGACTTTTACGTCCGAGGCATCAAAAGAGGTTGGCAAAAAGTGCATTGAGAATGGTGGTGGATATGTAGAAAAATAAATTATGAAGTTCAAAAGGTCGGACGTTTTAATGGTACCACTCCAATCTTCGTAGCTCTTCAATGTAACTGCCTTCAGCCTCAGTCACTGCCTTGATATGGGTCCGGAACTGGAAGCATGCCTTTTCCACAAGCGCCGGTGGGAACTTGGCGAATATTCGGCAGATGGGGGCGATCAGGCTGGCTTTGGTATTGTGGGAGGTCATGTTTGTGATGTTCTCGACATATGACCAAACGAAGTAGTCCAGCAGGTTCAGGTTAGGGTAGGAGGGGCGCCAGTGAAAGAAAAATACAAAGTCTTAGCACTCCTTCTGAAGCCAAGTCTGGGTCTCTTTGGATGTAGGCCAGCGCCGAATCCTGCTGCCACTAGGGGATCACCACACTCTTCAGCACATCCAGGTACTCTTTGGTGTTGATTTTCAGGCCAACTTCGAAGATGTAAGGTGACATGATGTGGCCCTCATTTGAAACCACACCAAAGACCATAACTGTGACCGGAAACTTTGTTTTCATCATCCTGGGCACACCTCTGCTTTTTATGGCAATCCAGCAATGCATTTTGAGGGTGCTGGCAATGGTTCTGTTGTTATAACTTGGATTGGTAAAGAGCATGAGTTATACAGCAACATATCTCCGATCTCGTTCAACATTGTGTCACTTCAGACATGATAGAAGGCTTCTATCACTCTTAGGATTTGTACACAACTGGCCAACTAGTAGATGGTTTACAACAAAAAAATAAAACCAGTTTTCATCAAACAGAAATGGAATCATGTTGTCTTTTCTAGGGCAATAATTTTATTGTTCCACCCTGTACAAGGCATAGCTGATACAGACAGTATCTGAATTATATACCGAAGCCAAATTGAGAGCTTCCACACTGAACCAGCCATGTTAGTATGTATTCAGCATATGCATGTAAAGAATAATAATAAAAAATAATAAACTTATTAAAGCATTCATTATTATTGTTCCTATTCACTTGCCTCCCCACAAGGACAGGATTAGACACAAAGTCGGTCTTTAATGTTGGAAACCTCCAGCTCCTCCAAAAGGGGCATTCTGAATTGGAACCAAAATAAAAATTGCCACAATCTAGAAGAACTTCTTCATTGACCAAGGACAAAAAAAGTCTAAGTACAACATCTGAACAGATACTACATTTTGTGTAATGACAAATGCGATGTAAAAGAAAAATACTGTTTAATGTAGACAGGTGAAATGATTAGCGCCGCAACATGGGACTTCCACAAACACGTTTATTTATTAAAAACACACCACACTGTAGACTAATTGCAGATATTAACAGTGTAAGACTCCACCTGGCTTTGTACATGGTTCTCCATTGACATTATTTAAGGGAATGCCTTAAGCCTGATCTCAGTTTGTCAAACCAGCTGACACCTGATGAAACTGTGAAGTTTAGGTTTTAAAATTTAGAGGGTGGAGATTTTCACAAATTTTAAAATTTAAATCTAATATTCCAGGTTTTCAAATTTTCTTATTTAAATTCACTAAAAATAAAACGTTTTCTAAAACTTTACATTGCTTAAATTTTGCGCTTAAACCAAGCGACAACACATGGATATAAACAGTTACCGAGACTAGACGTATTTTCTCTTCGGGAGGCTGCGCCCTCTTATTACATCATTATGAAGAAGAAAAAAAAATCTTAATCGGACTGACATCGTCTTGATAAAGCCAGGTTAGTGGCGAAAATTCGGAATTTAATAACACCAATAAATAAATGAATAAATAAATAAATAAAAATGGTTTCTCATTTCACAACATTTTCAGGTTTTCAAATTTTCTTATCTAATATTTCTATTTTGTCAAACGTTTATTGAATAAATGTAATTTTAATTTTTGAAGATTTTTACGATTTATAGACATAAAATGTCCACAAATAAGAAAATATCATAAAACATCAATAATAAACATCGAATTCAAAAGAAAAACAACTGTTATTGGGCGATTTACAGCCGACGCTCTCTTGGTAACAAACCAGTTACTGTTAATTGCTGTGACCTTCACTTTTCCTTTCCAGTTGAGACTACAGAAAGTAGCTAGCTTGGTTAAACATTAACTCAGCTGTTACAGTCATACCTATGCTAACTTTGTTCAGCTGTTGACTTGATCAGCTGCTCATGCTCATGTTTCGGTGACTTCCTCTGGCTGTTGACAGCTGCTGACTTATTCTCAAACAACTCCCTTTTACTTAAACCATGCTTTAGTAAGGTTTTATTGGTCGCCAGCTGGCTTGATGAACTGAGATTAGGCTCAAGATATTCTTTTAAGAAATGACAATGAAGAGCCCCTGAAAAAGCCATGTGAATTCACATTAGTCTTCAGTATGGCAATATCTGTGTTTTTTTTTTTTTTTTTTTTTTTTGGGGGGGGGGGGGTTACATAGGCCTCACAACTTATCAAGGCCCAGAGACCACTCGAGGATAAGGGTTAAGAGTGTACAGTAGTCAATTGGACAATATAGTAATCGTTAGTAATGGAAATTTGGTAAATTTGTTAACTTAAGTGGAACGGCTCATCAAGAACTTGTTTACGTTGGACTTGAAGACAATTAGATTGTAGTCGGCTGGAAAGTAGGAAAACGGAAGACAATTTCACAGGCGTGCAGTTCTAAGAAAGAAGCTTTGTTCATGGAATCTACGTTTAGGTTTAGGCACAGATAAAGAGTGGGGAGGGATTATTGATAGTGTTTTCAGCTAAACAAGTGTTTCTTGTGAAAGTTTGGCGAGGGGGGGGCCTAGATTGAAACTCAGTTGAGCACTTGCCATGAAAATAATGTTAAAGCAGAGACAAACTCGCAAATCTCTTCTGTGGGATAGAGGTTGCATGGAAGAGAAAAGGACATCTCCTACGAGGCTACGAAGTCTATTTTTAACTCTATCAAGAAAGGGCAAGTCCTTTCTAGCAACTCCTGCCCAGATGTGGCAACAGTACTCCATCCTTGGACGTATCTGGCTCTTATATAGATAGATAATTGCATCAATAGTGAAATATCTACTGGATCGATAGAAGGATCCCACCATTTTTCTAGCAGTCTTGGCAACAGATTTGATGTACATGTTCCATTTCAGATCAGGAGTAAAGGTCAAGCCCAGAAGATCAAGCCCATGTGTAGCACATGAATGATGGAAAGTGGGGGAAGAATCATATTTAACAATAACAAAAAGGACATTTATTTTATGTGAGTGAGAGAAATGCTGTACATGTGTATAAAAAGAGAAGTAGAGATAGTTCATTACATGTTTTCAGTGTGAGAAAGGCTGTATATGTGTGCATACGAGAATGGGTACATAAAAATTTTTAGGAAGTGAGAGAATATATAATATTCATAAATGACCTCTCTGACAAAATTGTCTCTGAGATGGGTATATATGCTGATGACACCACGCTCTATAACAGACACAACAGAAAAACAAATGAACACATATCTAAGGAAATGGCAGAAACACTAGAGGATGACCTTCAGTCTGTAGTGGAATCCGGACAAAAATGGATGATCACATTCAATGCTGCAAGATTAAACTTGTTTCCTTCAATAATTGCAAGAAATCTTCTCTACCACCAATAGCAATGGCCAAAGACTCCTTATCTGAAAGTACTTCTTTTAAACTTCTCAGCCTAACATTCACAGGAAACATGAGTTGGAACAATTACATTGAGAGCATTGCCAAGACTGCTGCGAAGAAGGTAGGTTCTCTCTACCATGCTAGAAAGCTACTAACGCCCGAAAGTATCCTGTACCTCTATAAGGCCACCATTTGCCCATGTATGGAGTATTGTTGTCATATTTGGGCTGGTGCATCTGCTACTAGTCTCTCGCTCCTAGACAACCTGATAGGTCCTGAACTGTCATCTAAGCTTCAGCCTCTGTCCCATTGATGAAATGTTGCATCTCTCTGCCTGTTCTACAAGTATTTTAATGGTGAATGCTTCGACAAACTGAAAGCACTTGTACTCCCTTGACGTGAATACCCCTGCCAAACCTGACAAGCAGCTAAATCCCACCCCTTCACAGTAGAGATCCCTAGATGTAAGAGAGCCTTCTACTCCAGTAGTTTTTTCCTCAGAACTGCTAGACTTTGGAATTCACTCTTCCCTAACTGTACTGACATGCAGAAGTTCAAGTGTAACATGACCGACATCTTGCTGCCCAACTCCCTACATAGTACCTCTGTAGCTTATATCCCTGATAGTTACCCCCTATATCAAAGTGGCAATGTGCCTTGTTTGGGGTGAAAATGTAATAAAAAAAAAAAGAAAAAGATGTATGTGTTTGAAAAAAAGAATGGATACAAAGATAAGAAGTGCAGAAAGGAAGGTATCCATCTCCCAAGAACAAATAAGATCTCATAATTCTTCAGAGGTGTGAGTGAAAGCGTTAAGGATAAAACATTACCAGAGGAAAGTTTATTCATACAAAATAATTTTTATTGACAACTTTAAGCAATAAAAGATTAAAAGTTTATAGAATATAAAAGTTCATATAAAAATTATAAAGTACACTTATTCAATAAACGTTTGGCAAAATATGAATATTAGATTTAAATTTTTAAAGTTCATAAAAGTCTTCAACCACTAAATTTAAAAGCCTATATTGCAAACTTCACAAAGTTTCATTAGGTGCTAGCTGGCTTGACGAACTGAGATCAGGTTTAAAGCATTCCCTTAAATAATGATAGTGACGAGCTGCTCATAAAGCCAAATGAATTCACATTAGTCTTCAGTATGGCTTATTTTTAATAAAGCAAGGTGCTTGAGAAGGTCCCGTGTTACGGGGTTGATCGTTTCACTCTTCCACATCTAAATATCAATACGATAGCATGTATGTTATTTTGTATATCACACTTACATCTTTTTTTTCTACCGAGTGCTTGCCGTTTAATTGCTATGACCTATTTCTTGTAATAAATAATTTTACCAAGAATTCTTCATAAGTTTTAGTTTCGGTTTCGATTATAGCTGAAAAAACTCCAAGTTATATATATATATATATATATATATATATATATATATATATATATATATATATATATATAACTTTATTCGATTGGCAAAATTTTAGAATAATTGTAAAGAAGTGAACCATAGCGGAAATTCAGTCGACTAAAGTAAGATGGAAAACGGGGTGAGGAAAAGGAAAAAAAATGGGGAAAGTTACATGTAACAAATGTACAATCCAGTAAAATAAGATCGTTAAAATACACCCGAAGCCCTTTTCGTTCAGACTAACTTTTCAAGTGTATAAGTCTGAAAATTATTATTATTTTTTTTTTTAGAATATTTGAATGGAGTAAGAGCGAAGAAGAGGTTAAAAAAAAACAAAAAAACTGTGACTACCCAAATAATTCTAATTGAAGCCGGAGGTTTCTCTGCTTGCACAAAGTAGGGGGGCTGGAAATGATGGCAAGTGCTTCGAGGATGGACAGGTGGAACTTTGTACGTCCTCGGTACAAAACAGAAAAACACTCCGGAGAGAATGCCAGACCGCACTCCTTTTTATCAACCAAGTGTTGGCCGATGGACGATTCTATCAATTGAGACTTTCTGGTGGTAGTTTGATGGTCTCGGATGAAGTGGGGAACATGTTGGGCGATTCTGACCTTAAGACACTGGGTCGTCTTGACTATATAGACGGCACCACGCCGACATTGAAATTTATAAATAATATTACTTGTTTGAGAGATAGGCAAGACATCCTTACGAAATGAGGGAGAGGCGGTTTTTGTGGAAAAAGCAATACGGAGGGATAGAGCACCAAAATTAGAAGACACCGGAGAGGAAATCTTATCACCAATAAGTTGGCCTTCATGTCCAATCCGGGGTAACTTAACGTATACCAGGAGTCTAGATGGACCATATTTTGGTAGCTCAGAAAAGGATTGAATTTTCTAATTAATAACTATGTTAACTAATGGAGGTGGATATCCATGTATAATAAAAATCCTTTTAATGTTTTCAATTTCCACATCGATAAAAGGTGGGGAACAAATAACAAGTGCCCGATGGGTTAGGTTTCTAATAAGATTAAGTTTCCTGGTTGTGGGTGCAAAGGAATCCCAACTGAGATAAAGACCAGTGAAAGTGGGCTTTCTATAAATAGATGTCATAAAGGAAAGCCCACGTTTAGAAACTAACATGTAACTTCCCCCATTTTTTTTTCCTTTTCCTCACCCCGTTTTCCATCTTATTTTAGTCGAATGAATTTCCGCTATGGTTCACTTCTTTACAAATATATATATAATATATATATATATATATATTCTTTTTTTTAATGCATGCAGATTTCATATATATTATTATAGAGTAAATTTTCTATTGATTTTTATATATCATGAAGTTGTGATTTCAAAAATAAAAAAAATATATATATCCATATGACTTGGGTGCATCAGCTTTAATCGAAACTAAAACCCAAACTTATAAACGTATTTTACGACCGGGCTATGGCTATGCCGGGCGTCCCTGCTAGCTTAGATAAATACTTTTGCAGTTTTAACAAAAGAGCTACAATAATATCAGGGCGTGTCCATTTACGCTGAACATCCACAGAATGCCAACATCAATATATTACATACGAAAGAGTCTGCTGTGGAATTTCCACAGGTCCCACTAAATGAACATTATTTTTCTTTTGTGTGGCATTTATCATTACACAAATTGTAGTATCTGTTTTGATGCTGTACTTGGACTTTTTTTGCCTTCGGTCAGTTAAGGAGAAATCGTTCTAGACTGTGGCAATTTTTATTTTTGTTCCAATCCACAATGCTCTTTTGGAGAAGCTGGATGTTCCCCACATTAAAAACTGACCCTGTGTCTAACAGACAAGCCCAAACTATTTGCCAAGAAATTTGCAGCTAATTCTACTCTATGCGACGAAGGCCATCGACTCCCCATATTTCCTCCTATAACAGACAACACGCTATGCAACATACAAATATCTGTGCGTGAGGTTGCCAACCTAATCAAGAACCTTGATTCCAGTAAAGCAACCGGCCCTGACGGCATTCCAATTATAGTGTTGAAAAAGTTTCAACCAAAACTTGCCCCCATATTTACAAAACTGTTTAAGCGTTGCCTTAAGGAAAAGTGCTTTCCAACACCCTGGAAAAACTTATCAGTATGCCCTGTATTTAAGAATTCAGGTGATAAGTCATCTCCCTCTCAGTACAGACCAATAAGTCTCCTGTGTGTCATGAGTAAGCTGCTGGAATCCATATTAAATAGAGAAGTAGTCAACCACCTCAGCAGAAACAGCCTTCTTAGTGACATGCAATATGGTTTCCGTTCTGCAAGATCTACAGCAGATGTGCTAATGGTTATATCTCATAGGATTAGTGAATCTCTCGACAAAGGCTTCCTTTCTAGGGCAATTACTCTTGACATATCAAAGGCTTTCGATAAGGTATGGCATAAGGGCCTACTTCACAAGATTTCCAACTACGGTATAACTGGAAATGTTTTCTCTATCATTAAATCATTTCTCTCTGATAGACTCATAAGAGTAGTGGCAGATGGGCAGAAATCAGAGGCCCACTGTATTAATGCTGGAGTCCCTCAGGGGTCCATCCTGGGCCCAACTCTCTTCCTGATCTACATCAATGATCTCCAAAAACATACTTAAATCATTCGTTGACATCTATGCTGATGACACGACCATCTACGGCAACACATCAAAGGCTGTAAATGACAAAGCTCTCTGATTCACTCTCCTCTGATCTTGAGCGCGTGGTAGAGTGGGGGAAGACGTGGCTGGTTACCTTTAATGCATCTAAAACCAAACTCCTATCTTTACATCATCAATGCTCTCATCCCCATCTGGCATCAATTGAAATGGATGGCTCTCGTCTAGGGGAGGCTTCATGTTTTGACAAGCTTCTGGGTTTGACCTTTACTCCTGATCTGAAATGGAATACGTACATCAAGTCTGTTGCCAAGGTCGCTGGGAAGATGGTGAGATCCTTCTACCGCTCCAGAAGATATCTCACTGCTGATGCAATTCTCTATCTGTATAAAAGCCAAGTATGTCCAAGGATAGAGTACTGCTACCACATCTGGGCAGGAGCTGCTAAAAACAGCCTATCCTGCCTTGACAGAGTACAAAATAGACTTTGTGGCTTTGTGAGGATGCCCTTTTCTCTTCTCTGCAACCTCTCTCCCACAGAAGAGATGTTGCGAGCCTGTCTTTGTTTTATCGTTATTTCCATGGCAAGTGCTCATCTGAGCTCCAATCTCTGGTCCCCCCTCGCCAATCTTTTATGATAAACACCCGTCTAGCTGAAACCACTGTCATTAATTTCCCCCACTCTTTATCTCTACCTAAATCAAAGCGTAGATTCCATGAGCAAAGCTTCTTTCTTAGAAGTGCACGACTGTGGAACTCTCTTCCGTTTGCCTGTTTCCCACCCTGACTACAACTTGGATGTCTTCAAGTCCAACATAAACAAATTCCTGATGAACCGCCCCCTTAAGTAAGACACTTTATCAAATCTCCAATAATAACGATTACTACGATAATATCCCATTGATTACTGTACACACAATAACCCTTATCCTCGCGTGGCTTCCGGGCCTTGATAAGTGGTGACCTCCATGTAAAAAAAAAACAAAAAAACCTCTGTCCTCATGAGGAGGCAATTAAATAACGTCTGTAAAGAGAAATTTAGTACATGTTTGTTTCAGTTAGTGTCACGTGCATTTACATGTGCATAGATGGAATACGCATAAAATTATGCATAACATGTGCATAAGCCTGTTGTAACCATGAGAGTGGATGTGTAAGTATGTGCTTTGCAACACGTGTTTTGCTAATGCATGTGAATGGTGAAGAAAGAGGGGAATGCAGAGAGCTGAAAATCAGTGGCAGCTCGTGCATGGAACTGTGGGACTGCAGCACTCCCAAGTTATTTCTACACAATATTAATGATAAAATTAAAAATAATACGTTTGTTGTTTTTTATTTTTATTATTATTATTATTATTTTTTTTTTTTTTTTTATTTGTACATTATAAAATCATTAACTTTAATGTCGGTATCTCCAAATTCATATAATAACAAAAATAAAACTTGCTTGGAGCTGTTAAATTCACAGTTACACTTTCTTAATGAAATTCTCTTGTACGCATGCGCGGATTAGACGCTTTAGGCAGCCGAGGAAAGCTGCTTGAAGAACTGTCGCTTGGCGCAGTTCTGTGTCGTGAAATTCGTTGTTTGCTTAGAGTGTGCGCCTGTATAAATATGATAACATTGTTATTGAAAAAAAAAAAAAAAAAAAAAAAAGGAGGTTTACTTATATTTTTTAAAATTATTATTAAAATCTGCACATAACGTGTTCTTGTACATAAAATATTGTGCTATTTTTTTTTAAATACGCACACTTTTAGCGTTGGGATTTAAGTCGGTAGCAGACGGAAATATATAATATGCAGAAACTGTTTATTTTTATTTATTAAAAGTATTCGGGAATTTAGCAGTGAAGCTAACACGCGGCCAAGAGTAAAAACCAAATATACAATAAATAAATTTTACCATAAAAATAAAGTTACTTTTCCATCTACCTGCCTTTTTGTTTGTTTCTTTAAAGTAGTTTTAAATGCTATTTATTTTGCAACAAGTAAACTTTACAAAAACAACTGTTTACATTTTTTCCTAGAAGAAAAAAAGCGAAGAAACAGTTTATGTTGAAAATATATTTTAGTTAGAAATCTTTTTAGCGTGTATGTTTTAGATATAAAAAAATTAGCATTTATTTGCCTCCGACAAGGACAATGTTAGAAGTTTTACACTTTGAAAAATGCATTTTTTACACAAGATTTTTTTAATTAAAATGTGTTTGTAAGTAAAAAAAAACAAAAAAAAACACAGTTTTTTTTAAATAATTATGCATTTTTAAACTTTACATTGAATTTGTGGGTTTGTATTACTGTACACATAGATTCGAAAAAGTTGTCAAAAAACAAATATATAACAAATAAATGTTATCAAAAGCAAGATAAATTACTTTTCTACCAAACTGGATATAATTTTCGTGTTTTTATTCAATTTAACATGTTTATTCAGCTCGAAAAGCATACAGTGTTTACCGATGTATTGGAAAATTTAAAATGGCGGCCGACTCTCTCTTTAACACGGTAAGTTCGGAAAAAGATGTAATAAATAATAAACTAGACAAAATACTATTAGAAATTTGCTCAATATATGTTACCGTAACATAACTTGACATATATTCGGTGGTTTTTTAATAGTATTTTGTCTAGTTTATTATTTATAACACCTTTTCCCGAACTTACCGTGTTAAAGAGAGTCGGCCGCCATTTTGAATTTTCCAATACATGGTAAACACTGTATGCTTTTCGAGCTGAATAAACATGTTAAATTGAATAAAAACACGAAAATTATATCCAGTTTGGTAGAAAAGTAATTTATCTTGCCTTTGATAACATTTATTTGTTATATATTTGTTTTTTGACAACTTTTTCGAATCTATGTGTACAGTAATACAAACCCTTAATTTTTTGTTTTTTGGGGAAGAAAGCTACATTAAAATTCGATGTTTTATAATGGTTATATATGACATCCTATTTTCTTATAATAACTATCCACTTTATGTCGATCTTTACCGGCATGGGAAGGTCAGTAAATAGCCAAATTTGTTCTTTTTATATAAAAAGCAAGTTGTTAAAAGATTTGTAAATAAAATTTTGTATCTTTAAATATTTTTGTTTGTTTGCTCAATATATAAAAATGTAAACTTTTTTATTTTGCATTTTATTTACAAATACGTTTTGTTATAAATACATCTTTAAAAATAAATTTTGTAAATAAAACTGTTATTAAATAAAACGCTATTTTCAAATAGTAAACTCCTAAATTAACCCTCGTAGGGAGGCAGATAAATTTCAAAGTTTTTCTTTTTTTGTTTTTATAAAAAATAAGTTATTTTAAAAAATGTTTTTCGTTTGTTTGCAAAAAAAAAAAAAAAAAAAAAAAAAAAAAACCCGCAAACTTTTATTTAATCTGAAAAGGAATAAATATATATATTATTTTTATTCTGTAAAGTGTACATAATTCAAAAAAATCTTTTTAATAAAAAAGTTTTTGCGTATTATCCATTTCTGATTGATCATTTGTCTTTGTTATATATTTGAATATTTATTTGAATGTTTGTTTATTATTTGATTAAATATTTATTTATATATTCGAATTCCTTTACACGATATTAAAAAAATACGTAAAATTTTTGAAGCAGCACCCCCACTAATCTCAGGCACGAGCCGCCACTGCTGAAAATATATCTGGCCAGTCAGACAACCCAAGAGATATTCTCTTTGTTTAAAAAGTAATTGCCTCATTTGAGAGAAGAGTTCCCACTGTAATCAGCTTTTGTAAGAGAGGCTGTGTCCAGAGACGAGTTGTATTTTATCTTTAGTGAATTGTCTCCTTTTGGCCGCTGAACAATGGCTAGCCAATAGTGAAGGCTTCTTAGGAAAATAGAAACAGAGACTGTTTAGCAAGTTCCCCTTCCTACACACACAAAAGAATGGAAGCTGAACATTTGGAGGAAGGGGGGTAATTGATTTTTGGGAGTCCAGGTAAATGTTAAGGCTGTAAATACACAAAAAAATCTAGGGTGGACCTACACTACGTCCCTTCATTGTTTTTTCTCTTTTTTTTTCAACGGATTATCAATTAGACACTAATCTACCATATTATAAATAAAAATTGTCAATATTTGTAAGAGGTTGGTTGGTTGTTTTGTTTTACGGCATATCAACCCTTTTTAGGTTATTTAAATGCTGAATCTGGTGATTTTGAAGAACGATTTTTTAATATAGTATATTTGTTTTTTAAGTCGTATTCTATTTAACCCATAGTTGGGACCCTAACAGGTGCTACCACTCTGGGTCAGAGTGGACCTGGGAGCAATGGCAATTAAAGGGTGGCTCCACACTCCCTAAGGCCTGCAAGCTGGGGCTTCACCATCGGATATAGTTTAAGGTCATATCCAGGACCTATTTGTAAGAGGTGCTCACTTTCTAATACAACATTCTAGTAAATTGATCCTCCATATTGGAAACATTCGACGAGAACATGCACGTCTTTCTTATATAAAGGAATTTTCAAGGCCAATGATATTATCCCATGTATTCCATATTGTTTTCACTGGTCGCCATGTTTGTTTTCAAGCACGCATTTAACTTTTGCATGTGCGAAAACAAACACGGCGACCAATGAAAACAATCTGGAATACATTGGAATATAAAGGTCTTAATATCATTGCTCTCACATTAATAAATGAAAAATCCTTTATATAAGAGGGTGTGCGTGTTTTCATCAAGTGGTTCCAATATGGGGGATCGATTTACTAGAACATTGTATTAGAAACTGAGCACCCCTTACAAATATTTTTTTTGTTTGGAGGATAATATGATAGATTAGTGTCCAATTGATAATAATCTGTTGAAAAAAGAAGACAAAAAAGAAAATTCAAGGAAGGAGCATACATTGTACAGGTCCACCCTAGTTATTTTGTCTTTACATCCTTAAAAAAAATATCAGAAAATAATAATTAAATAATATTTAATGGTGAGACCTTTTCAAGGCTAATGTTTAAAAAAAAAAAATCTACATGTTTTTAAAATGTTTGGAACTTATGACTCCCTCTCTTAACCCCCGTCCATCCTCCGCCTCCAAACTTGAAAAACTGCTAACATGTCCCATTTATCACTACGTAATCAAAAAGTGGGTGCTCATAGGAAAGTGATCCCCTCTCAAAAATGTTCATTTTTTAATTATTTTTTTTAAATTCCTTTTTTCATATTATCTTTAAAGGCCATTGAAACATATTAGCTAAGAAAAGTAGATTTTGATTTTTTTTTTTTTCCAGAGGTAAACTACGTTGGGGAAGGTTGTAAAAAAATACCTTTGATTTTCTTAGTTAAAAAAAATAGTTTATCAATTCACGTGATTTTTGGAATATGACATTTTCATTCAGTTACAGGTACCTATCATAAAGGTTTTTCTGCATTGTTTGTTTTTTAATTAAATCGAATTCTAAATAAGAACCACAATTTTTGTTGTTGTTTTCATGGCTTTTTGGCTAGGAGTAAAGTGTATTATCTGTTTGGATACTACACTTCATCTTCACTATCCTCAGTCAGCGAAAGAGAAATCCTTCTAGACTGGGGTAATTTTTATTTCTGTTTGAAGAGTGCCTTTACATTAAAAACAACCTTATGTCTAACTCTGCCCTCATGGAGAGGCGGGTAAACAATTTCTGACCACTCAGATATTAAGTAATTCATTTCATCAAAGCAACACAAATTGCTTTTTTTTTTTTAACGTTTGACAATAGAATCATACGTGCGTGCATACAGCTACATAGTTACTCCTCCGCATAGGGAAGGGCAAGGTTTTAGCGTTGGGTGGGGGTGGGGGATTCAGCTGCCCGCGAAAAGGACATTCTGGATTGGTTGGGACAAAAATATTTTTAATTATTTATGAGGAGAGTATCTGAAGTGTGTTTCTATTAGGTTGAGTTCTTGCGGATTTTTAATTTTGATTTCAAATGATGTATTTTTAAATAAGTTTTCATTATAATACCTTTACTTTATATATTATTTTAAAGAGCATTTTTCGGTCTATCTAATCGTTTAAATTACTATCGTTTTAAAAAAAATTATGTCTTCTTTTTTAGAATGTTGAATACAAGATGGAAAAAAAGCAAATTCATACAATTTTCTTATTTCAATTTAAGCTAGGACAGAAAAGCTGCTGAAACAGCTTGCAATATCAATGAAGCATTTGGCCCAGGAAACACTACTGAACACACAGCACAATGGTGGTTTAAGAAATTTTGTGGTGGCGATAAGAATTTTGAAGATGATGAGCATAGTGGTCAGCCATCAGATGTTGATAACGGTCAATTAAGAGCCTTAGTCTAAGCCAATCGATACACAACTGTTTGAGAACTTGCTTCTGAATTAGATGTAACATGATTTCCAACCACTTGAGAAAGATTGGGAAGACAAAAAAACTTGAGAAATGGGTGGCTCACAAATTGAACGACAACCAAAAAAAATGCTGTTATGAAGTGCCATCTTCCCTTCTTTTATACAACAAGAACGACCCATTTCTCGACCAGGTTGTGACTTGCAATGAAAAGTGGGTTCTTTACGACAACTGGCAATGCTCAGGTCAGTGGTTAGACACCGACGAAGTTCCACAATATTTCCCGAAGCTAGAATTTCACCAAAAGAAGGTCATGTTGACTGGTAGTCTGCGACTATGTAATGTAATGGCAAGCAATCTACGAAAGATTAATGCAAGCAACAGTAAACGTAGTCACTAGTTTTGTCTTCTCTGCGCCAGCCTCTCGAACCAAAGGTTCTCAAGTCATTTGCCACCCTTACTCAAGGCACGCCTCCATGCTGGTCTATCTTCGGCTAGCTCCTCCCACACATTCACATCGATAGCAAGAACGATCAGATCCCGTTTGGCCACATCTTTAAAGTGCAGCACCGGGCGACCGCGGCTTCTTGATCCATTTGCCAGTTCGCTGTAGAGGATATCCTTAGGGAGACGCCCATTGGGCATTCTGTGCAGGTGTCCAAGCCAGCGCAATCATCGTATCTTGAGTGTCTGGAACAAGGAGTGGCTCTTTGTTGGTGATTCTATCCCACCAATTGATGCCCATGATATGTCGCAAGCATCGGAGACGGTAGACATTCAGTCTTTTCTCGTAACGAGCATATGTGGTCCAAGTCTCTGCTCCATACAATAGGGTACTCAGAACACAGCATTCGTAGATGCGGCATTTTGTGCGAGAAGTGAGGTATTTATTGAACCATGCTCTTTCACGTAGTCGGTTGAAAGTAGACGCTGCTCTACCTATGCGTGTTTGTAGCTCCTGTTCAATGGATACTCCCTTGTTGATGTTGGATCCAAGATACGCAAAGTTCTTGACAATCTCTAGTGCATAGCCATTGATGGTGATTGGTGATGCGTCACCCTGGTGCATCACAACTGTCTTCTTCACACTGATTACCAGTGCGAACTCTGCACAAGCAGCGCTCAATTTGTCAAGCAGCCGCTGGAGTCCAGTTGCGGAGTACAAGACCAATGCAGCATCGTCTGCAAACAGCAGCTCAAGTATTAGGACTTTTCGAATCTTGGTTTTGGCACGTAGGCGAGCCAAATTAAAAAGTTCTCCATCAGAGCGAGTATGAAGGAACACACTGTCTTCATCCTCGTGATTTCCAAAAGTGTGGTGCAGAAGAACTGAGAAGAAGATGCCAAACAGTGTGGGAGCCAACACACAACCTTGCTTGACTCCACTGCACACGGTGAAGTTGTCAGACATGTCACCCTCGAAGAAGACTGCAGCTGTCATGTTATGAAGCGATCTTATCAAACTAAGAAGAGTTGGTGGACAGCCCAACTTTTGTAGGATGGCAAACAGACCATCTCTACTGACCATGTCAAAAGCTTTTGTGAGGTCCACAAATGCGATATGGAGAGGTCTACGTTGTTCTCTGCATTTTTCCTGGATTTGACGCACTGAAAATATCATGTCCATGGTTGAGCGCCCGCTGCGGAAGCCGCATTGCGATTCTGGATAAATGCGGTTTGCAATCTACTGGAGCCTTGGAAGGAGCTCTCTGACAAAGACTTTGCCGGTGACACTGAGTAAAGATATACCACGGTAGTTATTGCAATCTCCTTTGTCTCCTTTCTTGAATAAAGTGACAATTTTAGCATCTTTCATAGCTGTTGGAAATGTTCCTTTGCACCAACTGGTGCAGAGGAGGTCATACAAGTGCGGGAGCAGGAACTTATCACACTTGAGCAGGTCTGCTGGAATCTCGTTGGTACCTGGGGCCTTCCCTACATTCGTGTGTTGGAGAGCTACTTTAAGATCTGACATAGTTAGAATGTTGTCCAGTTCGATTTGCGTGTCATCCATTACAGTGTTTTGAATGCAGGTGAAACCATTATGGCAAAGAAGAACTGTAAACAAATGGATGAAATGCATCAGAAACTTTGACTACAACACCCAGCTTTAGTAAACAAAAAATGCACAATTCTCCTATCCAACAATGCCCGAATGCACGTTGCTAAAACAATCCTGCAGAAGTTGAACAACTACTACTTTTTCAAGCATCTCGACAACGTTCTACGTGAGAAATGCTTCAAAAACCTGGGTGATATCAAAAATGCCACGAGAACGCAAGTGTGATGATTCTGATGGTGCTTATTTCAATCAATAAATGTTTGTTTGAGCCAAGATATATTCCTCTAAATTTAAAAGTTAAAAATTGCAAGAACTTTCTTGTCAACCTGATAGTATTGATTTTTTAATATATCTGCTGCTTACTGTATTATGGCAGAGCAGTGTTGCCAACTGAGATTTTCAAACGCGCTAGATCAGAAAAAAAAATCTCCAGAAAAGCGTTAAATGTTAAACTTTTCATCAGTGTTGCTATCTGAAATTTTCAAAAACCACTGAATCGAAAAAAAAAAAAGAAATTCCAATAAAGAAAAACACTATATTACTACTCTACAAAAAAAAAAAAAAAAAAATATTATAAATATACAAAAGTGTTTACTCTATATATATTTTTTAGGATTATATTGAAGTGGTTAGCTCCTCAAATGGCTGGCAAATATCAGAAAAATTGGTGCTGTATCATTGTTAGCACAAAATTCAAAAATCGAAATATTAAATTTCTGGTAAAACTAATGGTAACTATGAGATAGAAAATTAATTATTACTGGAATAGTTTTCAAAGAAAATTAACAAAAATTAAAAGTTTGCTATAAAAAAAAATTTAAAAAAACAAGAGACCGTATTGTAACGGGAAGTAATTATTTTCTGCAAACTTTGAAAATCTTACGCCAATTCCAAACTGAGTTTTATGTCATGTGTCCCAAACAAATATGGCGATAAAACTTGAAAATTCTTGTTTTATTTAATAATGTAATAATATTTAACTGAGACTGACATAAAAACAAGTAGATACCATTGTTTTTTAATGAAAAGTTATTCTTTTTTTACTTCCGAATTTCACTTTAATAACGAAAAAGTATCGAAAAATTAATATTTGCAAAAAAAAAAAAAAAAAGAAGTAAAAACAAAACAAAAAAACGCCAAACAAATTTAGACGTGAATTAATTGATAAATTTTAGAACCGTTTTAAAGAGGGGGGGGGGGGGGTAGAGGAGGTATGTAAAAATAGCACAAGTGTATAAATGAGAAAACTTAGTACAAGATGAAAATCTTGCAAGTTTATAAAAAATCTTTGAGAAAATATAAAAGATAACATTAAGAAGTTTGTCAAGTTAAAAAATACATTATATCTATATTTAAAAGTATATGAGGATTCTTAGCTACCCACTCCAAAAAATGAAATTCTGCTTTTTTTTTTCTTTTTTTTTTTTTTTTTTTTTCTTTTAGGCAATTACATGTGAAAACCTCAAAAGAATATTTTAGAATTTAAAGGGAAGGGATCAATTTTTCATATAAATTTATATTAAAATGATCCCTCATTTCTTGGCCATTATAACTTTTTGCACGGGTAATTAATCTTTTATCTCATTCTAACCCTAAGTCCAACTGGCAAAGTCATAAAACCATACGAAATCGCCTTAAAAAGTAAAACACGTAGAATTTATCTCCCATAGCAAAAAATAGTTAACAATTTTGAGATAAAGGCCTGGAAATGAGTGTCACTTTACATTAAATTGGCAGCACTTTTCATGCCCACCACCGTTCATAGTCGAGTATATTTTTTTGTTTGTTCTGAATATTTTTAAAATGAAAACATTTTTGACAATATAAATATTTGCCAATTTTCCAATATCTTTTTATTTTCAGTTTATTTCATACATATTTGTTTTCCCTTTATGCCTATTATAGAGCGTGTTGTCATCAGCATATATACCCATCTTGGAGATAATTTTATCAGAAGGTTATTTATAAATATCAGGAATAATAAAGCTTCAAGAATCGACACCTGCGTTTATATCATTATTTTGACGTATGACCATTGAGCACAACCTGGATTTTTCTCTTGTCTAAGAAAGATTTGATTATATTCATAGCGACTGCTACATACAGCCTGAACAAATATCTTCAGCAGAGACATTTTTATAGCAATCACCGTTTCAACACCCACGTATATTAGAAGGCGTAAGCACACAACATTGCGATTTGTCCATTCGCACATGTGCAATAAAGGAACTATGTTGTCTTCCACGTGCAGTGATACAGCCAACAGGCTGGAATATTCCAGAAAGTCTATATATGGATTCGCCCGTGAAAATCCAATCATCTTAGTTTTGTTTCAGTTTCTTTTCTTGTCTTCCTAGAAATTGGATCTAAAAATAACTCCCCCCTTGGAAGGTGTTAAAATTCCCTGTTTTAAATTTGCGTGCCAAGCACATGAACCTTAAATTCTCACCATGCAAAATTACCACATTGAACAGGAATATAAATCTTCTTTTTAACAATGTTTTTTCGAACTACTGTTTTCTTATGCGACGATGAATACACTCACACAAATGCAATTCGCTTACATGGTTTAGTGACTGTTTTCCTCTTAAAAAATAACAACATTCAAACCACGTGTGTCACTTCATTCATAAAAATCTCTAATCTTAAACTTCATGCCATTTTCACAAAATCCTCATTTAGTTAAGTTTGCATAATGAACACTCGTTACAAGAAAACACTAACCTTGGAACGATTTGAATTAATATTTCTCTAACATGTAAATAAAGGCTGTTATTTCATATAAATACAGCGATCTCGAATTCTTTATTAAGTGTTGTTATTTTCAGGAGTTATTCATATTTTTATTTTATGTATGTGAATACGTGATTTGGTGAAAAGCATCTATTAATTGGAGATCTCATTAAATTTACCTTTAACGGTCCCACGGATACTGTACTACTTTCGACTTCTAGAGATTCAAAATGATACCGATCTCGTGAAAATCCGTCGCCTCTGTTGAAAGTTTTAGGCTGACAAACAAACGTACATACATACTTTTAAACAGACAGGTGAGATTTATATTATAGATGAGTTGGTTGACTAGTGCTTGATTGATTAAGAACTCAAAATTTTTGGCAAAGGAAGAAAGGACACTAATAGGGCGATACTTGAGTGGGTCAGTTTTTCCACCAAAATTCTTGAAAACTGATACTACAGAAGCAATTTTCCAACAGTCAGGGAAACAAGATTTGGTAAGTCATTTAATATAGAGTTTGGAGAGAACTGGGGCAACCTTGGAAGAGCAGTTTTTTAATAGTATAGCAAGGATGAGATCAGACCTGCACACCTCCGAGACGTTTAGGTTTTTTGAACATGAGAAGGAATGATTTTCAAGTAATTGAGTGTGGTTTCTGTCCATAAAGGGAAATTTGGGAGGGAGTGGTTTGTTGGGTCTAAAGTGGAGTTGGAGGCAAACCGCCGGGCAAGCAGGTTGCAAACAATCCCATGGTTGTTGGATAGTGGGGGAATTGTTGATTTACTAAAATGTTATAAATTTCCCAGAAATTGTGAGTTCCTAATTTCTGCCACTCAATTCTTGTGATTCCATGTGGCAAATTTGTTTTTTTAAAAAAAAAAAAAATACTTGATCAATTTTTGTGATTTTTAGAATATACAATCTTCATTCTGTGACAAGTAGGTACATGATAAAAGTTTTTCTTCATTTTTGTTTATTGCCATAAGTGCCAAACTGAATAAGACCCCCCCCCCCAATTAAGATTTTTTCCTCCAAACGAGGACAGTCCGAAGGCAAGGATGGGGGATGGCTTTACTTGCAGCAAGGTTAGACATTAAATTAATTTAATGTGAAGGGGGTGGGACTCTAGCTCCCCTAAGATGATTAGATTACAAAATTAGCTGAGAATGAACTTATTATGTTTTCACGAACGGTCTACACAAGCATTTTTATTTTTTTATTTTTTTTTTTAGGGTGGTTTTTCGATTATAAAACTTGCACAACATTTAACAGGTGCTTCTGCAGTTTAATTTACCGTTTTTCCGTAAGTAACATGCCGACATACACCGAGCAGAACTGTTTACATGTTACTTACGGAAAAACGGTAAATTAAACTGCAGAAGAACCTGTTAAATGTTGTACAAGTTTTATAATTGAAAAAAAAAAAAAAACCCAAAAAATAAAAAAACGAAAAATAAAAATGCTTTCGTAGACCGCTTGTGAAAACTTAATTTTTTAGATCAATTAAAAAAGCATCAAAAACTACGTAACACAGAAAAATGAACCACATGTTGTTTTTGAAAACTTTCTTGTTATTTCAAATGTCTGCTAAAAAATTCTTCCACGACAAGTCACCTTACTGCGCACATCCATGCGCAAACGCATCATGTAAGAATAGCATAAACGATGGCGGTAAGTTGGCACAAAATAGTGTGAGAATTCAGGGGTTAATACCATACAAATGGTAAATTCGCGATGGGTTTGAATATCAGATTTGTTGTCAGCGACCCCGAAAACCTGAAAAAAAAAAAAATTTTATTGGTCTGTGTTCTGTTGTAGTTAAAGTAAACATTTGTGAGAAATTCCATAACAACGCCATTTTTTTTGCCCGCCTAACATGATTTGCTAGACGATCGTTGATTGGTTCGATTTGAATGCGCTAGTTTGGCACTAATTTTGTATACATGTGCATTTATTTTTCAGTCTGAACAATGAACACAGAACAGTAAAAGACTCACACAGCGGTGCTCTGTTATAGAGTGCCAGGATTTTACCTTCATTGGACACCATGCAGTGGGTGAACGAAGGACATTTCTCTAAATACAGAGACAACATAATTGCTGAACTTATTCTACCCAAGGAGGATTTTCTGCATTGTTTGGCATGATATATTTGATTATAGGAAATTATTCCTATTTCTTTCAGAGACCAGGTGGTCCCATATATGCACATATTGGGCGCCTATCATTCACGCCGTGTTCACCATGTACAACATGGACATCCTTCTAAGGAAACTCCGAACTAACATTCCCACAGAGAAATCATAACTAAAGGCTCCATTACGTATGGATAGCAAATTCAACCACTGTTTTTGCAAGGACTTACTGTGAACTAAAGAACTTTCATTTACTGATACATCTTGAATAAAATTTGAGTTTTAAGGTATGGCTTTGTTTGTGGAGTTTCATTTGCTATCTGCAGGGAGGAAATTGGGTGTGTAAGGAAAAAATTTCTTACATCTCAATTTTTTGCAAAAACAACGCTAGGTTAGATTCTCGTTTTTATTGCAAGATCGGGATTTTTTTTGGGGTTTTTTGAGATCTTATCCTCACTAATGCAAATATCAAGAATCATTTTAAGCGCTAGTAAAAAAATATATATATATTAATAAATTCTTGATTTAAGACAAACAGAATTTTTTTCTTCCTAATTGTAAGAGATTAATGATAAATATTTTTCTGTTTTGTTTAATCAAATTAATTATTTTGTGGAAGTAACTTATGTCTCAAAATCTATAAGACAGTGATATTTGTTGCAGTGCACTTCTAAAAAATGAATAAGTAAAAAATTTGGGATCAAGTAAAGAATAGATACCCCATATCAGACGACGCCGCCTGGCGGTGCCAGGCGCACAATTCAACTAACACCGGTGATTCGACCTTGACATTGGCACAAGCACATGGCGTCGGTTGTTTGTAAACACGTCAAATAGCAAACATGCTTGAATATTCGGCAGCAATTTTTTTTTTTTAAATATATTTACAAACTTTTGAAGATAAACCTTAGAATAATAATTATGTTTCGCGGATTTTTGTGCTAAAGATTGATTTTTATGTAAAGTGTTTTATAATTCTTTTCTTTTTTTCTGTGTGTTTTTAATACAATTCAGTATTTATTTAATTATTCTTTCTTTAAAACATTAACTTTACCGACAATTAATATATTTTTTAAATAATATTTTTAAATATTGAATTTTGATTTAATCTCATGATACCATCACGTGATCAATTTATTAAATGACAAAAAAATCCAAAAGTCGGAGAAGCCAAAATTTTACGAGGTATTAAAAGAAATTAATATTTGGACCATTTTGTTTTAAATACTGTAACAAATGGATAAAGCCATTTTCAAAGATGTTGTGTGTCCGTTGATTTCTAGAGACCATAATTGAATGGATGAAACAGCATTTCCTACTTGCAAATGAAATGAATTGTGAAAAAATAAAAATTATAAAAAGATTTCTATCTTGTGATACTACATTTCATCTTTATAAAAATAAAAGTTATAAAAAGATATGTGAATAAAATAATTTTTTTTTTATCTCGATTGTTTATACTTGTGATTTTATTATGCATAAAAAATTGCCTCGGCCTAAAAGGATTTCTCCTTCACTGACCACCGACATACATCGCACTGTAAATAAATATTGAATTGTATTAAAAACGCACAAAAAAGAAATGGCCAAAATCGTATAGAATGAACCTTTTTTTTATAAGTTTTATTCAAACAGTCTTTATTTGAACTTAATGGACTGTTGTTTTTATTATTATTATTATTATTATTATTATTATTATTATTATTATTATTATTATTATTATTATTATTTATTAACTGTTTTATTCTTTTTATCAAACAAAAATAGAACTTTTATAATGAAATATATATTATGGACTGTTTTTCAAACATCGAAATTTTAAAATTAAAGTTTTATTTAAAACAAAAAAAAAAGACGAGGTGTTTTTTCTTTTCGAGATATTTTTTTTCACCATTTATTACTTTGAAATTTTATTCAACAATGAAATGATAAAAAAACAAACTTTTCGTTAAATATATTTTAAAAAAATTATTATAAAATATCTATAAAGTCTATTTTTATGTCTGTAAAAGTTTGTTGAAAGTTCAAATAAAGTTTATAATTTAATTGAAAAAAAACCCACCTCGTCTTTTTTTTTTTTTTTTTTTTTTAAATAAAACTAACTTTAATTTTAAAATTTCGAAACAGTCCATAATATATATGTCATTATAAAAGTTCTATTTTTGTTTGATAAAACGAATAAAATAGTTATTAAAAAGTTCTGTAAATATAATTAAACACGCACTCAGAAAGACACCCATTTATTGAAATATCTTTTATTTAAAAAAAAAATCTTGCTCGCGAATATTCGTAAAAATGTAATATTTAAAAATATTATTTTAAAAATATATTAATTGTCGCTGAAGTTAATGTTTTAAAGAATAAATATTGAATTGTCTTAAAAACGCACACAGAACCCCCCCCCCAAACACGGTACATAAAAATCAATCTTGGTCGCAAAAATCCAAAACAGAAAGAGACACCCGTTTATTTAAATATCTTTTATTTAAATACGTTCGTTTTGTTACTTATTTTAAAAAAATGTTTTGTAAATATATACTTTTTCTTTTAAATCTTCAAAGGTTTTGTAAATATATTTTTTTAAAAATGCTGGTGAATATTCGAGCATGTTTGCTATTTGACGTGTTTAAAAACAACCGACGCTATGTGCTTGTGCCAATGTCAAGGTCGAATCACCGGTGTTAGTTGAATTGTGCGCTTGGCACCGCCAGGCGGCGTTGTCTGCTACGGGGGTATCTATTCTTTACTTGATCCAAAATTTGAAACTCTTCTCACGTTTTAAGTAACGTTAGATAATAATTTAATTCGACCTTATATTTGGTTGTAAATTGCTAACGTATCTTAATTGCATTTTTATTTTTCCGAATTTAAGATCCCACGAGGATTGTATACGTCTTATAACAAAAAATTAAAAAAAAAAAAACTTCAGTTCAAATTCTGTAGACGTAAAAAAAAACTCACAATATTTAGCCATTAATGATTTTTTCGCAATTTAAATGTAAATTGTATTATATTGATTAATTAAATTAATTGATTAATTTGAAATTGAGATTGCTAACATTTGATTTGTATTTTTGATGCCATGTTTTAATGTATTAATGGTGTGTACATTGTTGTCATTTTTCAAATGAATGTGAATTGAAAATTTATTGGAAAAAAAAAAAATCTTAAGGGACCCCCTCCCCTATATATTAGGCATCATTTAGTAGCTCGAGAATTTCGAATTTGGTTATAATTATATAACTCGACTATTTGTAGAGCTTAGCCTAAAGTGGGCTCTTTAATCACTGGCGGCCATGATTTGATTAAAAATTAGATATTTGAGGAAATTATTCCTGCTCCGTCTGTTATGATGGATTTTAAAATTTTGAAGTCGTTTCTCAAAAAAGTTAAGAAAAATTTGACTGAGCTCAACAAGTCCTACTACGGGACTGATTTTTTTGCTGAGAGTGGGACCTTAGGGGCAGTGATAGCTCACATAATATTTGCTAAGTGTCCTTATGCCATTAGAAGAGAGTTGATGAATAGAAGTGGGGAAATATACCCTTCACTCAATGTTCGGCGGGAAATTTGCGCGCCAAAAATGGCGTCCTTTTCACTTAAGATGAAAGCCAAAATGGCGTCTTCTTCCCCAAGAGAAGGGGGGGGGCACTTTATCTTGTAAACTGTGCCAAGCTACAGATCATTCAATCAAGAACTGTAGTAAGTTTCACATCTTTGGAGCAAAGTGTCGAAGGGCTAAACAGTTAAATTTATGTACTTGGTGTTTGGGTGAGCACGCAGAGGTACCTTGTTGTGGTTTTCATTACCCATGTGCAATATGTGGGATGAGAACCCATTTTACTGTCATGTGTCCCAAAGGAAATAAATCCTTTGTGGGCCAAACAATATATTCTGAATCACGGAATAGTATTTTTCCCATCATCAGAATGTCTATGAAGGTACATGGACGACCAGTATATTTCTTCTGTTTAATAGATACTGGGCCACAACATTCGTTTTTCACCCAGGAAATTCTCAGTAAATTGTGTTCTGAAAAACCCATAACCCACAAGAAGGTTAATATGGGGGTGAACACGCTTATCGGGAGTGACTCCTTAAAATTAAAGGAGTGCTACATATCGATCAAATTGGGGAATCAAAACCCCTTTAAATTTGCGGCTTTATTCTCCCAAAATTTAAATTTAAAATTCGAAGTGGATAACTTCAATAAAGTTGTCGATAACTTATCTCAGGAAGGTTTCCGGCTATATCCCAAATATAAGAATTTGAATGGAACCCACCTTATAGGAATTGTTGGATTGCACCTTCTGAGCAGGGGGGGGGGAGCCTGGGAGAGACTTATTAAAACACTCAAACAATGTTTGAGGAAACTGTTGAGCAGAAGAAAGTTGGATTATTTTGAATTTTTGACTGCACTTTCTGATGTGCAAAAGGCAACAAATGACAGACTCCTCACTTATATTGTTTCTGCCCACAAAGACTTTAGTATTTTAACTCTGAATCATTTTCTTCAAACGTGATATCAACCTCATTTGCTTATTAATAATTATGATGCTGAATTATGTCCTAACCACCCAAATAGGACTGCCTTAATACATTCCCTCGAAATGAGGAATAAATTTGTTGAAAAATTCAATTGTATTTGAGCAAGTTAAATGATCTCAAGCTAGTTGAGTGTCTTAGTAGAAATGCATGGCGACACGGAAAATTCATAATTCCGTTTGGCGAGAGCCGACATTTTTTTTTAAAAGATTTGAATGAGGTAGAATCGCCTCCCTTTAATTGTATAGTAAAATCACTTCCCCCAATCCAACAGTTATTTGATTGATTCGGTGCTAAATCCGACACTCTTATGAGGACGGTTTGAAACCTTTCTTTTCCGAGTCCACGGTCGAGTGTGGAGTTGAGACTCTGCTCAGTCTCAATTCATTAGGTATTGAAGAAGATGCTAAGTTGTCGGCTGTGGACAAGAAAAAAATAGAAGAGTTCAAAAACTCTATCATATGGGAGAGGGGAAAATATCACGTAGACTTACCATGGTATCATGAGAGGATCTCACTGGTAAACAGTAACTTTGTGACTTCCTTGAAGGTAATGGTCAGAGTGGCAGAGTCCTTAGAAAGGAAGGGAATGTATAATGAGTACCTCCAAGTATTTGAGGATTATGAGGAATATGGAATAGTGGAGCAGTTTTTCGCCCCGCCTGGTAAGTATGAAGATTATATTTGGGTTCCACATAGACCCGTTATTAAGGAGTGAACTTAAGTGACGACAAAAATTTGTCCTGTATTCAACTGCTCCCTAAAACGTCGAGAGGGGATGTCAATTAATGACGCTGCCTACATGGGTGTGAACTTATCTGCTAATTTATTGGATTTATTGTTGGGATTCAGGAAGAATAAATATGTCCTTCTTGGTGATATGAGAAAGGCCTTTTTACAAATTCACCTCAAGTCAGAAGAGGATAAAAACAGATTTTGGTTTTTCCTTAAAAAAGGTGACAAATTGTGTACTTACAGGTACAAAACAATTATATTTGGGTTCAACGCGAGCCCCTTCATTCTGAACTTCATTTTGAAATTCCATGCGGAAAAATACGCTAAGGATGCAGCATCGCATGCTATTTCCAATAATTTTTATGTGGATAATCTTGTCACTACCAGTTGTGACAGAAAGTCCATACTTGCTATTTATAATAATGTTCGTAGCAGACTGTCAGAGGCAGGCTTCGATTTACGATCCTGCAATTCCAACTGTTCTGAGATACAAGAAAAAATGTTGGAGGATGAAACTATTTCTTCTCCCTTCCCAGCCTTTGAGAAGGTATTGGGTGACTTATATGATCCTGTTCGGGACACGTTCAAACTTTCTCCTAATTTAGTGGACCCCGAGGTCAATACCAGACGGGAAATTCTTTCACAAATATCAGGAGTGTATGACCCTTTGTCTATGCTACTCCCTGTCACGATACAGGGGAAGATCATTGTCAGTTTGATCTGGAAAAGCAAGTTATCATGGGATGAGCGGATACCCGAAGAACTCATTAAGCTGTGGCAAACCCATGCAAAGGACTTAAATGACTTGGGGAAGTTTGAATTTCCCAGGCGTGTATTGTCAGAAAATCAGTCTGCCAAATTTATCTGTTTCTGTGACGCGTCGAAAAATGCGTATGGATTCACCCTGTATGCGAAACAGGGAGCGAATTGTTCTCTGTTGTTTGCAAAGGCCATAGTGGCCCCAATTAAGGGGAAGTCACTTCCCACATTGGAACTATTGGCCATGTATTTGGCTCTTAAGGTAGCCCCTCAAGTTTTGGGTGCTCTGGGGCCCCTTAATATTGATAATTTTTTCCTGATGTCTGATTCCCAAGTTGCCCTCTCGTGGATCCTCAACGGTAAAGGATCCAAGAAAAATATATTCATTGAAAACAGGATCGCAGAGATCAAAAAATTTTCAGAAGATATTAATATTAAATTTGGCGTTCTACCGAAATTAAAATATGTTTCTTCGTCGGAAAATCCGGCAGATCTTCTAACTAGAGGTATCAATACTTCTAAATTTTCTCAGTTATTAAATTTCTGGATGTATGGCCCAGAATGGCTAAATAGAGATGGCATCAATTAGCCAATCTCATCCTTGCCTTGTCTAAACGAAACTAATAAAAAACTTGTATCATGTTTGTACTCTCAAGAGACACGTCCTTCTGAAAATACCTTCCCGTTGAATATTACAAGGTATTCCAGCTTATCTAAGGCAATCAGTGTCTTGGAAAAGGTGTTGAAATTTTATGATTTGTTGCGTCACCGTAGTGCTGACAATTTTAATAGGGCCAAATTATTGCTATTTGCTAATATGCAAATAGAGACTTTCCCTCTGGAAATAGGTTACTTGAAATAACCATCCGGGAAAGTGCCTCCCCCTAGGGTTACTGCTTTAGGGTTATTCCTTGATAAAGATGGGTTAATTAGAACCAGAGGTAGGATACAGAATTCTGATATTCTGCCCTTTGAGGTCAAGTTTCCCCTTTTGTTGGGAAAATATCATTATTTATCAAAACTGGCAATTAAGGAAGCTCATCTTAACTGGCAATTAAGGAAGCTCATCTTAACATGGGGGTTAATTCAACCCTCAGTAAGTTAAGGCTATCTGGAGTTTGGATCCCTCAGGGGAGACAAGCCGTAAAAGCCTTCATGCGTACTTGCACCGTATGTAAAAAATAAATGCTTTGCCTTGTAAGGCACCTGCAGGGTCGATATTACCTGCTCATAGGGTGAACTTTATTCACCATTCAAACAAATGGATGTGGATTTCACGGGTCAATTTTCTATTAAAGTTGGACGGGTAAAAGTTAAAATGTACATATTACTCTTTACATGCATGAGTTTGCATGCAATTCACTTAGAATTATTGCTGGATATGAGCACCCACTTGTTTATGCTGGCCTTTGTAAGATTTACCAACTTATTTGGTATCCCTATGCATGTATATTCCGATAACGCAAAATCTTTTGTTGCGTTTGGAATATTGCTATCGAACGTGCTCGAATCGGACGAATTGAAGGAACAATTTAAATCCATATACATTGTCCATCGAACAATTCCCCTTTACTCTGCCTGACAGGGGGGGGGGAGCCTGGGAGAGACTTATTAAAACACTCAAACAATGTTTGAGGAAACTGTTGAGCAGAAGAAAGTTGGATTATTTTGAATTTTTGACTGCACTTTCTGATGTGCAAAAGGCAACAAATGACAGACTCCTCACTTATATTGTTTCTGCCCACAAAGACTTTAGTATTTTAACTCTGAATCATTTTCTTCAAACGTGATATCAACCTCATTTGCTTATTAATAATTATGATGCTGAATTATGTCCTAACCACCCAAATAGGACTGCCTTAATACATTCCCTCGAAATGAGGAATAAATTTGTTGAAAAATTCAATTGTATTTGAGCATAATGATTACCTCTTATCATTAAGAGAAGTTGATGCCAAAATCAGGAAAAATTGTGCCCCCAAGTTATCTGTTGGAGAGATAGTACTTATTAAGACCCCCAACAAAACCAGACAATTCTGGAATCTGGGTAAAATAATCATATTAATTCCTGGAAACGACAATAATGTTCGTTCCGCAGTTGTTCTTAAGGATGGGTGCGAACAGGTCCATTCCTTAAAAAACCTTGTGCCCTTGGAAATTAAAGGTAACGATGATATTGCATCAACTGAGTTTATAGAAGAAGGAGGTCCCTTTTTCTGTCCAACCTGTTCTGTTCCGAATGATGGAACATCACCAATAGTGTGCTGCGATTCTTGTGACAGCTGATACCATTTTAGCTGCGTAGGAGTTGATCATAAAGATACCTAAGGGTAGTGGTTTTGTCCTAATTGTAAGGATGGGGCTCCTTAGGTCGGTCCATATAGTGGAAATTAGCTAATGTCTGGATGCATGGAAAGTTGAAGTTTATACTGAAGATTGACAACAGACAATGGCACACATATATTAATATTAAATTTTTTTTATTGAATTAAACTTGTAATTAACTTGTATTGTGAAAAAGTAATGATTATCCATTACTTTTTCCTCTCCTCCTTGGCAGTGTAATATGAAGAAGTTAACTGAATTAAAATTATAATTTTGAATCTCAATTTGAATTTTCAAAAATAATCATATTAGATTAATAAATTTAATTGAATAAAAAAAAAATTGTAATTATAAAATTGTCGAAGTTAAGACTTATGTTTATTGGATTAACTTGTTAGTCGTTGTTTATCCGTTTTATTAATAAACTTGTATTGGGAAAAAAGTAATAATTATCCATTACTTTTTCCTCTCCTTCTTGGCAGTGTGTGTGAGAAATTCCATAACAACGCCATTTTGTTTGCCGCCTAACATGATTTGCTAGACAGTCGTTGATTGGTTCAATTTGAATGCGCTAGTTTGGCGCTAATTTTGTATACATGTGCGGTTATTGTTCAGTCTGAACAATGAACACAGAACAGTAAAAGACTCACACAGCGGTGCTCTGTTATAGAGTGCCAGGATTTTACCTTCATTGGACACCATGCAGTGAGTGAACGAAGGACATTTCTCTAAATACAGAGACAACATAATTGCTGAACTTATTCTACCCAAGGAGGATTTTCTGCATTGTTCGGCATGATATATTTGATTATAGGAAATTATTCCTATTTCTTTCAGAGACTATGTGGTCCCATATATGCACGTATTGGGCGCCTATCATTCACGCCGTGTTCACCATGTACAACATGGACATCCTTCTCAGGAAATCCCGAACTAACATTCCCACAGAGAAATCATAACTAAAGGCTCCATTACGTATGGATAGCAAATTCAACCACTGTTTTTGCAAGGACTTACTGTGAACCAAAGAACTTTCATTTACTGATACATCTTGAATAAAATTTGAGTTTTAAAGGTATGGCTTTTGTTTGTGGAATTTCATTTGCTATCTGCAGGGAGGAAATTGGGTGTGTAAGGAAGAAATTTCTGACATTTACCTATTAAATTTTTCGGTACTAATGCAGTTATTGATCCGTGCTGAAATAACATTATTATTTAAAAAGCCATTCTTAACATGAGGAGGGGAGGGTGTTTTGTATCTATTCTGTACTTTAACCTTACAATTGACTAAAAAAAAAAAACATATCATAAAACTTTAATTAAACTTGGAAATACGATTTAAAAAATAGCGCAGGTCAGTAAGTGCACTAGCACCAATTTTTCTGTTGGTCGTCATGGAACTCAACGCCCAAGGAGTACCTGCTTTTTATTTGCTGCATATTTGGGGGGGGGGGGAGATTATAGTAATAGGTAATTATTAATAGGAAAATTGGCCGATATCTGTTTTTGTAAAATTGTTAGGTGAAAGTACAGAACACCCTCCCGTCTCCATGTTAAGAATGGCTTTCTAAATATTATTTCAGCACAGATCAATAAGTGATGAGTACTTTTTATTTCTTGAAAAAAAAAAAAAAAACAACTCGACGAGAACACGACTGTTTTTTTTTAATGATTGTTTTTATTCAAAAATAAAATAACTATAATCTCTAGCAAAAAAAAAATAAAGGTACTCCTTGGGCGTTGAGTTCCATGGCGACCAGCATAAAAATTTAATGAGTAAATGTTTACTTTAACTACAGCAGAACGCAGACGAATAAAATTTGTTTTTTTAAAGGTTTTCAGGGTCGCTGACAACGAATCTGATATTCAAGCCCGTTGCAAATTTACCGTTTGTATGGTATTAACCCTTGAACCCTCGCAATATTTTGTGCCAACTCATCGCCATCGTTTATGCTATTCTTACATGATGCGTTCGCGCATGGACGCGCGTAGTAAGGTGACTTGCCACATCGCGGAAGAAGTTTTTATCAGACATTTGAAATAACAGGAAAGTTTTCAAAAACAAAATGTGGTTCATTTTTCTGTGTTACGTAGTTTTTGATGTTTTTTTAATTGATCTAAAAAATTAAGTTTTCACGCATTTCAAGCATTTTTATTTTTCGTTTTTTATTTTTTAGGGAGGGGAGGGGGTTCAATTATAAAACTCCTACAATATTTAACAGGTGCTTCTGTAGGTGTGTCAGAAATTTCGTGCAAAATAGTGAATAATTCCACCCATCTCTCCAAGCTTATAACTCCTCGAAAAATGTAATTCAAGCACTATTTTTTTTTCAATTAAAAGGAGCAAGGACCAAGGTTTCATTAAAAAAAAAAAAGAAAAAAACTAACAACGTGTTTTTTTTTTTTTTTTTTAAGGTTTTAAACTTCGGACTTTATAGGTAAATTTCTAAAAAACACTACTTTTTTTTTTTGTTTTAAATTTGAATATATTATTAATTGACCTTTTCTCTTCAATTTGTGATATATAGCACTTTGGTGAGTAAATTAATTATTTACTTTTTAATAGACATTTCAAAATGGGAGGCGTGAATTATTCGACCCCCTGTCTTTCCAAGATTATAACTACTCGAAAAATGTAATTCAAGACCTAATTTTTTTTTCAATTAAAGGAGTAAGGACCAAGGTTTCATTAAAAAAAAAAAAACAAACAACGTGGTTAAAAAAAAAAGAAGTTTTATAGAAGCTGTTCTGTTCCTTCTTCTATAACTTTGAACTTTACAGGTAAATTTCTAAAAAACACTACTTTTTTTTTTTTTAATTTGAATATATTATTTATTGACCTTTTTTCTTCAATTTGTGATATATAAAACTTTGGTGAGTAAATTAATTATTTACTTTTTAATAGACACTTGAAAAATGGGGGGGGGGCGTGAATAAAAAAAAAAACGTTTGTCTAAAATATTATATTCGGTTTATTGGAAATGGCATAAAATTTCACATTGACCTTGAAAATATCGTAAAAATAGAATCAATAGAAAATTTTTTTATAGATTTTTAAAGTTTAAAAATTGAAAAATATTGAGTTCGTAAAATTCATTACTGTTTAAAAAAAAAAAAATTTCTATTACTTTTAAAACAACTTTAATAGTTTACTTTGGAAGTATAATCCATAAAGAAAATAAACAACCCACTTTTAAAAGAGAAATTACGAGTTTTTTATATTTTATTCACAGTTTCGTGTTGGGGGTGTCAAAAATTCCTACAAAAATTCTGATACACCTAGTGCTTTCTTTGCTTCTGCAGTTTAATTTACCGTTTTTCCGTAAGTAACGCGCCGCGCCGACATACACCGAGCAGAAGAACTGTTTAATTTTTCACATAAATTCTGTTTACATTGGGGGGGGGGGTAGAACGATGGAGTTCTTCTGCTCGGTGTATGTCGGCGCTTTACTTACGGAAAAACGGTAAATTAAACTGCAGAAGCACCTATTAAATGTTGTACAAGTTTTATAATTGAAAAAAAAAAAAAAACGAAAAAAAAAACCGAAAAAAAAAACCGAAAAATAAAAATGCTTGTGTAGACCGCTCGTGAAAATTTAATTTTTTAAATCAATTAAAAAAGCATCAAAAACTACGTAACACAGAAAAATGAACCACATTTTGTTTTTGAAAACTTTCTTCATATTTTAAATGTCTGCTAAAAAATTCTTCTGCGATGTGCGAACGCATCAATGTAAGAATAGCATAAACGATTGCAGTGGAGTTGGAGTTGGCACAAAATAATGCGAGGGTTCAGGGGTTAATACCAAACAAACGGTAAATTTGCGACGATTTTGAATATCCCATTCGGGGTTTGTATTACTGTACACATAGATTCGAAAAAGTTGTCAAAAAAACAAATATATAACAAATAAATGTTATCAAAGGCAAGATAAGTTACTTTTCTGCCAAACTGGATATATTTTTTGTGTTTTTATTCAATGTAACATATTTATTCAGCTCGAAAAGCATACAGTGTTTACCGATGTATTCGAAAATTCAAGATGGCGTCTCTCACACCCTCTTTAACACCGTAAGTATGGAAAAAGGTGTTATAAATAAAAAACTATACAAAATACTATTAAAAACCCGCCGAATATATGTCAACCTATGTCACGGTAACATATATTGAGCGAGTTTTTAACAGTATTTTATCCGGTTTTTTATTTATAACATCTTTTCCTACACTTACCGTGTTAAAGAGAGAATAAGACGCCATCTTGAATGTTCCAATACATCGGTAAACACTGTATGGTTTTCGAGCTGAATAAACATGTTACATTGAATAAAAACACAAAAAATATATCCAGTTAGGTAGAAAAGTAACTTATCTTGCCTTTGATAAAATTTATTTGTTATATATTTGTTTTTTGACAACTTTTTCGAATCTATGTGTACAGTAATACAAACCCCAGATTCGTTGTCAGCGACCCCGAAAACCTATAAAAAAACAAATTTTATTCGGTGTTCTGTTGTAGTTTTTTACCCATTAAATTTTTCTGCTGGTCGCCATGGAACTCAACGTCCAAGGAGTACCAAAATAAAAATAAAATCAACAAAATAATGTAAAAAGCGTTAAGTTCAAGCCATAAAAAAGGCTACACACGCCAAAATTCTTTCCTTTTTTTTTCCAGATAAATGAACGATCATTGAAACGCGCTGTGCGACGCTGCGTACAACATCGGAGCCGATGCGTATTTCGCTATAGAGGCCTCACTCGTGTACGTCAGCCAATAATTTTCTACCTTGTCGATTTTCGTAATTTTTTATATAATTATCTTAAAATACGAGGTATACGTAGATACCATTGTATTCAGATTAAATTCAGTATTACGATTTTCGAAATTTCGTCCCAATAGTGTAGAAGCGCAAAAAAAAAAAAAGAACAAAAAAAACATATCACGGTTCAAAAAACACGAAAGCATGGAGAAAGGTAAAATAATACAAATTAACGAAGCCACGTCGAATCTCGCGAGAACACAAAATTACCGTAGCAGCAGCAGGAGCAGCATTTTGAAGCGTTTCTCTTAGTAACCTCATCTCGTTCTTTTCGAACACGCAAAAAAAAAGGTCGACTAAGTTATTTATTTTATTTTATTTTTTTTTTTACATTATATATTTATTTATCAGTTACCGCAGAAAGAAACACCCAAAATCTTCTGTTAATCATTTTTTTTATTTAACAAAACAAACAAAAAAAAGTTTTGTTTCGGTCCTCATGTGTTTGACGAGCGGTATCGAGCGGCCCTATCACCCAGGGTGCGCGTCTTGTAATGCGTTACGTGGATCCTTTTCTCGTCATAGTGGGTGTTGGAACAAGAAAAGTCGGCCCCAAAACATGATGAAAAGTCCCCAGTTATTTTCTTTTTCTTCTTGTTCGATAACATTAGTATTATCATTAATTTCGGTGACGTTCACTTGTTTTCCTTTAGTTGTCACGGCTACTACAACAACCCCAAAAGCACCTGTATCACCGTCATCATCATCACTACAGTCTCCTCACAACAATAATTATACTGATGTTGCCCCACAACAAATATCTTCCGTCTTTTTTAGTTTATCAAATTTAAAACGAAGTCCTATGTCCACTGTTTTCGGACAGAATCTCACGACCGGCTATCTGGATACTTTAATGGGAGAATTTGGTACAAACGGCTCCATAGGGAAAGACCAACTCTCAGAGATGATGGAAAAGGTAGTTCACATTTTTAGACAGCAAGGCAGTGATGAAAACCAGAAGATTTCAGAAGAACACAATCATGATGGAATTAATAGTCAGTTTCATTCTTTGTGTACACAAAGATTTCTAAGCGGCACCGTTTCCAGAAAAAACGCTACTACTGACTTGAATTATAGCGTGGAAGCAGACGTCGAAAACGAGCAAAATTTGCATCTCAACCAGTATTTATCGTGTCAGCTGAATAAGGTAAGGAGAAAAAATATTTTTGTTTCTTTTATTTACTATTAATCAAATACAACAATGGAAATTGTTCAACTTTTTTATTAGAGAATTGGGGTATGTTTTACTGTGGTCACTTTTTCGGTATTATTATACAAACACCGTGACAGCGTTAGGGTTAGGGTTAGGGGTTAGGGTTAATTCGCTGTCACGGTGTTTGTATAGTTTTACCACTTTTTCTTGTGTACTCTTTGAAAACGCTTGTTTTTCGAATCGATTAAACATTTTACATTTTAGTAAAAACACTAAAAACCTACCCAGTTGGGTACAAGAGTAACTTATCTTGCCTTTGGTAACATTTGTTTAGTATGTTTTGATTTTGTGACCACTTTTTCGAAGCACTGTCGACAGTAAAACATACCCGAGAATTGATCATTTAGATTATTCCGGTTATTTTAAGGTGCAGATAGTGGGAAAGGGCGCAACCACTCTTATTATTTTTAATAAAGTAACCGCTCCCTAAATAATGGAGCGAGTACCTACCGTTCTTGTTAGGGTTGATGGAAAGTTTTTTGGATTTTTTTTCTTTTTGGTGTTTATTCAAGCTGGCCCTGATGACAGCAATTAAAAGTAAAATATATTTTAAAAAAAAAGTGCTAATGCACTTAGCGATCCGCGCTATTTTTTAAATTGTATTTCCAAGTTTAATTAAAGTTTTATGTACCTTTTTTTTTATTCAATTGTAAGGTTAAAGTACAGAATAGGTACAAAACCCCCATCCCTCCCCATGTTAAGAATGGCTTTTTAAATAAAAACGTTATTTCTGCACGAATCAATAACCATAGGGCATGACTCACGCCCTATGGTTATTGGTACTCATGCCCGGGATTTGCCCGGCATGAGTGCCAAAAAAAAAAAAAAAATTAAAAATACAGAAAAATCGTTTTATTTTGTTGTTTTTTTTTTTTTTAATTAGGCCCACTTCTACAATTTTCTTTAAAATGACGACTTTGGTAGGTTTTCGACTATGCTGAATACGAAAATCTCATTTAAATTTTGAAGAGGCAAGTAGTTATTGAGATATAAAGACCTGTATTATGCATGCACTGTAATTCTCTGGCGGTCATGTTTTTAGTCGCATGTTCGCGCGATAAACAAGTCTACTTCGCTTCCAAGTAAACTTTTAGCGATGTTAATTAGGTTGGTGCAAAATGATGTTTTTTTTTTTTGTTTTTTTACGCTCAACTTCATGTCAAAAACATTATTTTTGTACTAACTACTACTAACTACTACTAAACTGTATTGAACATGAGGCTGATTTTTTGGTATTATTATACAAACACCGTGACAGCGTTAGGATTAGGGTTAGGATTAGGGTTAGGGTTAGGGGTAGGAATTCGCTGTCACGGTGTTTGTATAGTTTTACCGATTTTTTTTATTCCGACACGTCAATTTGAGTTGTCTCCCCTTTATTTGTTTGGTATACCATTTATTTAATCGAATTTCATCATCGAAAATACGACTCGTTTAATCATAAAATCTGAGTTTTTTTTTTTTTTTTTATGACGACCCAGCCAGCGTAGTATAAACACCCCCAAATCACCCATGTTAAGAACGGCTTTCGGAATAAACACCTCTAAACCTCCCGATGTTAAGAACGACTTTCGAGGTTGGGGGGGGGGTGTTTATTCCGAAAGCCGTTCTTAACATGAAGTTGGGGTGTTTATAATATGCTGGGGCCATGTCGTAAAAATTCTTAGGTAAAAAAAAAAAAAAAAAAAACTACTTGATCGATATGCGTGATTTTTGGAATATATCTTCGTTTTGTAACGAGTACGGACGTGTCGTCGTACTCGTACAACAATGCATAATGCTTTTTCTAAGTATCGATTTGAATAAGCATCTTTATTCCGCTGTTTTCTCGCGTGTAATCACCCAAAATAAGCAAGATTTTGGGCAGGTACCGCTTAAGCACACAAAATACCGTTGGAAACCTTATTCTGACATTTGCATTTGATTACTAACGTTTTAACCGATGTAACCATCTTTTCGAACTAATAAAACAGTACCTGGGAGCTTTTTTGTTCAAACTTCTTTGCTTAATATTCAGACAACATAAATTAAATCAAATATATTGAAAACATTGCTTAGGTTGCTGCAAAGAAAGTGGGCTCTCTCTCTACTGTGCTAGAAAATTATACCTGACAGTATTCTTTATCACTATAAATCCACCATTCGCCCATGCATGTAGTATTGTTGCCACATCTGAACTGGTGAATTTTCTACAAAGCACATAGGCTGCTGTAAGGTCTACAAACACAGTGCCTGTTATTTTTTGGTCTGTCAACCAAGGGCACTCATACTAAAAGTAGCCCAAATGATACAAAACTCAGCATTGGTGAGCATAATTGAATGTCTACTTAGTAAGCGGCGTTTCCATGTTGAGATGGATGGAAAAAAGAGTAGATGGTTTATCCAAAACAATGGCATCCCTCAAGGTTCAGTTTTGGCTCCAACCCTATTCAATATCTACACTAACGACCAACCACAATACCCAAATTTATAAAGATATATATATATGCCGATGACCCATCGTCACCCAGACAAATAGTTTTGACATCATAGAAGAAAGACTTTCTGATGCCCTAGCCACTCTCTCTAGGTACTACAAAAAGTGGTACTTAAATGCAAACCCAAACAAGACCCAGGTTTGCGCCTTTCATTTTAATAATCAGCAAGCAAATCGGAGACTAAGAGTCATGTGTAATGACAACATGCTTACACATGAACCTTTCCCAGTCTACCTGAGGGTAACTCTGGACAGAACACTCTCTTTTAGAAAACACATTACCAAATTGAAAGGCAAACTGTCATCACGAAACAGCCTTCTCAGTAAGCTTGCCACCAGCAATTGGGGTGCCGACCCCAAAAACACTGAGGCAAACAGCTCTCTCACTGTTCCATTCCACAGCGGAGTATTGTGCCCCAGTATGGGCAAGATTATGCCATGCCCATAAAATTGATGTAGAACTGAACAAGGCATACCGGACCATAACTGGTGCCCTAAGACCAACTCCCTTGCCAGCTCTATACTGCCTAACTGGTATTCCACCACTACATATCAGGCGAGAAGTCATCACCAGAATAGAACGGTACAAGCAGCTTAACGACCACAGGCACTCACTGTTTGGCCACCAATCAGTGAGACAAAGACTAAAATCTCGCAGTAGCTTCATCAATATAAAGGAAATCGATCCCAGGCAAGCTGCCTCTTATAGGATGGAACGATGGTGAGACTATAACAGTAGGAATAAAAATGAAGCCCTACCAGATCCAAAAGAAACAGTGTTTCTTAGAAACACTCCCCCAGGGTTCAAAGCTTGGTAGAAAAAACTGGGTGACTCTAAATAGAGCCAGAGCCAAAGTAGGCAAAACAAAAGACAATCTCCACAAGTGGGGTCTAGACACCTCACCTTTATGCCCATGTGGAGAGGTACAAACGATGCACCACCTTAGGGAAAACTGCCGATTTGGTCCTAATTGCTCAAACCAAGATCATAAGGAGGCAAACAGCACCGCCATGCGATGGGTTAATTTCTATTGCGATAAGATATGATGATACAAAGCACAAAAAAGGCGAAAAAAGAATAAACACCACAAATAAATGTTACCAAAGGCCAAATAAGTTACTCTCCTATTTACCTGGATAAGGTTGTGCTTAATTTTAAGCGTTTATTAACTTTGAAACAAAAGTAGTGTCAAGTCTGTTATTAAAACGGAAAAAAATAGCGGTTTTGTTATAGTCTTGGACCCTCGATAATCGCTAAAATAAGGTATCTGGCCTTAACGCTGAAATCCAAGTGTAGTATCTGTTCTGATGCAAATTTAATGTTAATTTGTCCTTAGTCAATATAGGGGAAACTCTTCTATACTAAGGCAATTTGTATTTTTGCCTACTGCCAGAGTGCCCCTTTTGGAAGAGCTTCCACACACGCACACACGCGTCACTTTTTACTCATGGAGAAGCAAGTGAATACAAAATTGAACAAAATATAGGTAGAAACCCATCCAATAAGTGTCACCAATCGGGCGAAAATGTAATGCTCTACTGATATTTTTGTTTAATTTTCGATTTTTGAGCGATTATCGAGGGTTCAAATGGCCATAACAAAACCACCATTTCTTGTTCGTTCTAACTCAACAAACTTGACACTAATTTTGCTTAAAACGCTTTAAAATAAGTTAAACGCATTAAAAAAAAAATAGGTGCTCGTGTAGAGAGTGATCCACGCTATTTTTTAAAATAGTATTGCCACGTTTAATTAAAATTTTATGTTTTTTTTATTCAATTGTAAGGTTAAAGTACAGAACAGGTACAAAACACCCTTCCCTCCCCATGTTAAGAATGGCTTTTTAAATAATAACGTTATTATTTCAGCACAGATGAGCGGATCACTCTCTACATGAGTACCAAAAAATGATAAAAATGTAATTTTTATGTGATTACTGAAAAAACGATAAAGTAATTCAAATTTAAAAACTCTATTTCTTGAAATTTAATTCTTTTTGGTGTACAAAAATTTATATCAATTTGAAGCCTTTAAAATTACGATTAAAATGTTGTTTATGGTCGTTTAAGAGAAACGGTTAACTGATGGCTAATCAACCACAACTAACTACGAATTCGGAATAGATAAGATAATACAGTATCTGTATTTATTTTAGTCCGATTCATTCATTTTATTGATTTTTTTTTAATACTGATTTTTTTTTTTATTATTAATATTGATTTTCTTTTAAAGTTGTTTTTAAAGTGTGCCGAACGGCATGCCTTCTGGCCAAGATCAAAGTGTAGTATCTGTTCTTCAGATACGGCACTTCAATTTATTGTTTTCTCAGTGGAGAAATGCTTCACGACTGAGACAATTTTTAATTTTTGTTCCTTTTCTCCACGTTAAAAAAACGACGATGGCGTCTGTCCCGTGGGGAGGCATTGTAAATAGGAATCCTGAAAAATCTTAAAGTGTGTGTGTGTGTGTATGTGTATATATATATATATATATATATATATATATATATATATATATATATAACCATTTCACAATCATCTAAACGTAGATTCATGTTGGATTTTTCCCAAATCCAACAA
The DNA here is from genome assembly GCF_053919585.1 of Euprymna scolopes. Lineage (NCBI taxonomy): Eukaryota > Metazoa > Mollusca > Cephalopoda > Sepiida > Sepiolidae > Euprymna > Euprymna scolopes. Next base: position 60,512,371 of record NC_136495.1, on the reverse strand, counting down.
GTGTTGTTTACCTGATTTACGTAATGATCGTATAGGGCCGCGTCGGCCGCGACCTTTATGAAGGCCACAATAGGTCATGTCAACAAGAAAAATAAAGGCGAGGGAGGGGATGTTCTTGTTTACTGGCGTAATAATTCTATTCTGAACCTTCGATAACATTTTAGGTATATTCCAGAACCTGAACCGACCCAACTTCGTATCGGCATCTTCCGACATAGTTACGTAGGCAGCTGGAAAAAGCCACGCAATAACTGTTAGCATCACCATTGAGATTAACTCAAAACACTAAAAACAAAACTGTAAATCAAGGAAATAGTTACTCTAATTGTAATTATATAACTTTTTTTTTTTCAAGAAAAGTATATAAAACGTGGAAACAACTGTAAAAAAAATTATATATATATTCAGGCAAACATTAAAAACAGAGATACCTTGCTTAATGATTCTTTTTTTTCATCTTGAAGTTAAAAAAATCTTACGAAAGATCGAAAAAATGAAAAAAAGAATCAAGCAAGGTATCTCTATTTGCCTGAATGAAGGAATGCTGCCAGTTGCTGCCTAAATACACTAATATATATATATATATATATATATATATATATATATATATATAATTACTATGGGTGCCCGGTCTTGAGATGTACGTTGAGCAAAAAAAAAAAAGTGGTCAATTTTTTTAACTTTGACCCCTATTATGACCCCTTAAAATTTATTGTTTTGGGCTCAAATTATTAAGTTAGATGCATGCCCAATGAACCTATATCTAAAATTTCAAGTGTTTAGACCGAAAAATTTTCGGAGGAGTTTGGTAGTTTTCAAAGGTCAAATCGTTGAACTTTGACCCCTTAATCGCCAAATTTCTGGCCGAAGACCGATCACATCGATTTTTCCAAATCTCAGTACCCTGTATATCAAATTTCGAGTCTGTAGACTTAAAATTGACAGCGTTATTGCGTAGGGAAATGTAGACACAGATACAGTTACACACATACACGCACAGACAGACACGTTCACTTTTATAGATATATATAGATAGATTATTTATTTTTTTTTTTTTTTTCGAAGAAAGTTCAGTGTTTTAACAAGTTTTTTGTTTTGTTTTCGCTAAATTCGGTATTTTTTTTAGATTAGGTCCACCTCCGCAATTTTCTTTTAAATGACGACTTTTATAAATTTTCGACTATGCTGAATACGGAAATCGCATTGAAATTTTGCAGAAATAAGTAGTTATCGAGATATAAAAAGTTGTATTATGCATTGTATTCTTTGGCAGGCATCGTTTTTACGCGCGTGCGCGCGCTCCATAAACAAATCTACGCGCGTAACAAAGATGGCCGCCAAATAATACAATGCATAATACAACTTTTTATATCTCGATAACTAATTATTTCTGCAAAATTTCAAGGCGATTTTCGTATTCAGCATGGCCGAAAACCTATAGAAGTCGTCATTTAAAAGAAAATTGTGGAGGTGGACCTAATCTGAAAATTTACCCTAAATTCTTTGGGAGGGGGTAATTTAAAATGTTTTGTTATTTATTTTCGAAAATCTTTCTAGGTCCTTTTTTTTTTCTTTTTTTTTTTCTTTTTTTTTTTCTTTTTTTTTTTTCTTTTTTTTTTTTCTTTTTTTTTACTGTACACAGTGTGCTGTAATTCATTTTTCGACTAAAAAAAAAACAATCTTGTTGCAATTCAATGACTTTCACGGTTTCATTGAATCTTGCCGTCTGCTGACAGTTGATCGGCTAATTGCATTGCATTTGCATCTTCCGACATCTTACCGTAACCTGCTGGAACATGCTGACGCGAAGTTTGGTCAGGTTCTGGATAAGTACCAAATTTCATTTTCAAAATAAATACAATTATATTAATCATATTAAAACATGAATCCAAGAAAAACACATTTTTTTTAAACTTGCTTAACCGAATCGGACGTTTAATAGCAAAGCGACATTGCATTTTTGTTATTGAACTCTTGCGAGTATCATCAATTAATCCCCGAATTTCAGATTATATATATTATTTTGAGCACAAATGCAAATTAGTTATTTAAGAATTTAACAGAGATTCTCAAGTTTCACCGAAGAATTACAGAACTTACGACATGCAGACAAATTGTGTAGTCAAATATTTGGAAAATCAGACCTTTTTATCATTTTCTTAGATTTCTGATTTGTACTTGATTTTGGAACACCACTACACCACCATCCTTCTTTCACTTCAGGCCTAATCCCAATTTATCAACCTCGGCACTTCATTTGCAGTCCACCCCTCAACTCAAAAATAAACACTACCACTAACTCTAGCCTGACACTAGATCCAAACCTCATCTCCCATTCAAAAAAAAAAACAAAAAAAAAAACAATGAGTAAAAATCAAATTTATTCATCTCTATCCTCCATTTTACCCCCCCCCTCCCTCCCTCCCTAAAAAAATGAATAATTAAAAAATAAACCAAACTAAATTGCAAACATTGCACTGGGCAATCAAGAAAAATATATAATTGTTTGCAAAAGAAAAAGTTCTGTTTGCTGACCATTTGGTTAGCTATGTACGTCAGGATGCCATGGTTGGTTAAATATTTATCAGAACTATCGTTGTGACCTGCAAATAAAATATCTAACGGTAAACAAGTTAGAATGAGAACGATTCTAGGGTATCATTAAAGTAAATCGTCTATACATTTCTATAGATTGTTTCTTCTGTGAATTCAAGTCTAATTCATTGTGTTTTGGATAATTACCCATAGATTCTTTCAACAGTAACTATGTACATGATTTTTTTTTATCCCCTTTAACATATATTTTATTATGTTCCTCTTGCATTTGTCTTTAACATGTGAGATAAATGTATTTGATATTTAATTGACATTGTATAAACTAATGGTAGACAAGTGGTTGATGAAGTTTGTTCAAGCAATTATGTTAGAATATATAGTGACAGTTTTAATTCTAAAGTAGGAGTCCAATAGGGATCTGTACTGAGTCCATTGCTTTTTATCTGTCATAGAAGCATTGGGAGTTAAGAACAAGTTGTTGGAGAAAAGATGTTGATGATTTTAATGCTTGCTTGCAAAACAATTGAAGATCTGCATGGTAAAAGGTCCGAGAGTGAATGCTCTCATGACTTATGAGATGCTCAGTGGTTGTTTTGTTGTCCTAGAAAGTCCACAGAAAGCTCAGTTTGTGGTACTTGTAAGCATTGGAGATAAGTGATGTGGAATTACAGGTAAATTGAAAAATAACCATTTTGCATGCAAGAAGTGGAAAACAATGGTGAGGGGTGATAACTCAGATGTTGAGAAATTGTATTTGCATGGCAAGACTGTTAAAGTTGTTCAGTCATTTGTTTCCTTAGTGATACCATTGGAGCAAATGGAGGAATTGGTCTGATTGCAAGCATTAGGGGTGAATGGGGTAAGTTCAGAGAATTTTTATTTACCAAAGCAAAGCATTATCACTGTCAACCAAGAGAAAGGTCTATCAAGTATGTGTATGCAGTGTGATGATGTATGGAAGTTGTTGCAATATTTTTGATTCATAATGGGGTATGATCCCACACAGTTGAGCGATTTTATTTATAAACAATGCTGCTAGGAACTGACGAATCAAATTAATTCACGTTCTGCTACCAACCAATCAGAAATCAGAATTGCTCGATAAATATTAAACCTTTTCTGTAGCAATTTCGCATGTTTTTTCCGTCTCGACACAGTAAGAATCTTTTGCTCTGTTGAACTGTTAACTGCAAACCAGTCTCCTAATGAACCATCGGAAACTGTTCTGAAACTAAACATGGCTTACACTTCTAGAGGTTATGGGCTCAGCGTGCATCTTTGTTTCGATGGATCCGAATCAAAATTCGAATTGTGGCAAGTTAAATTTCTAGGATATCTACGAATCCAAAAGTTACACAAAGTACTTCAAACGCAACCTGAAACAGAAACGATCCCGATTTCATTGAAAAGAGCACACCTGTCTTTGCAGAATTAATACAGTGTTTGGATGACCAAAGTCTATCACTAGTAATGAGAGAAGCCTTGGACGATGGCTGCAAAGCATTGAACATATTGAGAGAGCATTATTTATCGAAAGGAAAACCCAAAATTATTTCTTTATATACTGAACTGACCTTTCTAAAACAAATGGAAGCCGAAACTATTACTGATTATATTATAAGAGCCGAGACGACTGCAAATTCTTTAAAAATGTCTGGTGAAGTTATAAGTGACAGTCTGTTACTTTACATGGTCCTTAAGGGATTACTGAGTGATTTCAAGCCATTTACTACCGTGATAACACAGAAAGAAAAACCCATGACTTTTAGCCAATTCAAGGTAGCACTAAGAAGTTACGAGGAAACTGAAAAAATGATCACAGAAAAAACGAATCTACAAATATCATGAAATTTAAAAATATACACATAAAACACCAAAATTAAATTATACCCATGCCAGGAATAAAAACCGCAACTTTGCCAAAAACAATTTTTCTCCTAAGAAAAGTACAAAAATTATTTGCTATAATTGTGGACGACTTAATCACAAGAGTTTCCAATGTAGATACAGGACTCAAAATGGCGACTCCATTAAAAATATGGAGAGCTCTGTTAGCGAACATACATTTTTATTTTCGTGTACGTTTAATGCTTCAACAAACAATAATAATTTTCTTGTCGATTGTGGGGCCACGGCACATGTGATTATCAATTTTGATCCCTACTTTAAGCCACAAAATCATTTTGTAGAACTAGCTGACGGGAGTCGAGTAAATGATACTGTTTTGAAAAGAGGCAATGCTAAAATCTCGCTAAGGAACAATAAAGGTGAACTATGTTTCTGTATTCTAGAAAACGCTCTTCTAATCCCAAAATTTAAACAAAATATGTTTTCTGTACAAGCTGTTACTAAACAAGGTGCAAATATAAACTTTAGCCCCAATAAATCAAAACTGGTATACCTGAATGGAACTGTATTCGACATTAAAGAAAATGGAAGACTATATTATTTAAATAGCGTAGTCCCATCGAAAAAAAAAACCGTCATGATCTACAGACATGACATAAAATTCTTGGACATTGCAATATTCCTGATATCAAGAAGTTGCTGACTGTAGTTGATGGAATGAAAATACAAACATCAAAAAACTTCAACTGCGACGTCTGTACGCAAGGGAAAATGACAAACTATCAAAGCAAGATACCAGACAAGAAGGCCAAAAAAATCCTATCAATGGTGCATTGTGACTTGAACCGATGGCCAGAGAACATTATAGATATGTGTTGAATTTCATAGATGACCATTCAGGTTTAATAATGGTTTGCTTTTTAAAGAACAAATCTGATACCCTGCTAGCAACTAAAATATACTTAACCGACATGGCTCCCTACGGTGAAGTCAAGTGTATTCGCTCAGACAACGGTAGGCAATTCACCAATAAAGACTTTGAACTTTTACTAATTAACCATCATATCAAGCATGAAAAATCAGCTCCTAGATCGCCACACCAAAACTGGACTGCTGAAAGAGCGTGGTGGACACTTTTTGAAATGGCAAGATGCCTACTCATTGAATCAAAACTCCCCAAAAACCTCTGGACGTATGCACTTATGGCGGCAGCCTATATATGCAACAGGTGTTTTAACAAAACACTACCTAAAACTCCATATGAATCTTTCTGTGGTAAAAAAAACAGATTTAAGCAGAATGCATATATTTGGTTCAATTTGCTTTGCATATATAGATAAAAAGAGTAAATTGAATGTTAAAGCCGACAGAGGTATATTTCTTGGATACAATAAAAACAGTCCAGCCAATTTAGTATTTTTTTCCAGAGAAAAATAAAATAAAAAGAATCCGATCTGTAAAATTCACAGACATGTTTAATTTTACAGACGAAATCCTGTCATATGAAGATGAAATTATATTTCCTCAAATAATTAAAACAAACGAAGACAATAAAAATGACGGAGACAAGAGTATCTATCATGATGATGATAAAGTCAAAAGATATCCAAAAGAAATAGAAGGTGATCCGATTTTTTTATGGTCGACACTATAAAAGCTTATCAAATCAACTATTGCTATTCAAGGGAAAATGTGCCAAAAAGTTTTAACAAAGCAATTAATTCAGAACATTGTGATGAATGGAAAATTGCCATGAAAAAAGAAATAGATGCCTTAACCGAAAATGATACCTATACGGTAGTACCTCTCCCAAAAGATAAACATGTTATTTCTACAAGATGAGTCTTTACAAAAAAGACTACAGCATCAGGTGTAGAATAGTACAAAGCTAGAAACTGTTCTGTCTACTGCAAACCAGTTACCTCTCAAGACTTTAGAACAACAAACCATCGGAAACTGTTCTGAAACTAAACACTTCTTGGACATTGAGGGTTGAGGTTATGTGTTGCGTGGAGAGAAATGACATGAGAATGATAGACTGAGTGTGTAATGTGACTCTGGCTTAGATTTGATGACCTCAGAATGAGGTTAAATCTGGACATGAAGATCTGTGCAAAAGAGAAGACTTTGTTGTTTTAGTCAGGTTAACATTTCTGTAATAACGACATCCCACACTAATCACGCTATTCATGTCCTGGACCCCATAACATTTCATCCTGTTCATTTGTTGCTAACGCTATTGAATGCACTTCTCTCCAACAATATCCATGGTTGTCTTTACCATTTGTTTACCTATTCTGAATATTTCATTCTTTTGATCATACCTTTGTTGGATATCTGGAAATCTGACTTTCTCAACCTCCTTCTTAGCTTTGTATATTGTTCTTCTTGCTTCCCTCTTTACATCCAGATATGCATCCTTATGAAACATTTTATCTGCTTACTCCTCCATTTCTGCTTTTCTTTGATGCACTACTAAACTTCCTCATTTCACTACTATGTTGCCTTATCCTTTGGGGGCTCTTCTATCTACCCGCAAATCTGGTATGTTACATCTAACAGTTTATCCTTTAGCATCTTTCATGGTTCTGTCATATTAATATATAGATTTTGTTGGGTTAAGCATTAAGAAATTATGGCCGATAGAAATATTAAATTTTTTAAGATTTTGCATTATTGTGATCATTTTATCCCCAGAAAAAAAAAAAAAAAAAAATTTGTTCAATTACACAAAGCGATTTTTACTTTTACATTGAAGAACGTATTCTTTTCTTTCAGAATATACAGGGTGACCCATAAAAAACGGGCCTCAGCTCTAATTAGGTCCTGTTTCTTACTGTTTTGTCCGAATGAAATGAAACTTTGGTCATAACTAGTTTATTATATTCTAAACATCACATCAAAACACGGGTCTTTGGCCTTTTTTTTTCTTTTTTTTCTCCGTTCTACAGCATATGTTCTAGATGGCCTCTTTTGTTTTTTTTTGTTTTTTTGGGGTCACCCTGTACATATTTTTATTGGCTTGTGACTGAGCATTTTCCAGATAAAAGGGTTAAAATATAAAGAAATTTAATTTTTTTTTTATCCAGTGGCAATTTTTTTTTTTTTTTTTTACATTAAATTTTATACTTGAATAAAAGCTTTTTGATTAAAAAAAAAAAAAAAAAAAAAAAAAAATGGCTAATTCTCCATTGGAGTAACTTTTTGCTTAAGATGATAAAAATGCAGAATTTTCCTCTTTTTTTTTTTTTTTTTTATCTAAAACAAAATTGAGTCAATTTTACTTTGAAATGAGAGAACATATTGCAATGTTTGTTTATTTTAATCAGGATTTGACATACTCTGGAAACTTTTGGGGCTAAAGGGGGAGGAGAATGCTGAACTTAGTCATTTTTTTTATGCCTCATTCACTGTGCACTCATGCATGCTTTATTTGTTTTGTTTTTTTTTTGTTTTTTGTTAATATTTTTCCGTTTTTACTCAATAAAAGTAGAAAATCCATCTTTAAGATAGAATCCATTAACAAAATGACTTTTGCTATTTTTGTGATAATTTTTATTTTATTAACTTTTAACATAATAGACCTGAACTGATTTTGTTTAAGCTTATGATGTTATAGGCAGCCTTGAACAGCTGTGGAATGATACTTGTCTGCATAACACGAAATTAAAATTGTACTTAATGTGTTTTAGTGAGGAATGTTATGTCAAGTACCACCAACATTCATTTATATTTAGCTAAAAACTTTAGTAAAAATAGAAACAAAACATTTTTCAATAACCCGTTTAAGAATACCAATTCATACATATCGGCCATACAACAATTTATGAAGGAAAGGAAAAATATTTTGAATGATTCAGTTGGTTTGGCCTTTGGGCTGTGATCAAAGTGTAATATCTTTTCTGTTCTCATACTAAACTTGAAAAATTTGTTCTCAATTGAGAGTACTCCTTTTGGGGGTAAGTTGGATCACTACCCCCAATAAAAATTGATATCGTGTCTAACTTTACCCTTGATGATGGGGGCAAGTAAATAAAGAATTTATTTAATGTAAATAAAGATTATAACGGTAAAAAAAATGGTTAGGATTAATGAAACCTGACTTGACTGTTTGTTTATAATGATCTTATATAGATTTTTTTTTTTAATTGCTGTCATGTTGGAATTGGGTCCCATGAATTGAAATTGTACCACTTTAGATGTCTGTCATTCCAAGGGTGATTTTTTTTTTTTTTTTTTTTTTTTTTTTTTAAGTAAATTTTCAGTTCACCTAAAAATAAAACTAAGATTATATTTTTCTTGTTGATTACATTAAAACAGTATGCAAATTAATAATAAAATAGTCCAATTAGTATTGGGTTTCACTTTTTTAATAAATTTAATGTAGAATGAGCACCCACTTCTTGACCATTTTTATGTGAACTAGGTCTGGGTTAAAGACTAGACATATAAGATTAAAAAGTACATAATTTTGTTGATTACCATGTTTAGAGAATGATTATCATAAAGAAAATAATTTTTGTAAATTACTCAGTTTCGTACATTTTTCTAGAATTGAAGACAAGTCTCATTCTAACATTGAATAACAACTTTGTTGATTATCTTCATTAGTATGACTTGTATAAAATGAATTAGTAGTGGGAAGAGTTCCTGTGTAGAGACGTTGATGAAAGATTAGACAGACCTGTTGAAAGAGATAATTCATAGATACGTGTTGAAGTTGGTAGTAGAAGTGTGTCACGAAAGATTAGAGACTATCTTGTAGAACAATAGAATAGTTTGTGTGTGTACTGCATTAAGGTCCACGTGCGGTGGTAGCCATGTTGACTTGTCTGTTTTCTTGTCGACCGAGGGCCAAAGAACCCGGGCAAAGTTACACCCCAACAAAGGAGTGTGTTGTTAGGTAAGAGCCCGGAACAGAAAAAGAGAATTGTAGTGGGTTTAACCACGGCTATCAGAATATAGCCATGGTTTAACCTTTTATAAACTCAGTCACATGGTCAACTCACCTGAGTGATAGTCTTTGATTGGACAAGCCAGAAAGGAAGACTGCTGCAACCAATCGGCAATCTATACGCCCATAATTTTGTTTTTATTTATTTTTTTTTTTGTGTGTATTGATATTCATATTAAAACCCCTTTTTTTCTATTTATTTAAAAAGAAAATACAACTTTGTTATATATTGATCGTTGAATTGCATTTATCTGCAAAAGATCTAGCTAATTTGCATATTTTTTTAAACACTAATTTTAATTAATTCCCTGTTAGTTTTTTCAGTTTTCTTATGGGATGATCATCTTTAGTTAATTGTTACGTGTAATTATATTAATGCAGATATTCTACATGATTTATACTTGCATAAAAAGCTTATAGTAAACACAAACCTCTTTCTATATATATGTTTCTGTATGCGTATATATTTTTGTTTTAAAAAATTTTCCTACCTAACTCCTGTCAGTTTTTGGTCTACAGACATATATAGGATATTCGAACACATGCAAAACTGTATATTTGGGTTTTAACCGGGGAAAATCGGTGAAAATTCAAAAAATGAAATCTGCCGGGTGATGGTCGAATGACAGCATTACGAATATGCATGTGCAATGTAATAGCTATTGGTTTGTTTTAGTTTTTAGCTTTGCAGTAAGCATGTCTTCATAGTACAGTCATTGACATCAAAGGAAAAAGTAAATCGTAGCTAAACGTTTTGGTTTCGATTCTCTGTGGTGGCACACAAATCATTTTTTAACTTTTTAAAGCATTACAATATATTGGGTCCAATATAATATAATAATAAATATGAAATCTGCATTAATCAAAATATCATATTTAAACATATTTTATAACCGAGCAATGCCCGGCAGCCTGCTAGTAATGTTATAAAACGAACATTCAAAATCTTAAGCCACGTGTATATACTGTTGCTGCTACAATAGCTTGTGTAACTTAAACCCTTTATTTAGAACTTTTTTGTAGCATGTTATTTTAACTGAAATTAAAGATTTCAGCAACACCGGTTATAAAATTAGTGTCCATTTTACAGTGAAGATGAAATAGGAAAGTGGGCACATTCATTATTATTATTGTTATTTTCATTTTATATGCTGACATATGTTGGACAGCTTTAAAAAATTGACTGCCAAAACTAATCTATCTCTATCCAGATCTTTATTTATCCCTTTTCTCTCAAATGCATTTTACCTCCTGCCCCCATGTTTGGCATTCTATGAATTGGACCTGGTACTACACTATTTGATGCATGACAATTTTTTAATATTTATTTGTTGGCACTTTGGTTTTAATTTTGGAAGAATTCGATTTGGGACAAGTGAAGACAATCAGAAAATTTATGGAAAATCATAAATAAAATAACATGACAGAAATCATTAATTACTGCTAGATTTCTTGAATTAAATAAATTTAAATTTTTTATTTTTTGTAATGAATTAAAATTTTGAAACCAGTTAAAATAAACTGTTTACTTACAAAGAATTACATCCAATTAAGAGAAAATTTTGTGATCGTTTCCATTTATCTTGAATCGGGTTTAAAAAAAAAATGACGTCACTTTTATTCTGAAGCACTATTCATTGGAGGTGGGGTCCAGCATCGATGATAAAAAAAAAAGCCTAAAAATAAATGATTTGTTGAATAACATTCTCTGCTATTCGTAGTTTCAAAATGGAGATTTATTGAAGATGGACCAAGTTTGATTATTTGGATTATTCAAACTACTGTTCTCATCTTGGGTGTTATTTTCAATGTTTCAGCTGATATAACCGCCAACCTTCTTCACATGCATTGTGTCAAGCTCTTGAATCTACAGAGAATTTCAAACTGAACCTTTTAATCAACATGCATAGATTGTTTTGCCCAATCAGTTATGAACAGATAAACGCCTTAAGCAATTTGTATTTTTAATTAGTATTACCTGTAGTGAGGATTGAACCTTCAACCTCCAGAAGACTTAAAACTGATTATCACTTAATACTTTATCCGTTGCAGCACATTCTGAGTAACAATCTTCAGGAGGTTGAAGGTTCAATCCTCACTACGAGTAACTAAGAATAAAAGTTAAAATTCTTTCCACTCCTGGCTGACAGAATTAGAATTGTTTACCTTCATAAATTAAATAAAGGGTTCTGTTTAAAATTCTTTATAGATTTTAAAGGTTGACAAGGCACACCTAAAGATGGTTAGAGTTTACATTGGTCAAAGCATTTTGAAAATAGCTATCAAGATGAGAACAGTAGTTTGAATAATAAAAATTATCAATCCTCATCTGAAACATGGACTAAGTTGTCTTGTTTTCCTTTGTATATATGTTTCTAACCCTAACTTCTCAACTCCTTTAGTATGTAGATTAAATTTGAAATAACATACTTTTACTAAAAAGCTATTGAATTTAAAAGCAAATTAGTTCAATTCTCTGATATTTCCTATGATTCCTTATTTTAAAGTCTTTCAATATAAACCTAACCTATGATTCCTTATTTTAAAATCTTTCAATAATCAGAATATCTGAGTCTTCAGAGATTCAAAAATCTGACTCAGACTCCTAAGAATGCTAAGAGTCAAACACCTCAAATCTGTGCCACAGGTAGAAAAATCAATTGTAAGTGATATTCTCCTGAAGATTGAAGGTTCAATTCTGAGTGTGAGTGACTGAAAATTTACTCCTGATCTGAAATGGAACACATACATCAAATCTGTTGCCAAGGCCGCTGGAAAAATGGTGGGATCCTTCTATCGATCCAGTAGATATCTCACTGCTGATGCAATTCTCTATCTATATAAGAGCCAGGTACGTCCAAGGATGGAGTACTGTTGCCACATCTGAGCAGGAGCTGCTAAAAAGAACTTATTCTACCTGGATAGAGTTCAAAATAGACTTTGTAGCCTCATAGGGGATGTCCTTTTCTCTTTCCTGCAACCTCTTTCTCACAGAAAAGATGTTGCAAGTTTGTCTCTGCTTTATCGTTATTTTCATGGTAAGTGCTCCACTGAGCTCCAATCTATGGTCCCCCCCTCGCCAAACTTTCTCAAGAAACATTTGTCTCGCTGAAAACATTATCCATAATTCCCCCCACTCTTTATCTGTGCCTAAACCTAAACGTAGATTCCATGAACAAAGCTTCTTTCTAACTGCATGCCTGTTGAACTGTCTTCCGTTTGCTTGCTTTCCAGCTGACTACAATATGGTTATCTTCAAGTTCAACGTAAACAAGTTCTTGATAAACCGTTCCACTTTAACAAACTTACAAAATTTCTATTACTAACGATTACTATATTGTCCAATTGACTACTGTACACTCTTTAACCCTTATTCTCGAGTGGTCTCTTAGCCTTGATAAGTGGTGATGCCTATGTAAAAAAAAAACAAAAAAAAACTTACGATCTCTATCCAGTCATGGCTGACAGAACAAAAGCATGCTAGCCTTGTGAAGTAAATAAAGGGTTCCATTCCAAATTCTATCCAAATTCCAGAGTTCAACAAGATGCACTTAAAAAAGGTTGGAGGTTGCATCGACCGAAACCTTACAGATTCTCTTCTAATACAACAACCAAAAAATTAAACATTTAAAAACAAAATTACTATTAAGGAATTTGTTTAAAAAATGTAAAGAACTTGTATTGATCTGACTGGTATTCTCTTCACCTTGATTGTTTTTGTTACTGTGTTTTGATCGATGTAACTGCTCACATTCTTCAGGTTGTTTTAATCTTTTGAGAATTTCAAAGTAGATCGTTTTCCAGGTTCCACTACTGTTCATGTTGAAGAGGGATAAGTTTCATGTTGATGAACTAGGCAAATATTTGAACTCTAAATCACCACATAGTTTTAAGATTAGACAGTAACTTCTAACCCCATTGGACACACCCTGTTGGCAATGGTGGGACTAACTCTTGCTTCCCTTATTTGGTCTTTTAGTCCTCACATTCCATGAGCGACTTTTCTGACAAAGAAAGAATTGTGTTTTCTAGATTGGAATCTGTCCATATAACATTTATCATTGGCTAGTTTTTGAGTATGAAATGGTACTTATTTTTAGCTCCTTACATCAAGTGGCTTTATGCCTTGTCTGGAGCAATTTCTATTAAAAAATGGTATCAATTACAATATGCAATTGTTAAATTCTTCTTGCTCTTGGTTTATTTTCTACCAAATGATTCCGAAATGATAAAGAGATACTTTATATTGTCATAAACGATTGAAGTAACTAAAAGGATGATTTTAAAAAAGGATGACCCTACCACAGATTCCTCTTCTTGAAAATCATGCATTGAATTGATTATCACTGATTTTGTGATTGAGGATTGCTTATCTAAGATATAAAGTCAAGCATGTATGCCCATGTAATAAGACGGCCATGTACAGAAAAATTAACCTGATATTTATTTCAAGTATATCTCAGTCATATTAATAGATTCTCCACGTGACTCCAATCATAGACACACAATTGTTTCTTTAGACCTTCATCTTTGTTTTTCTATCAATAATCCACAGCAACAAGCAAGGGACATCATTCTAAGAACGAAATACAAAGAACATAACTCTTTTTATTTTAATATAAAGGGAGATAACTTAATTGATAAAATGTGAATATACATCAATATTGTTTATAACTGCCTAATAAATTCATAGTGTCGTGATAACGTTCTGATCCCCATCTGGTATCAATGGAAATGAATGGTTCTTATCTTGGGGAGGCGCCATGTTTTGACAAGCTTCTGGATTTGACCTTTACTCCTTATCTAAAATGGAATACATACATCAAATGTTTCCAAGGTTGCTGGAAAAATAGTGGAATCCTTCTATCAATCCAGTAGATATCTACCTGCTGATGCAATACTCTACCTAGATAAGAGCCAGGTACGTCCAAGGAGGGAGTAAGGGTGTATTGCTGTCACATCTGGGCAGGAGCTGCTAGGAAGACCTTATCTTGCCTTGACAGAGTTCAGAATAGACTTCGTCACCTAGTGGGGGATGCTCTTTCTCTTCCGTGCAACCTCTTTCTCACAGAAGAGACGTTGTGAGCCTGTCTCTGTTTTATTATTTTCATGGCAAGTGCTCGTCTGAGCTCCAATCTATGTCCCCCTCCTCACCAGCATTCATGAGAAACACTCGTTTGGCTGAAAACACTATCAATAATTTCCCCCACTCTTTATCTGTGCCTAAACCTAAACGTAGATTCCATGAACAAAGCTTCTTTCTTAGAAATGCACACCTGTGGAACTCTCTTCCGTTTACCTGCTTTCAAGCTGACTACAATATGGCCGTCTTCAAGTCCAAATAAACAGGCTCTTGATGAGCCGTTCCCCTTAAGTAATCCCATTTTACCAAATTTACACTTCTAACGATTACTATGATATTGTCTTTTTGACTACTGTACATGCTTTAACCCTTATCTTCAAGTGGCCTCTTAGCCTTGATAAGTGGTGACTCCCTTGTAAAAAAAATAAAAATAAAAATAATTTTGTGAAATATTTAATGCAGGAGCGTTATTTTCTTTGTGCTTCTTAAATTAAACCGTGTACAGTATTAAAAAATAATTTTAGTTCTTTGTGGCTGACTGGGTCAGGGTTTTTGCTGACAGTGTGAAGGTCATGAGTTCACATCCACAATGTAAGTGGGCTTTTTAAGATTTAAAAAAAAAACTGTAAATGTTTATTTTAAGAGAATTATAAATTAAAAAAAGCACATTAAAAAAAAAAGTAAAATGTTTTTTGATCAATTATAAAGACATAAATTAAAACTTAAATTTTATGTGCATTTTTTTTAGTTACCTCACAAATTAAAGTTTAAACTGACATTTTTAATTTTCAAATTGTTTGTATCATAATGTTCTGAAGATTGAAGGTTCAATCCTCACTGCAGTGATATTAGTAATATATTAAAATTATTTTCCTAGTGAATTATGATGGGAGGGAAGAACAATCTATCCCTGTAGATTAAATAACTAAATTTTGAACTAACCACCGATATCCATGACAAATAGTACCCTTCCTGAGAATTATTCTTTCAAACTCCTCAGCCTAACATTCGTGGGCACTATGAACTGGAACAAATACATTGAGGACATTGTGAAGGCTGCTGCAAAAAGGGTGGGCTCCCTCTAAGGAGCTAGAAGACTACTGACACCTGAGAGTATCCTGTCTCTCTACAGAGCCACCATTCGCCCATGCATGGAGTATCATTCCCACATCTGGGCTGGTACACTTATTACTAGTCTCTCCCTCATGGATAGGGCCCAAAAAAAGAGTTTCCAATCTAATAATAATAGGCCTCACTTTGTTAACCATGGTTCAACCTCTGTCCCATCGCCACAATGTTGCATTTCTGTGCCTGTTTTACAAATATTTTAATGGAATGTACTCTGATGAACTTGTTCCACTTGTGCTCCCTCGATGTACATACCCCCAACAAACCCGCTTAGCAACAAAATCTCACCCCTTCACTATTGAGGTCCCTAAATGGCAGAGCTTTCTACTCTAATAGTTTCTTCTCTCAAACAGCTAGACTTTGGAATTCCCTTCCTGCTTATCTGTTTCCCTGACTGTACTGACATGCAGAAGTTTAAATGTAACATAAACCAACATCTTGTTAATCTTTCCATAGGCATGGCCCCAAATAATAGCCTCTTACGTCCAAGTGGTGATATGCCTTGTTAGAGGTGAATGTGAGTAAAAAATAAAATAAAATTCCATACTAATTTCTGAGTTCAACAAGATGTACCAGAAGAAAGTCAGAACCAAAATGTTGCAAAAATGACATCCAAAATAATAGTCATCCAAATAAGCCAAAGTATCAATCCTCATCTCAAATTCTGAAACCATTTTTTAAATAAAATTTTCAAAAACGTTTGATCTGCATGTTGAAAATTATTTTTTTTACTTGTTATCTAATCTGCTTTTGAACAATTTTTAATACTTACTGGTCAAAAATAGGTTATTATTCTACAAAGCTGATAAAATAAAACAAAGGTTTTTCATTTTGATCTTTCGGTGGAAACTGTGCGAATAAGACAACACCAATACTGTAGAAAACTTGTAATCTAAGGTGAATGGTACTGTGCACAGCACTCGTTTCAGTAAGTTAGGAAGTAAATAATTAGCTAAAGAAGCATTAGTCTCTCTCTCTCTCTCTCTCTCTCTCTCTCTCTCTCTCCTGAGTCCATTCTTTCCAAATAAAACCTTGAAGAAAACCCATCGATCTTGTGTTAGCTTTCTTTATGAAAAGAAGCTTATTTCTATAGCAACCACTAGACAAAACAGTGACAATGAAGAGAAGTTATTTAATTATTCAACAATACAGAATAAAAAAAAAACTGCTTTTATTAACTGCAAACATGTTAATTTAAAAAAAATTTTTTTATTTCTTTTATTTTAGGAAGGTGGGGGTAAACTTTCTCTTAAAATGTAGAATTTCAACATCGTTCAGTTGTGTTTGTAGTGTGTTCTGCATAGAACTACAGGAATGGTTGCCAAGATACAAGCGATTTTTGTTGAAGATTGGCAGTAGACCATAATAAATAGCTCTAATCAACTACTGCAACTTGTGTACCCGAGAGATGAGCATTTTTTTTTTTTTTTTACTAATGCATCACCACTTATCAAGGCCATAAGCCACTCAAGTATAAGGATTAATAAAATTGTTATTTGAAGGATTGGGAGTAGTACAAGAATATAAAAAAAATGATTCATGGAATGAACAGAGTTTGGTCACTTATGAGGACGTTTAGATGAGGAATTGTTGAAATTGGATTTGAAGACAATCATGATATAATCAGCAAGGAAGATGTCCTGTAATGTGTTGCACCGATGGGAAACCTTTGTGAAGGAGCTATGTTTGTGCAAATTTCATCTGATACTAAGCACACAGGAAGAAACTTTTTTTTTTCTAAATCTTCTTGTAGAAAACTAGTTTTTGTGGTGAATGTCTTATAAGAAGGGTTTTTAACAAACTTTAAGTAAATTCCCTTTTTCGTTTTTAAGGTTCAGTTTGAAATTCTGTATAGATTCCAGGGTTTGACAAAATACATCTGAAGAAGGTCAGAGGTTATATCACTCAAAAGTTGTTAGAATAATACTCAAGATTAGAATAGTCGTCCAAATAATACAAATTGTTTAAGGAAAATACCCTCGAGTGTCGACAGTAACAATGCTGCAAATATAACTTGGGAATCAAAACTGGATATGCAGGACAGTATTCCTGGAAGCAGGTCTATAGAGTTGGAACACAAATCTTTGGTCTTTGGAGATGTAGATCTTTTTTTTATAACTTTATGATAATCAGTTTTGTCACTGTTGTTCATAGGGAGAGTTGTGGCAATTGTGAAAACATCTCTTAATAAGTCCCTGTATGGTACCCATAATTAATAAAAATCCATTTAATTTTTATAAAGTACTAACCTTCAAATAACGTGTCAAAATTTGAGCTGAATTGGATTATTAGTATATAAATTACTGTTAAATGAAGCTACTATCGCAAGTTTTTCAAACAATTGAAAACTCTGAATATCCTGCGTTGATACAGCATTGCATTCTGATGGTAAAAATACTGTTCAAGAAAACAATGGCTGGATAAATGCTATGACTTTTCTTCATCTGAAACGATTAAAAGGTTGTCTACTAACTTTAAAAGCTATGTGATGTCTCTCGGATTTTAATGAATGAAGAGTTTCTTTATGACTATCTTCTAAAAATGCATCCAAAATGGTTCGGTCATTCTGTGTTTTTTTTGTTTTTTTTCAGGTACATTTCTCAGGCACATTTGCTAATAAAAAGAAATATTTATTTCCCTACAAAAAATATTTTGAGCGGGATAAGTTATATTTGCAAAGAAATAAGGATCGTCGTGTGTCCATAGACAATAAGTGCACAGTTTGATATTAGTGTCGCAACTGTACACACAATTGTTCACAAAGAACTGAAGATGCGGAAGATTTGTGCAAATGCAGGAGTCTACAACTCCATCCTTGTCACAAACTAATTGACCAAGATGGGCATCAAGACAGTTTCTCACCCTCCCTATAGTCCAAACCTTGCTCCCTGTCTGTGACTTTTGGTTATTCTCTAAGCTCAAGGGAAACCTTAGACTCTGTCATTATGAAACAATAGAGGAGATGAAAAAGGCTGTGATGAGTCATTGGCATGCTCACACAAGAAGACTTCCATGGGGTCTTTCAGAAGTTGTTGGAATGATACAGCAAGTGCATTGGAGCTGGAGGAGATTACTTCAAAGGGGACTAGAGTTTTGTATGTTTACTATCAATAAAATTTCCCATACAAAAAATGTCTGGAAGCTTATTGAATGCAACTTGTATTTAAGTTTAATGTAGTAAATTCAGGTCACTTGGTTTTATTAGATATGTTTTAAATGTATATTGAGTTGTTGTAAATGTTTATCAACTACTCTGTCCAGTAACTTAATAACTCTTGACCAGTGACCGCACAACTTCACATATCGTTTTAATAGGTACGCCCATACAAATTTTCTGCAGGAAAATTTACACATACATAATAATGTCTTTTTCTCTTACATCACATGTACTTGTCTGAGAATTGAAACTTTCAACAAAAAGAAGAAAATCCACAAACAAGTATTGTAATTGATTACTCAAGGGGGCAACAAGCATTCCATTTTGTTCTCAGGAATTTAAGAAAGAAAAGAAATTAACATTTTTTTTTTTTTAAGCCAGCTGTTTATGTGCAAAAATTAGGCCATTCTCTGATAGATTCAAAGTTTTTTTAATCTTTTATTTGCTTCATTAAAACGTTTCTATATTTTATCTAAATAATGGATGGAAGAATGGATTTCTCTTTTATCTCTTTAGGTTCACTTTTTTTTTTTCCTTGTAATCAGAGAATTAAGGGGAAGGGGGCTGAAGAAAACTCTTTCATTTGACCCCCCCCCTCTTTCATCCCCCAAAGTCCTTCCTTTGATGTAAACACTCTAAAAAGCATTATATGAAATATTCCTAAATGTTACTGATAAAAACATTAAAGAATGGAGGTAAATTTTTCACAAAGTCTATTTCAGTGTTAACATGCTCAACTTCAAGTTGAAGAGTCAAAGTCAGTACAAATTCTTTGTTTTCGTTCTTCACCGCGATATCTTTGCTGCTATTAGATTAGGCTGTTTAAAGATATCAGGTTCATGGTTTGAATGCAGCAAACATTAACGTTGTCCTTTCCCTTTCCAAAACTCAATCATGTTTTGTAAAATCAAAAACAACAATTTTCTCTACAAAACTATCAAACCAAACATTATGAATAAATAATTGACGATATTTTTTTTTTTACATGGGGATCACCATGGGAATGACCACATCAAGGCCTGGAAGCCACTCGGGGATAAGGGTTATTTTGTGTACAATAATCAATGGGATAATATCATAGTAATAGTTGGTATTGGAGATTTGATAAAGTGTCTTACTTAAGGGGGGCGATTAATCAGGAATTTTTTTATGTTGAACTTGAAGACGTCCAAGTTGTAGTCAGGTGGGAAACAGGCAAACGGAAGAGAATTCCATAGGCGTGCACTTCTCAGAAAAAAGCTATGTTCATGGAATCTACATTTTGATTTAAGCACAGATAAAGAGTGGGGGAAATTACTGACTGGTTTTAGCTAGACGGGTGTTTATCATGAAGGATTGGCAAGGGGGGGGGGAGAGATTGGAGCTCAGACGAGCACTTGCCATGGAAATAATGATAAAACAAAGACAGGCTCGCAATGTCTCTTCTGTGGGAGATAGGTTGCAGGGAAGAGAAGAGAGCATCCCCCACTAACCACAAAGTCTATTTTGTACTTTGTCAAGGCAGGATAGGCTGTTTTTTGAAGCTCCAGCCCAGATGTGGCAGCAGTACTTCATTTTTGGACGTACTTGGCTTTTATAGAGATAGAGAATTGCATCAGTAGTGAGATATCTTCTGGAGCGGTAGAAGGATCCCACCATTTTCCCAGCGGCCCGGGCAACAGACTTGATATACGTGTTCCATTTCAGATCAGGAGTAAAGGTCAAATCCAGGAGCTTGTCAAAACATGGAGCCTCCCCAAGACGAAAGCCATCCATTTCAATTGATACTAGATGAACAAATTGAAGCAAAGTTTTTCCAAAAATATTGGATTCAGCAGTAAATAATCCCAAAAGGGTTGATACGCCATAAAACAATCACTTCTATATCATAGAAAAAAGAGGGTCACTTTAAAAACAAAACAAAAGGAAGACACCATACTTGCCACTAAAATTCTATCAACAGCAATAAATAAAAATAATTAACTATTCTATACTTTCCCCTAACAATTTTGTGGTTAAAGTCATCATACCTCAATACTGTACATACACATGTGACAGTTCTAACTCATGACTTCAAATGCTGCACCTTCTCTGAAAACAGGCTATTAATCCAAGCTGGCACCATCTTATTTGCATATGAGTAATGAGATTTCACGTTACTTCACAAAATTCATTAGCGTATAATCAGGCACGGCTGCCATTTTGCTTTTCCTTTTTGCCCGTAACCTGACGTTAAACTCATTCCGGGGAAATTGAGGTCAATCACTTCCACTCTTGTTACTTGGTATTAGTGGCATTTTATCACAAACAATATATTAATGAATAGTGAACCTCTCTGATGTACAACGATTCTAAGATTCCATTCATTGCCATGTTATATTTTTTTATCGTCTTCAAAGTTCTTCATTTGAATGTTCAAATTAAATTCACATCCCCATGCAAATTGTATCACTCTCTTCAAATTCTGACTTATCAATTATTTGTAATTATGCTACACGGGGGGGGGGGGTCAACCTGAACTGGTTCATGTGACGCTCCGGTTCTAATCACACTGCAAACTTTATTTTTCTATATTTATGCATAATGCATCTTGTCATGCAATTTCTTTTTGCAACAGGCAAATGATGCTGGCTTTGCACAATATCAGGTATACCAAACAAAAAAAGACAAACTCTTCTGTCATGAATGTGGTAAATTATTTTCACCCTCTCATCTGTTGCTTGGCTCCACTTTCGCTCTATCGTTGAGCCACAAGAACAGTGACACCTTTTTTTTTTCTCTCAAAATTATTTTCAATTATTGATTTGGTCTAAGAATTGTTATTTAAGTATTTTACTTTTAAAGTTTAGCTGAGGTTTTGAGTTATATATTTTTTATTTTCTTGAAAAGTACAACAAAACAAAAAATAGGCACAAGGCCACTCAAAAATTGAGGAGGGGGAGGGGCCTATGGTCATCTTCATCACTGCACCTTTTATTTACCAACATCTAGTAGCACATGACACTCCAAAAAAGATTTCAGAAACTTATTAATAAAAATCACTGCTATCCTTTGCTGTCTCAAATTGCAACCTGTGCCTCCCCATCATCGAAGCCTTACTCATTCGAGCAAACAAACTCGCCCTCGATCAAACTCGATACTAAAGGGGAGAGAGTATACTGTAATACTTTTGAAATGGTTTTAATTGACTTAAATTCGCCAATTTTAATTTTGTAATTTCTCATGTGCCCGATAAAAACTCATGAGTCGAAAAAATTTGCAGATTTAGCAAGTTTCTGTTCACATTCAAACAGACATTAGATCATTGATTGGCCACTGAATCGAAAGAATCAGAAAAGAAATAAACAGGAATTACCACTGTTGTTTAAGCAAACGTGTATATATACATACATATATATAACAGACCGTTGACTACAAACCACTGTAAATAAACATGAAATTTATTTTCAAAGCTACATGGACAAATGCAAGAAAAAAAACAAAAAAACTTTAGAGATAGATTGCTAACCAAGTGCATCATTATTCTTGCATGTGCTTTTAAAAAAAATGGCATTTCTTTGCTGATTTTAATAATTTCATTTTTGATTGAAGAAGGCAACAGAAGTTGACAAAAATTTCCAATCCTACAATGTGATTATGTCAATTTTTAAATATTTTCCACCTTAACGCATCGGAGCAATAAGTAAAGAAAAGAAGAATTTGATTACATAAATCCTAAAAAATCTGTAGAGTAGTTGCAATTGTGTTTTATGATATTTACACCAACATTGATTTTTTTTTCTTTTTCCTGTTTTTTCTTTTTCCTGTTTTTTCTTTTCTTATCTTTTCTTTTTTCATTTTTTCTCTTTTCTTTTTTTCTCTTTTCTTTTTCTCTTTTCTTTTTTCTTTATCTTTTCTTTCTTATCTTTTTCTTTATCTTTCTTTTCGTTATCTTTCTTTTCGTTATCTTTCTTTTCGTTATCTTTCTTTTCGTTATCTTTCTTTTCGTTATCTTTCTTTTCGTTATCTTTCTTTTCGTTATCTTTCTTTTCGTTATCTTTCTTTTCGTTATCTTTCTTTTCTTTTCGTTATCTTTCTTTTCTTTTCGTTATCTTTCTTTTCTTTTCGTTATCTTTGTTTTTCGTTATCTTTGTTTTTCGTTATCTTTGTTTTTCGTTATCTTTTTGTTTTTCTTTATCTTTTTGTTTTTCTTTATCTTTTTGTTTTTCTTTATCTTTTTGTTTTTCTTTATCTTTTTGTTTTTCTTTATCTTTTTGTTTTTCTTTATCTTTTTGTTTTTCTTTATCTTTTTGTTTTTCTTTATCTTTTTGTTTTTCTTTATCTTTTTGTTTTTCTTTATCTTTTTGTTTTTCTTTATCTTTTTGTTTTTCTTTATCTTTTTGTTTTTCTTTATCTTTTTGTTTTTCTTTATCTTTTTGTTTTTCTTTATCTTTTTGTTTTTCTTTATCTTTTTGTTTTTCTTTATCTTTTTGTTTTTCTTTATCTTTTTGTTTTTCTTTATCTTTTTGTTTTTCTTTATCTTTTTGTTTTTCTTTATCTTTTTGTTTTTCTTTATCTTTTTGTTTTTCTTTATCTTTTTGTTTTTCTTTATCTTTTTGTTTTTCTTTATCTTTTTGTTTTTCTTTATCTTTTTGTTTTTCTTTATCTTTTTGTTTTTCTTTATCTTTTTGTTTTTCTTTATCTTTTTGTTTTTCTTTATCTTTTTGTTTTTCTTTATCTTTTTGTTTTTCTTTATCTTTTTGTTTTTCTTTATCTTTTTGTTTTTCTTTATCTTTTTGTTTTTCTTTATCTTTTTGTTTTTCTTTATCTTTTTGTTTTTCTTTATCTTTTTGTTTTTCTTTATCTTTTTGTTTTTCTTTATATATTGCAATATGTGGTCAAGGCAGTGTTATAATAATCACAAAAAGCTGGAAATAGGTAGCTTCCTCCCACCTCCACAGAAGCCAGCCGTCTAACATTATAAATCAACAGCTAGACAATTCTCCTCACATCCTCACTCAGATTGTGTATTCCTCTTTGTGATCATCAATACGGATAACCAACAATTTTCTCCCCCCCTCCTTGAAAAAATAGAACTCCACAGTTGGCACACAGCCCTGGTAGGTGAGATGTGCAACAAAGGTGAATAACGTTGCTGAATGGTCGATAGCAATGAACAGGAAAAAATAAGTTTGGTACGAATTATGACCATGCAGAGTAAAATGATTATTTAGACCATTAACAGCAATTCGAACAAATGTATGCCTTTTAGTAAGTTGAAATAGGGAGAATCCATGAAGATGTCGCCATGCCTCTCGTACTCCAATATTATCTATGAAGAGATAACAAACCAAATGGATGATCCAATTATGGATGTTCGAATGGACGAACAAAGGATTATATCTGATGATAAAGAATTTCCTTCTCAAAATGACTTTGAATTGAATTAGCAAGATAAACTATTTCCAATGATTAAGGAAAGAGACAAGCTTGCAGGAAACGTATTTTCTTCTAGGTCAATAAAAGGATTACGGAGAGGTAATTTCAACTTGCACCCGACAAGATAGAGGAGTTCCGATACTTAAGGGAACTATAAACATTTAAAGAGTTATAGGTGCTAGTGCACTTACTGATCCGCGCTATTTTTTTAATCGTATTTCCAAGTTTAATTAAAGTTTTATAATATGTTTTTTTTTTTTTCAATTGTAAGGTTAAAGTACAGAATAGGTACACCCCCCCCCCATTCTCATGTTAATAATGGCTTTTTAAATAATGTTATTTCAGCACGGATTAATAAATGCACTAGTACCGAGTTATATTCTGTTCTGAATCGACAAATAGATTACAGGAAAATAATCTCCACTTGCATCAAAAAGAGTGCCACAAGGGGAAATAATGAAACAATGACTAATAATCACCAATTAGAAAGAACTTTTGCAGTTCTGGAACAGGCACTGAAAGAGACAATCTGAGAACTAGAAAAAATATTAGAAAAAAAGAAAAGGAAATACAAAAAAGGGAGGGGGGGGCAGAAGAAGACCACCCATCCAATTGTTGGTTGGTTGGTTGTTTTGGTTTTCTGGAATATCACCTGTTTTCAGGTTATTTAATGCCGAATCTAGTTATTTTGAGGAACGATTTTTAATGGAGTATGTTTGTTTTTTAAGTCGGATTCTATTTAACCCATAGTTGGGACCCTAACAGGTACTACCACTCTGAGTCAGAGTGGACCTGGGAGCAATGGTAATTAAAGGGTGGCTCCACACTCCCCAAGGCCCGCAATGTGGGGCCTCACAATCGGATATAGTTTAAGGTCATATCCAGGACCCCATCCAATTGTGTTTTTTTTTTTTCAAGAGACTCTGGCATATATTATTTCTCCCAACTAAGTACACATTTCTTTTTACCTTGCCATTTCCCCATTCCAACTCTTCCCTATCATCTTCATGTCTGTGATTTGGAGGCAATATTATATATTTTGATTTTTAATTTCTTTGATTGTCACTATTTCGTTATGACTTGGTCTTCAAAGTTTTTAATGTTTTTGTTATATTGTTTTTGAATTAATAAAACCCCAGTTTACTCCATTACTGTTTTATGTTCTTGCTCTTTGTCTGAATTGCCAAGTGTTGTTATATCTAGTATTTTTTATTTTATTATTATTATTTATTTTTTTTTTTTGCGGGCAATGTAGGGCGAGGGCAAACAATTAGAAGAGAACAAAATTCTACCCTCTTATAACATATATACACACACACTTGGTATATCGAAGTGAGTTAGAATTAGGATTATTCCCACAGTCCTTTTAAAAGGTAAATTTGAATAAAGAGCTCATTATTTTGAGCATATAATAATGATAATAGGAAGATATGAAATGTTTCAGCAGTAACCCGTTTAGTTTTACATTATGCCAAATAAATGAAATTTTGTCAGATGTTTGTAAAATGGTAAACTAGAATGGAATCTTATGTTTCAAATGACGTTTTGTTGTAGTTACAACAAAACTGAATATTTAAATTTAACTCTTCAGTCCAAGCAGAAAGTGAGAGTTCAATTTTATTTCATTGGTTTATGTATAACTTTATTTTTAAAGTTAATCAAAATTCTACCCAATTTACACTATTAATGATTACTACACTAACACCTTACATTCATGAATCTTTATCCTCGAGTGGCGTTCGAACCTTGATAAGTGGTGATTCCCTTGTAAAAAGAAAAAAAAATTTAGTCTAGCGATCATTAAGTTGAGAAACACTGAACATTCAGTGGTCATGTCAGAGCGTTACTATATATATGCATATATATCTCTACAAGTATATAAATGCAACTTTGTGTGTGTGTGTGAGTGAGTTCATTCCTTAAAGACTCTGAAACAACTGAACAGATTTTCTTTAAAATTTACAGAACTTTAGTGCATAAGTTTGGGAGTGATCTTAGTTAAGTTTTGTCTCCGAATACCCCCGATAATTACCGATACTCGAAACTGTTATTTTAATTTATTTATCACCGGTAAAGCCATTTTTTCCATGTTGTCACTTAGCAACAATGATAGAACATTCTATTATAAAATTCTACTGTGAGTAAGTTGATAGTGTGTTTTGTTTTTGCATGACGTGGACTGTAGGTTCAAATTCTGCACGTAAATTTCTTTATTTTTTTCATTAACTGCAAAGAATTTTATAAGACTGGAAAATTTTTTTTTTTTTTTTTTTTTTTTTTTTTTTTTTTTTTTTTGCATGACGTGGTCAAACTCCGCACGTAAATTTCTTAATATATATATATTTTTTTTTTGTTAACTGGAAAAAATTTTATATAAAATAATTTTATAAAAGAAACAGTAGGTTCTCTAGAGTGCAATGTAGAATAACATATATTTTGAACTATGTTGCTGCTTGGAGGCATGTGAAGCTAATCTTCCTCCTGGGTGATTTCATGGATTTCGATGACAATAAAAATATAGGAGTGTGAAATATTCGTTGATCATCATTCAATCTCGGGCAACGTCGGATCCCCCTGCTAGTAAATACATAAATATGAAAAAACAACACTGACATTATACAATTAAATACAATGAATATTGTTTTGACTATATTCTGTTTGATAGGCAGGCAAGCTTGGCTTTTATAAAACATAAATTAGTTAATTGTTTTTCGCTTTTTAAAATTTGTCAGTTTTCTTTTAATATTTTTTTTTTTTTTTTTTTTTTTTTTTTTGCCAGTATATTATGTCCTTGACATATAATAACAAAAACTGGCCATTAAATTTGTCAGTGGGACAAGTTATGATGTGGGTGGAGGAGGAGTAGACTTACTAAAAGATGAAATATGTCCTCAATCTGTAGCCGTGGGCTCTACTGTCAAGTTTTGTTTAAGAAATAGATTTAAGAATTTTAATTTTGTACATTGGTGGTAGTGGGGGGGGGGGGTTGAATTGGCGTAATGGATACTGACTTGAACTATGGAATTAGTTGTGCCAATTTCAAATCCGTTAAATAAGGAACAAAGTGTAATATCTGTTCTGATATTATACTTCATCTTTTCTGTCCTCAGTAAATGAAGGAGAAACTTTTTGTTCCCATCGAGTGTGCATCTTTCTGGGGGAGCTTGATTTTCCCCATATTAAAAACCAATCTTATTTTTTTGCCCTCGGAAAGAGGCAAATAACTAGGAACTGTATACAAAAAGGTTTGTATTTTGGTATTAAATAACTCAATTTGAATCGATATGCGCTTAGACCAGAACACAACAACCACCAGTTCTTGTTGATTGCTCAACAGTCAGTCACTACAGTAAATTCTCAAGTTTTATATAAATAATTCTGAAAGGAAGATGTCCGTGTGGAGGAATTGCAATTAATCTGGTTTCCTTATCTTAGTTACTGTAACATTTTTTTTTTTTTTTTTTTATTCAAGTTTTTTTATCTTTTTGTTTTTGCAAGGTATGGAGCATCCTACTGGATGTCAGACATTCACCCGCTATTTCAAAGACCTCCAACCAAGAGATCTTAAAAGGTTCTAATTAGCAATACACATGAAAAAATTTAAATGCTTAAAAAAAATTTTTTTTTTTTATTACATTTTCACCCCAAACAAGGCACATTGCCACTTTGGTGTAGGGGGCTACTATCAGAGGCAACAACCACTGGGTTACTATGTTGGAATTTGGGCAGCAAGATGCCAGTTCACGTTACACTTGAACTTCTGCATGTCAGTACAGTTGGGGAAGGAAGGACCTGGAATGGAATTCTAGAGTCTAGCGGTTCTGGGGAAGAAACTACTGGAGTAGAAAGATCTTTTACATCTAGGGATCTCTACTGTGTGGGGGTGGAATTTAGCTGTCTGTCGGGTTTGTCGAGGATGTCTACGTCATGGGAACATAAGTATCTGCAGTTTGCCAGAGCATTCACCATTAAAATACTTGTAGAACAGGCAGAGGGATGCAACATTTCGTCGATGGGACAGAGGCTGAAGCTTAGATGCCAGTTCAGAGCCTATCAGATTGGTGACTCTCTTTTGAACCTTGTCTAGGAGCGAGAGACTAGTAGCAGATGCACCAGCCCAAATGTGACAGCAATACTCCATACATGGGCGAATGATGGCCTTATAGAGGTACAGGATACTTTCGGGTGTTAGTAGTTTTCTAGCATGCTAGATCCATACAAAATTTCAGCCAGATCATCCCAATAGTTTGATAAAAAGTGGAACAGACAAAGAGAAATGTAATATTAGTTATGAAGTTAAATAATGATCAATGCCATAGTGAAAAGTATGACTATGAATTAAATCATGTGGTGTTTGTTAGTTTCGTGGCAGGATGTAATTGCAGGAGAGTAAAAGTGTTTGCTATTTTCTTTGGGGATTGTATATTTGAGAGAGTAAATCCAATAGTAATTTTTAAAAAAGAACAAAATGTGTGCATATTTTTCGAGAAATACACTTTAGTAATTGCAGTAAGTGGTGAATGTTAAAGCTTTGCATAGACAGGTGTTTTCTATAATGTCCAGAGTTTCACAAGAACAAAAAGAGATATTTTATATGTATAGATAAATGTAAAATATTTACAATATACGTTGCATTTCAAAAGGATTTTATGACATGTATTTCAACTCCCTTTCAAATTAGACATTTTAAAATAAAAACAAACTGATTTACATCCATGTCAGGAACTCTGATATTATTTCTTCATTCTATTTCTGTTGCAAAAGGGAAAACTGATTAAACAATCTATAATCCCATTTGTCACATTTCTTAATATCGTAACTTTACACAGCTACATATCAAAGATATAAAGATTATATATCGTACCATTTTCAAAGATGCATGGAACAATATTAATATAGTATACAGTAGTCTAAAAAGATGTAACCATTTATCATAAATTAATTATTTAAAAGAAAACTTTACAATTGTTTTTTTTATAGACCTGTCTTATAACGTGTAGGTTTTCTGTGGCATAATACCACCATTTTGCAAGTATAATTTAAGTTTATAATGTGCTTGATCCGAGCTCCGTGGCTACTTGCACATTGATATTTGTAATAACCTTCAAAATATTATTTCATAATCATAATGCTATTGTCTGACCTGACTGTGGCCAACCACTGCGACCTTAATTCGCAATTGGAAGAGATCAAAGAAACTAAGTTGGAAAGGTTGTTCACTGCTGAATGAATTACCCAGATTACTGAGACTAAAATGAAATTTTCTAGATTAATTTAGTTTATTTTTTAAATTGTGTTATTTTAAACGTGATCTTATTTGTTCTAAAAATATCTTAATCAGTTTTGGAAAAAATATAATCTGGTGATTGTTATTTATGTATGACAAATTAAGGCACTACAAATGAATGACATGCATAACAAATTTAGGCTTGACAAATTGTTCCCGCTGTTTTTTTTTGTTTTTTTTTGTTTTTTTTGTTTTTTTTTACTAAAAATCTTTGTAAAAAAAATAACTTTACTTTTTAAAAATCACAAGTGTTTATTTTTTTATAGTATTTTTTAACAGTAAATGTTTACCAAAATATGACAATGAAAAGTAAATATATCAATAAATTATTTAATTTTTTTTACAAGGTGGTCACCACTTATCAAGGCCTGGAAGCCACTGAGGGATAAGGGTTATTGCGTGTACAGTACGTTAGTATTGGAGATTTGATAAAATGTCTTACTTAAAGGGGCGGTTCATCAGGAATTTGTTTATGTTGGACTTGAAGACATCCAGGTTGTAGTCAGGTGGGAAACAGGCAAATGAAACAGAGTTCCACAGGCATGCACTTCTAAGAAAGAAGCTTTGTTCATGGAATCTACGTTTTCGTTTTGGCACAGATAAAGAGTGGGGAAAATTTTTGACAGTGGTTTCAGCTAGATGGGTATTTTTCGTGAAAGATTGGCGAGGGGGGGGTCAGAGATTGGAGCTCAGACGAACACTTGCCATGCAAGTAACGATAAAACAAGGACAGGTTCGCAACGGCTCTCCCTCAAATATCGACCCATCAGTCTAGAAAAAAAATCTTATTTTTTACAAAGATTTTTAGTAAAAAAAAAGATAAAAAAAAATTTTAATCAAAATCTGTTTCTTGTTTTTAACATAAGAATCCTAGATTGTTTGAATGACGTGCCTAAATGTCACACGAATAAAGAATCAGCCAGAGCAGTTGTCATGCTTTGTCATATCTTAATTTGTCATGCATAATGAGTAAAACTCTGGTTTTAAAAGATGGCAACACATTATTTTTTATGAAATAAAATGGTTTGCAAAAATGGGTTTATTTTTAAACTCAATACCAGTGATTATCGATTTCTAATTTATTTATATACTAGCTGTGGGGGGTGGGCTTTTCTTGGTCGTAAAATATGCTTGAATATGATATTTTAATTTGTCCAGAGTTCATATATATTATAGGGTCGTGATTTCAAAACAAAAAAAATTTTGTTTTTGCGGAACATAATTAAGTTTTGCAAAAAGAAAGTAGAAAGATCAAAAAGCAATGTTAGGTGCATTCAGACAGCCTGATCTGGTAGCACCAGTTTTTACTTTTGAAATCATGACCCTATATACCAGATCAGGCTGTTGGAAGATATTGGTTTCCTGAGACAAAATTAACCTAACACTGATGCTTTTTGTTTTTCTACTTCATTTTGCTAAAGTTAATTATGTTCTGCAAAAATAAAAACAACTTCCTTCTTCCCATTTCCTCTTTCTCTTTCTGTCTCCCTCACTTCCTGACTGGTTTCCTAACTTAAAATGTAGCAAACATTAATATTGTAACCGTTTTCCCTCTCCCATTGCAAAACTCATTCATGTTCTGCAGGGCAGGGAATAAAAACAATAAAATCCACTATAAAACAACCAAACCAAACACTACAAACCAGCGATTGAAGATACAAAGAGCTTGAAGAATAAGAACCTTTTACAAAATAACTGAATACAACATGAATACTATTTCCAAAATAATTGGATTTAGCATTAAATAACCCGAAAAGGGTTATCATGCGATAAAAAAACCAAACTAAACCAAACCAAAAGTAAAAAAAAAAAGAAAGTATTTTGATGCCATCAGCTAGAATTAAAACCGAAAGCAAAACTGTTGCATTCAAAGCTGGTGACGTTACCACTATACCAACATGACATATAAGCATATAAACTGATTAAAAATAAACTAAGATGAATGTACAAAATGTATAACGATTTTTTTTTTTTTTTTTTTTTTTTTTTCAATGTTGACCCCTTAAAAACTATTTAACCGGCTAAAGATCCAAAAAAGAACTGGCCATAAAAAATCCAATTATTAGAGGCCCCTAGCGCCGCTCTGCAACTTTTAGTTTCGGAAGAGATAGTTTGAAAATATGGAGACAGACAGACATACATAGTGAGTTTTATAAATTAGATTAGCAGGAAGATCCAACACTGCTCAGAATTGAATGAGGATCCCTTTATAAAAAAAATGTATACTTTTTCAATATGCTCATAACACCATATTACTTTGTTTTTAGCACTGTCTTTTCACATTTAGTCTCTTGATATAACCAGAAGCTTAAATATTGAAAAACGCTGAATTAGTATCTTATACATATGGTTGAAATTTTATTCTAATTGGATATATGTATTGAAAGTTTTAAGCAGGTTCTGTCCCTATAGGACACATAGAGGTAACGTAAAATTCAGAGATCACTTCCATTTCATAATTTTATACATGATAAAAATTTCATAAAAATAGAATGTATTTGAAGTTTTAAGGGTTAATGCATTTAGGGGTGTGCTTATAGATTCAGGAATATTTCTATTATCTTCCTGATAAATTTTATAGAATACACTTTCAGATTTTATGGCTTTGGTGTTGTGGGAGGTCATATTAGTGATGTCCTCAACATATGATCAAATGAAGTAGTCCAGCGGGTTCAGGTCAAGGGAGGAGGGGTGCATTAAGAGGAGAGTATAAAGTTGTAGCACTCCTTCCGAAGCCAAACTGGGTCTTTTTGGACTTGTTGGCCAGCACCGAGTCATGCTGCCACACCCAGGGTCTGCCAGCAGCTACCTGATTGCACTAAGGTATCACCACACTCTTCAGCACATCCAGGTACACTTTGGTGTTAACTTTCAAGCTAACTTCGAAGATGTGAGGTGGTATGATGTGGCCTTCACTTGAAATCACACCAAAGACCGTAACTGTGGATCATCCAATGCATTGAGCTGTGTCCTCAAACATTGAACCATTCGGATTTGCATTTTTAAGGTGCTGGCAATGTCTCTGTTGTCATAACCTGGATCAGTAGAAAGCAAGAGTTGTACAATGAGGCATCCCCGATATCACTCATTGACCATTGTCACTTTCAGACATGGTAGAAGATTCCTATTGCTCTTTGGATTTCTACACAACTGGCCAACTAGTAGATGGTCTGCAAAAAAAAAAAAAAAAAAATGTTTTTTATCAAATGGAAATGGAATCATATCGTCTTTTCTAGGGCAACAATTTTATCCTTTCACCCTGTAAAATCTTGCAAATCAAGAATAAAGTTTCCGGTAGTTAGCCAATCAGAAGTCTTCAGACAAAGAGCAGCATTCCTTCCCATGTGAAGATGAAACGTTATGTGAAGTAATTCTTAAGGATTCAGTATATTTTATGGAGTGGTTCTGGTTTCTGATTGGTTAGTAGCAAAACGTAATTCCATCTGATTAGTCAGTTCTTATCACCCATGTTTATAAATAGCACCTTTTGTCATCATACCCTTAAGTTTATACCAAAAATATTGCAACAATAATAATGGACTTGAGAGGAGAGATTAAAAAAAAACTTAAATAAATTAGGAAGTCAATTTCTAAAAACTGTCCTATACGTGCCGAACATTAAACAAATTATGTTGATCCTAGCATTTTGTTTTTGCTATGAATGATGTGTCTTACTGAATGCCGGATATTCACCCCGTTTCTTTTTAAGATTCTAACTGTCACTTTAAGTGCAATTGTTTGTATCTCTCTTGGACTTGATTCACTAAGTATATTTACCACATAGTTTTTAAAATTCTTTTTTTGTGAATCTAGTTGCCCCTGTATAATTACTAATAATTACTAGGGCTGTTACAATATAATATTCTTTTCATTCTCGGGTATATATCTGACACAGACACACTTAATCAACCTAGAACCATATCCGTCTATATAAAAATATAAGATATTAATGGATATATACTAAAGAGTCAAAACAATGAAAAGAGTATGTTGTTGTCACAACTGTAATAATTACACAAGGCCTTGATATTTCACTATCTTCACCCTCTATCCTCTGTTTAATCTAGCATCATTAAGGATACTAACTTTTACTAGGGTTGCTTCTTTCTCCTTTTTGTCCCATATCACTATGCCAGGTTTAAAAGCTCCATTTTCTAGGTATGTGACTCGTGTGTGTGTGTTCTCCAGCAAAAGTTTCCAATGTTTTTAGAACAATGCTTCAGCATAACATCCAAAATAAAAATGTCTTTATAACAATAAATAATTGAGTTTTATCTTTGCATAATAAAATATATTTCACAAGATGTACTTTTTCAGAGTTTTAAGTTGTTAAATGTGATGATGATGCATTGCTTTAAAAATGTTCGGAACTTTTGTTGAAATCATCCTTCTTTGTGATGCCCCTTTTTTAACACTTTTAACAGGATCCACTGCACTTTTGGTATGAGCACTCATTATATTTATCTCATATCTTGCAAGATTCTCTCAAAACTTTTCACACATCTCGAGATTGGCACAGATTTTACTGCCCTTTCAACAGTTATACTATATCTCAAATGTACAATTTGCAGAATTTCCTGTATACTCTCTCTCCCTTTTGATATTTATTGATGGGAGACTCCCTATATCAAGCGCGTATCTCAAGGGACTCCCAATATCCTCTCCACTATGCTCTGTCTAACATCTGAACACTAAACAAATGCAAACCATGGGTTTGGAATGGGTACATGTAGCCAAATCTCACAACTATAATTAACATTTGGAGAATTCTCTGCAATCCACAGCCATAATGTGTTCCTTAAAAGTCAAACCAATCTCTAATTTTCTATTCCATGAATCCCTCTCATGTATCTTTTCTAGACATGTTGGTCTTTGACTGTTTAAGATTCATAGAAAATCATTATACATAATCGATCACTCCTGTAGAGTCATTAGCAGCATTCAACGATCAATGGTCATCACACATAAATTATCCATCTTTCTGCCCAGAAAACTGTTGTAATTATTCATAGTAATTCTTATTTTCTGTTTCTATTCATTCGTCTAATCCAAAAGTTTGAATATCAAAACCTGACTCAATCATCAGGTTTTGATATTTAAGGTGCTGCGAGTGTCCATAACTCCAAGGTGGACAACACCAGACAATGTCGCATGCTTACTTTCCATGCGATCTGATCTAAAGAGTCAAATCAATCGTGGTATATGTTGTTAAATAACTATATATGATATAATCGTGTTAACAAACCAATTCTTTTTAGATCACTGATATTAAGCAATGTTGAGCCTGATCAGTACCAGATAGGTGACCATTTAGGAATACCAGGTGTTGTGTGTAGAGGGGCATTAACATTCTCTTCTGACTGGGATATACATATGACTGGAGACCATTTGTGAATTTGATATTCCCATGAGAAAGCAGGTTCAACCATTGGCTTCTTAAATCAAATAACTTCTGACAAATTCAAGCTATGGTCTACTATGCTCCCTAGTGCTTGCATGACATGTTATAAAGTTGATGCAAGCAGTGGCACGCTGTACATGGCCAACCTACCCAAGACACTGAGTGTGTAACACATTCATAATTCTATTAATACCAAGTTTCTGATGAAGCATAGTTAAAGGGATACTTTCCTCCAGTTCTTTGCCACTATCTTTGTATTTATCAAAGAAAAACCATTTCACTCAATCATGGTTTATCTAATAATTTTGCCTTCAAGTGCCCACATGGCCAAAGATGATTCTAAGCCCTAAGTATCAACATTGTGTGTCGTCTTGTGATGTGTTGTCCGTATATAGACCAGAAATTAATGTTACTTTCTAAATTTAGGGAAGGACAGCAGATAAGGAGCGCCCCTCTAAAAAAACAATTCTTTCCTTCCTTGATCTCAAAATAACATATCACTATCTGATTTTTTAAATTCTTAACTACTTTTTTTCACTATGCATATCTTGATTCGCAGTACAACACGTGATAAACATCTGCTCCGAGCAATTACGTTGCCACATGTATGCTCTTACACCATATAAAATTGAGTAAAATATTGTATTTATTTTTATGAATCTATGACATGAATGTACTCTGTGATAGTATTGTACCTACTTTGATCAAAATGATCGTTGTTTGTACTTTCTATAACATATCCTTTTTGCAGTAAGTTCTCCTCTTTATATGTTTTCACTGGTTGATCATGTTCTTCATCGTCATTCACAAAGCCATTGAACCAGCTCCTCTTTGGAGGTCAGTTGAAAGTCTGGCTCAGAACAGTAAAACCATATACAGAGGTGATCATGGGTCCTTGCCTCTATAGAGTTTACCACTGAAATCGTGATTGGCTGCTGTGTTCAGCATTCGTTCAAGATGCAGAAAATTCTCTGGATGTAGCTGACGTAACTGCTCCAGAGTGAATACTGAAGCAAGTAGATCAAAATGAAATATACTAATCCAAGTATTCTATTTAATGTGATTATAGAATGCATATGCACATAGAGGTGTCACCAAAACCATAGAATGAGTATGTGATCAAATAAACAAATTGAAACTACAATTATACCAGAATACCCGTCTCAGGATGGGTAAAATTAATTCCCTATACAGAACAATTTTGCACTACTTTTATATCCACTAAAAACGATTAAAATGAAGATATGATACTAAGCCTTATGTATTGAATTCTTATTTCAATTTTGATCAAAATCCATTGCCTGATTTTGACTAGAAAATGTCGCAAATTTAAGCTCGATGAGTCTTCAGAAGAAATTAAAATTCAGAGACTCTTGCTTAATTTGTGCCAATGGCTATGGATCAAATTCTGTTCAAATCTAAGAAATTTGAATTTTCAGATGTAATGTTGAACTTATGCTCTTTAAAAACCCTTGAAAATACTCTAAAGAAACTGAAGTTAGAATATGTTTCAGTTGATGTCTAATACCTATTGTTAAAATTTCTCAAAAATCAGATATCTAAATTTTCACGTAGGACTTCCATTCCTTTTTACCCCCTTTGCACAAAACTAAATTAAATCAAGTGTAATCCCTATAAGACTCCTTATACCCAGAAACTGTTGCAAAATTCATAATGACCATTAATTATTTTAGTTTATTTTGAATATTGTACATAAACATATTAGCATATATACATACTGAGTTTTATATAGTTATAGATATATCTCAAAATTAGATGGGATAGGGTTGAATTGCTTGTCATCAAATTAGAACAAAGAATGAATTTTTTTGTTTTTTATAATAGATTTTTCATTTGTTTTATTTTTTTTGCTGACATGGATATCATTTTTGTTACTGGCATAAATGTTGTTTTTATGTTCTGTATTTTTTTTTATATGAAGATTGATAATTTGTATTATTTGGACTACTGTTATCTTCAGTGTTATCCATACAATATTTTGGCCGATGTAACCTCTGACAATTTATATAGGATTTCTTGCAATTTCAATTCTATTGGGTTAATGTGGTATTCCTTCTATCTTTCTGTTTTACTTTCATTGCAGTCTCCTTGTGGCTGGTTAGTTTTTTTTTTTTTTTTTTGTTGCTTTTTTTTTAGTTCATATGGGCTAGTTTCTGTATTCAAGAGTTGTCTTAAGTTTTCAGGTGTATTCATCATTATTGTTTGCTGTATAGTCTTGGCCTTATTATTTCTGAATATTTTGTTCTACCCAAATGACCTTTTAGGATTGAAAAAAAAATATTACTAAATGTTTATATCACTGGGTACACAGTGATCATGATGAATGCCTGTCAAGATAATGTTATCTTTGGGTACACAACCATGATTTTTTCATTGTTATGCTCAATTCGTATTTCAGTTTCAATCTTCAATTTTAGTATTTCATTTTAAAACTTGAATCTTTTCAATTATTTGAGGTTATGAACCACAAAAAATATTTTTTCTTGAATTTTTAAATTGTTTTAATGAATTTAAGAAAATTTTCATCTTGTTAAAGACCATTTTTTTTTTTATTCTGTGTAATTTAGAACATTATTTTTCAAGGTTCAGATCATATAGAATTTCCATAATTACAATTGCTAATATCATATTTCTGAAAAGTTTGAGGGAGGGTGATACTCAAAAACATATTAGCAGTATATACATTGAGTTTCCAGGGCAGAAGTCTTATGCAAAATATAACTCAAAATATAGTCATGTTTCCAAAGTTTTCTTTGAAGTCTTGTGTAAAAATGCAATCAAAACAGATAATACACCTTTAATATTATATGGTTCAAATAAAAATAAAAACAAATTAAATAAAAATCTGAACATAGATTCGATGAACAAAGTTTCTTTCCTAGAACTGCACACCTGTAGAACTCTGTTCCATTTTCCTGCTTTCCAACTGACTACAATATGGTTGTCAAGTCCAACGAGAACAAGTTCTTGATGAGTAAGTAATCCAATTTACCAAATTTCCACGACTAACGATTTATGCAAATACAGTGGGGACCTTTTTAATAATTTTTTAGAATTTTAAGGGTTGGGAAGCTTTTTTTTTTTTTTTTATCTGAAATTAGTGATTACATGCCTGAAAAATTTTGACAACCATGATACTTGTGTTAAGTGAAAGTTATAACAAATGCATAGTTTTATTGTAAGTGAGAAACTAAGTTTAGTCATTATTTTTCTGCTGAAAATTAAATTAAAATTTTCAGATAACAACCACCCCCCTCAAAAAAATCGAAAAGTTTTACCTATTTTCAAAGAAAAAAAGCCTACCCCACTATTCAAAACAAAATAAAAGAAAATGACCCACCCACTTAATGAAAACTCCAGTTGGCTACATATCTAGATTAACGTTAACTGGTGAGGAACTGAATGCTCATTTTAGGTTCAATTTACATAAAGTGATCCCCCAATCTAAAATCTTTTTTTTTTTTTTTTTTTTTTTTTTTTTTTTTTTTTTTTTCATCATCATCCTTTATTGTAGATATTTTTCTGGATGTTTACACAAATTTGACCCGAAAATGTAGAATCTGACTTATATTTTTCTTGGTAAACTATGGCGTGTGTGATCGTAAAAAATACAAAAAATGTAATATAGATCCAGATTTAATGTTTTCAATAGAATTGATTTAAAATCCACTTTTTCATGTAAGAACATTGTCCAATGTGCACCAGGTTTCGATGAAAAAAAAAAAAAAAATGCTGTCGGTTGCTCCATTACTGTGTTTATTAACTGCTGTCAGATGCACATTTTGCCAGGCTTTACATTTTATAATTATTTAACTATACTGTTTTTAGTTCCAACAGTTATTTCTGATAAGTAAGTTGTGTAGTTTTCAAAGCATTAGGAAACAAGAGAAATACAAAGTATAGTACATAATAAATACTTATGAAGCTGACAACCATTTGTGAGATTTGTATTAGTCTTATTATAGCAATGTAGTAAGGAAAAGTTTTAATTAGGTTGTAGAAATCAAATTATTTCAAGCAATATTATGCTATACAAGTAATTATAAGAATTATATAGTCGATATTTAACAAACATGTTGAATTTTTTTTTTATTGATGACAAACTTTTTTTTTTTTTTTTTTTTTTTTTTAAGTGAATATAGAAAAATGTGTTCATATTACAAATTCTCCGAATGAGAATAAGTAATTTTAAAAAGTAATTTTTTCAAAAATGTGATACAACAATAATAATTAAAAATTGACTACTCAGAATCAAATATTAATTTGTCAGCTAAAGGTTATATAGGTTTAATCTAAAAAAAAAAAAAAACCCTAACAAATGCATATATATTCATAAACTTTTTAAATTGTATTTCTTTACATTGAAATTATGTCCATTGTGGGCATGCACTTTTACGTTAGGAACAATTGCTTTTAAGTTTCTTTCCTTTTTTCTTTTGCTTTAAATCTCTGAAGCAGATTTGTCTTGTCAGAATTGATTGTTAGAGCGTGATCAATAATAGAAAAAGCAATATCTATTTATCTAAAAGCCATTAATAGTGATGGACAATTGCTCGTTCTTCATTAAAATAAATTGTAAATAAATAATAAAAATGGCAGTTGTCTGGTTATGTGTATGCGTCCACCTAAAAATTAGAAGACACCTCCACAAAGCCGATATATTCTTTTTTTGCATTGCCTCAAATAGAATATGGACACCTTTTTCTTTTTGTATTATTATTTTGGTGGTCAACACAAACAAATTTAGTCCTTTTTGTTGATATTTAAAGCATTTTTTCTATCCAACTTCCGTGTGTGTAATAGTATTTTTGGCTTGACATTTGAAAATGCATATGAATTTTTAAAAATTCTTATTGGTAATTGCTTGAAAAACACTGAACTTAGAACAGTCAGCTTTCTTTTTCTACTTTCTATTATGTTGAAGTACAGCATAATCACATTGACATACCGGTTCCCACTGGATCACCGAAGTTAAGCAACATTGAACCTGGTCAGTACTAAATGGGTGACCATTTGGGACTTCCAGGTGCTGTATATGCTCTCCGCTTATCTCGGCATTGTTTCCCATCATCCTGAACTTCTTGCCATTGGACTCAAACAATGCCGATTCAGGAGAGGTGTGGTTGGAGATTGCACAACCCTTGCCTCACAATTACACGTGCAGCTGCACCTACAAGTGGTATCCTTTGTCTTTCGAGACTGAACAAAGGCATCAATCGATTGATTATATTGAACCAGTTGAGAGAGAGAAAGATGCTTCTGAATTTTTCCCACAAAATCTCATGGCGTAATGGATAAAATACTTGGTAAAATTTAGTTCCAAGTGAAACTCTCCTAGAGATTGAAGGTTCAATTCTTGGTGCTGACGATTGTCGAAAATTTTTTTTAATTTACTCAAGACTTCTACCTGGTCATGGCTGATGGGATGAGAGCATGCTACCTCCATGGATTAAATAAAGGGTTCCATTCAAAATTCAATGCAAATTCTTGATTTCAACAGAAAGTCTCGAGTTCAACAAAAATACACTTGAAGAAGGCCGAAGATTACATCAGCCAAAATGTTGTGGAAATAAAACTCAAGATAAGAAGAGTAGTCTGACTAATCTATATGATACAAAAAAAAAGAAAAATGTTATTTTAAAACTTTTCTATTTTTTTTTTGTTTTATTTTTTCATGCTCCCAAGCAATAACCGGTAGATATGCTAATAAATAATAAAAATGTTTCATCACTGTAGGAAAATACTTTTAAAATTGAAACTAAGTAAAAGAAAAGATTAGACTTAAGATTATATTTAGAACTAGAAAAATACCTGTCTTTAGATTGGTTCAGACTATCAATATTTATTTTGTTAAACATAGGATAACCGAATAATTTTGTTATTTATAAATAGTTGAAAGTCAGTTTAGAATAATGGATACCCTGTCGACTAAGCCACAAATCTGACAACTACAAGCAGAGAGGTAACTCTTCACCTGAAAATAAGGACACTCCTTTTTCTAATTATTCTCAATTATTGATTTAGTCTAAGAATGAAAATTTTCCAATTAATTTTTAATAATACAATCCGAAAAATCTAAAGAACTTGTTTAAAGACAAATCTAGGCAAAATCTTAGACGTCATCAATGAAGTTGAACTGTTCAAAAAATTAAATTTCAATTTTTTTTCTTTAAAAAAGAATATAAAATAATTATCCTACCTATAGAATTTGATTAATTTATTCCATTTTGAATAACTCGAAATGGTTTGCGTTGTAAACCAAACTAAACTACAAATGATAGAACTCGTACTTATTCCAACAACTAATTTACAGTAGCCACATTTGCTCAGGTAGTTTTTTGTAGGCAGGAGTACACTTCACCTAGTGCAATGTCATTTCAAATCCCCACTTGATCTTGTCTGACCGCCTCCAGAGAGGGAAATAAACAAAGAATTCTGAAAACAGTTCTGAAAACGATTTTACAAAAATCATAACTAAAGAACAAGGAAAAAGTATTGCAAATAAATACTGTTAACGTTACTTGAGTTTACTTGTGGCAGCCACTTATTTTTTCATTCACTCTTCACATTCCAGGAATGATATTTCTGGCAAAGGGGGAATAATTGCTGTTTTCTGGGTCAAAATCTATTCCATATATTGGCAAGTTTTTGATCTTGAAGCACTATTATTTTATTTTTATTTTTTTTTTAACTCCTTACATCAAATAGCATCATGCCTGACATCTGTCTCTAAAGAGCGATTTGCATAAAAAAAATACCAATTACTTTTTTTCCTCTTCCAATGTTCTATGTTTGAGTTGTTCTTCATGGAGAATAGTTTTATTTTTCTGATTTGATACATCGTTTGTTTTTTTTTCTTTTTCTTTTTCCAGTGTCTGAATTCCAGTTTGATTTTCCAATTATATAACTTAACAGATGATTATAGATTAACAAGAACAGATTTGTTTTTCCTTTCACCTTTGATTCTCCAGCAAGTGAACAATTGTCAGCAAGAAAAGGAAGAAGTTTTATTCTTTACAAAGTCGTCAGAAGGTAATCTATATTATTTTTTTCTCTGAATCTGTCTGTGTAAGTCAATGAGCTATAAATTTTGCTTTTGTTTTTAACGGGCTAACATGTCTAGTACTTTTTATGGTTGTCTATAACATTTGAAATATAAAATATATTTTATGAACCTTTTTGATTGGACACCCATGACCAATGACTTTTTTTTTTTTTTTTTTTTTTACTTTCAAGGTTGACATAGGTCAACTTTGCATAGTCTGACATCCATTATCATCATTGGTTTAGTGTCCATTTTACATGCTAGTACAGGGCTCTAAGGACAAACTTATCTTTAGTTGACCTTTGACAACTAAATATTTTCGTTTACTAGCCAAACCCACATGATTTTTAAAATATGACGTTCGTTCTGTGACGAGTATGTACATTTTCTGTGTTTTTTTTTAATAAGTGTAATTCTAAATATACAAGAAATTTTATGTTGATACTTGAAGATATAAACATTCTAATTTCTGAATTTTAAACATCCTTCATAAAAAAGAATATATTGTTCTATTAAATCTTTATTGTCTAAATAATTTAACTTTGTTCGCTTTATTAAAAAAAAAAAGTGGAAAAGATTTTTCACTCAGTAGTGAGCTTTGGAAGATTGTCAGTGAAAGAAATACAATCACCAAAAGATAAGTGTTTCATTATTTCTAGTCGCCACATGCGACTGTTTCACTCGCAATGTATAGTCCTATAGTATGAATCGAACAGCTTTTAGAAGTTGACTTTCATACTAAGCTATCTCTAGCCAAGTCTTTATTTACCTAACTTTCTTTCAAACCCATCCTTATTACATTTTCCCATGTTTTCCATGACTTTCCCCTACCAACTTACTCTTCTACTTCAAGTGTTCAGCATCTAATAAAAACACTCATCAATTCTTTCAGGGTGACTAAACCAACAAAGTCTCCTGTTCTGCACACATATCCCTATACTGTCTTTATTTAATTTTCCTCTGAGGTCATCAGATCTAAAGCTGTCTTTAAGATTCACATTACACATCAATCGTATTATTCTCGTAACTTTTCTCCAAGCAATGTATGTCCTCAATCTTCACTGGCCAGGTGTCACTTCCATACATCATTACCCTTCATACACATGTCTGATAGACTTTTCTCTTGGTTGATAGTCGTAGCAATTATTAGTAATGGCAGAAGTTTCCTGAACTTACTCCATTCACTACTAATTCTTGTAATCACACTAGCACCTGCTCTCCCGTGTGCTTCAATGGTATAACCAAAGTAAAACTTCTGTACAACCTCAATAGTCTTGTCATCCAAATATACTTTTTCCACATAAGTTCTCACCCATTTGTATTTTACACTTTCTAGACCATAAATCTAGTAAAAAATTATCCTCATTTTCGCCATGTTAGGCTCAGTCCTTTAAGAGCCATAGGAGTTTGTGTTGTCATAAGGGGCAACACTCCTAAAATTATAACTAAAGTCGTTTAATAAAAATTGTAGCAGAATATTTTTCTTTTTAATTTAGAAACCTGCAACAGTTTGGAATCATTCAAAAACGCAAGTACAAACAAATATGTAGTTTAACAAAGAAATATGATGAAAGCAATATAAATTTAAGTGATGATCAGTCAACTAAGTTTTCTGAAAACTTTTGACATGAATTATTATAAATCCC
The DNA here is from genome assembly GCF_053919585.1 of Euprymna scolopes. Classification (NCBI taxonomy): domain Eukaryota; kingdom Metazoa; phylum Mollusca; class Cephalopoda; order Sepiida; family Sepiolidae; genus Euprymna; species Euprymna scolopes. The sequence continues at coordinate 60,468,848 of NC_136495.1, read as the reverse complement.
TCTTGTGGTTTCATAATTGCTTGTAACTTTGATATTAAAGGTAGTTTTATTTTATATTTTTACTGAAATGCCATGGATTCATAAATCAAATAAAATAAGAAAAATTGGTCCCTTTATTTAGTGAAAAGATTTGACGTGTCATGTACTGCTCTGGGATGTAAAGAAGTCGCAGGTGTATTCATGGGAAGTAAGTTGACAGATGTCAGTCAGTATAATGTGGGGTTCCAAGGCAATTAATGGGAGGAGTGGGGTAGGACTACAGCTTCAGAGGTCAAGTCAATGCATTGCTTAAATAGGAAACCCATTTCTTTTTCTATGAAACATGAGAGAATGCAACCCTTTAGATGAAATCCATTGAAACACCAGTGAAAAACAAATAGTCAAATTGTTTAAGCGGGTTTTTCCTTGGTTAATTCACAAGTGGTGCCTTCTTGACTTAATGCATACCAGTCCCATCAGACGGGGGGAGGGGGGTCAGAGCATGCACATGGCACATGATGGGTTGTGATCCGATACGGACAATACAGCTGCGTCATGTTCAGTAGAAAATGACGAAAATGGGAAGGGGTTATAGACAGGTTAAATTTGAGTGTGGTTATGCTTAAGAATGCAGTAAAACATTATTGATTAATTGCTATGTATTATGAGTGCTTACACCCATACATACATATGTGTGTGTGCATGTATTCATATTTACAATCGGACAATGTCACAGCTCACACAAACCATGAATGCTGTTAAGTGAAGACATTGGCTTGGGTTCCTAGTAGTTGGATGACTACACTCCCTGTTGAGAAGAAGTTGGTATATTTCACAGTCTGACTTCACTGTGGTTTGCTTGATCTGTGTTAGTCAGTAGATTTTCTTGAATATGGCGTGGTGGTTCAGGTGGCAGGGTACTCCTCTCGCATGCAAGTGATTTGGGTTTGAATCCTGAGTTCAGACATGTTCTACTGATGAACCCAAAGGAGGGCAAAACCGAAGTTTTAGACTTCCAGTTTACATTTATATATATATACACACTAGCAGGCCATCCAGTGCTACCCGGTCATAAGATACACTTAAATATGATATCTTAATTCATAGAGATTACGTATTTATTATTATAGAGACAATTCCTTATTGATTAATATATTGAACCTAATATTAGTAATACCAAACGATGTATCATTTAGCGCTGGACAAGGTACATTCTGCTACTTAATTTGATAGTCATAGTTTTTAAATCAGTAATTAATATATTTCTCCTATATCAATCAATATAAAACTTATGACTGAATTCAAAATAAAATTTTCTTTAAAATGACATTTTAATATTTTTATTGTGGTTTGTATATTCCAAGAAATTGCAATTTAATTCTGCCTATTAACTACGAAACGTGCCGCGATGGCGTATCTGCAAGCGGTAGATTACTTTTTGGAGTCACGTGTTTCAGGTCTGTTCATATAAATACACGATACAGAGGTTCTACTAGTCAATGACGTTTCATATTTTTAAAACAATAAGAGAAAAGAATTATCTTTATCACAGAATTTGAACAAAACGTGTAACTTTCTAGTCAAAAGTTAGAACATCTTTCTAGTACAAAAATAAATCAAGATAGAAACTTTGTTCAAATGGTATGTAATAGTTAATATATTTATTTCTTTTGTTATAAAATTTTAAAAGAATTGGTTAAGAACTTTTTATTTGCGCATTGATGGAAATGATAGCGCCAATATTCATTGTTTTTTGAGTATGGTGCTATGCTGTCCTGTAAATTCATAACAAAACGTCTGTTTAGAAAGTGGCTTACAGCAATGAGATATACCTTTTCTTTTAATTAATTAATCAGGGCTTCTCTCATTACCAGTGATAGACTTCGGTCATCTTGGCACTGTATTAATTCCACAAAGACAGTTGCATTCTTTTCAATGGAGTCGTTTTTCAGGTTGTGCCTGAATTACTTTGTAGTGTTAGGATTCGTAAATATCCTAAAAATTTTACTTGCTACAAGTCGAATTTTGATTCTGATGCATCAAAATAAAGTATCACGCTGGGCCCATAACCTCTTGAGTTGGAAGCCATGTTTAGTTTCAGAACAGTTTCTGAAGGTTAGTTGTTCTATACAAGTTCTGGAAATGATGAGTTCTCAGACAGTTGTTCTGAACAGGTTCCGGACTTTATAATTTTGTAGCCAGAGAGCAAAAGATTCTTCCCGTGTTGGCACAAAGAAAACATATGCAAGGTTGCTGAACAAAAAAAAATGGTTTAATTTTTATGAAGCAATTCTGGTTTCTGATTGGTTGGTAGCAGAATATGAATTAATTTGATTCGTCAATTCAAGCGTTTATAAATAGAATCTCCCAACTGTGAGGGACCATACCCCATTATGAGTTAAAAATATTACAAGTCAGAGACTTGCAATAAATGTGTGTGTGTGCGTGCATGCGTACACGACGCATGTAGGCTGGATTTGATTTTTAGATAACCCATAGTGCTTGATAGAACCTAAACAGCCAAATTAAAATTGTTTATAAAATGTGTATCTATTGGAAATTTATAATTTGTTAAATATGATTTTTTTTAATATACTGGAAAATGTGCCTGTATTAAATTCCTTAAAAGAAAAAAAAAAATAGAAATAAAAAAAAAAACGAAAAGAAACTGAGACATATGCATGTGAGCATTGTTTTTTCTAAACGGTTCACTTTTTGTCCATAAAAAAAAAAAAAAAAATACTGAACTGAGATCGAAACCAAAACCTAAAGACTGAGTCAAGTACGATAAGCTTGTCAGGTCAGCTTGCAACAATCTTTAAAACATGTTTTCAAACCTAGTTATTCTTAACATAATGCGAATGATTCGCGCATATGCGGTCGTGAAGCAGTTGACAAACAGATAGTAATCTGATGACCTCCAAGTATCAAATTTTCAATTTTGAACCCTTAGCAGTCCCCCCCTTTTTTTTATTAAAAAGTTTACACATCTCTGAATACCCTATGTACCAAAGTTCAAGTCTGTAGATCAAAAATTCATTGAGTATATAGTTGAGAAGTGTCCTCACACATATTCTCACTTTTATAGATATACTAGCAGACTGCCCGACGTTGACCGGTTGTAAAATAAGCATAACTATTAGTTTTTAATCCATACAGAAACTGATACATGTGCATTCGTGAAGCAGTAAGCAAACAGCAAAAATCGGATAACTCACATGTACCAATTTTTAAATTTTGACCCCTTAGTAGCTCTTTTTTCCAGGTGAAAACTTATTACCAAATTTCAAGTGTGAAGATCAAAAATTCATTGAGTATATAGGTTGAGAAGTGTCCTCGCACACACACACATTCTCACTTTTATAGATATAGAGATAAATCTGTTAAATGTGTTGATTTGTTAAATATATAAACTTGATGAAATTGTTTACTTTTTATTCAACTTTTATAAAACTGGAGTCTATGTTACCCAACTGACCCAAGATGAGTTGATACGGCATCAAAATGCGATATGGAACACCATGATGACCTTTACCTATGTTCTCAACAAAGACAAAATATTCAACACTTTCTTGGAAGGTATAAAGACCTTTTCAATGTCAATTGCAAAGACTGGACCGATGCAAAAAAAGTTTGACTACTTTCATGAAAGTTAGGAATTACTGAGCACAGCAGATTTGTAGACTACCTAAAAAAAAAAAAAAAAGAAAAAAAAAAAAATTCAGATCTGAAATTTGCGGAAATAGTGAAGTTACTATCAGAACTTTTTAGTCCGAAAACACTTAGAAGGGGGAGGGTATTGCACAGGACTCGCTCATACACAAGATATAAACATTTCAGAACAGTATAAATATACCAAAAGGTACTGACTCTTGTGGTGTGTGTATTCTGTAGTACAACATATTGGCATTAAATATTACAACTCTCGTTCTCTATGTATTGTCTTGTAAATACAAATATCTTTTCTAAACTGTATCCGTGTCGGTCTTAGTGACCCTTTTAGACCATAACAATATCTGAAAATGGTATATATAATCTCGAAATGTCTTCTGGAATGAATATAGTTTTTTTATATGAAAACCTTTTTTTTTTTTTTTTTTTTTTTTTTTTTTTTTTTTTTTTTCATATATAACATTTGCACTGATCGGATTATGTTATTGTACTATATTTAGCTACATGGACTTCATTTTCAATTTTTCTCTACTATTTTAAATTACATCTATGATCAGGGCTTTTATTTACAACATTTTAAAGTTTTCAAATTTATGCAAACTAGTAATTCTTTACTTCTATTTTGCTAGTTATTTCATCTAAGAAAAGCTTAATTTTTTTTAACTCCATGGAATAAGGATAATTTGTTGCATTTCTTGTTTTAAGCATTTGATGAAATAATAATGTAAATTTTGTTTCATTTTATTTTTGCCTTATATAGTATTTATTTAAAATTTCCTTAGAAAAAATTTTAAAGTACAAAATCTGTTGAAATAAGAAAACATGACAATACAAATTAAGAATATTAACTTATTAGAAACTCTTTATTAAATAAATATGCAAATTAGAAATGCCTATTACTGTTTGCTGGTGCTTGTAGATTACTATATGTACGAGGTGCCTTTTGAATAAGTTTCCAGACTTTTTTGTATAGATACTTCTATTGATAGTACACACATGAAACTCTAGTTCCCTTTAAAGTAATAATATCCTCCTGCTGCTCTTGTTGTACTGTTCAAACAACTTCTGGAAAGCCCCATCGAAGTCCTCTTGTGTGGGCATGTCAATGATCCTCATCACAGCCTCTTTCATTTTCTCGGTTGTCTCATAGCGACAGCCTCTAAAGTTTTCCTTGAGCTTAGGGAATAACCAAAAGTCACAGGGAGCAAAGTCTAGACTATGGGAAGGGTGAGGAACTGTCTTGATGCTCATCTTGGTCAAATAGTCTGTGACAAGGATAGCACACTTATGACAAACTTCACACATATTCAGCATCTTCAGTTCCTAGTGAATAATTGTGTATACAGTTCCCACACTGACATCAAACTGCACTTATTGTTTGTATAGTTACATGACAGTTCTTATCTATGAAATTCTTGATTTGACTAATCCACTCTGGTATTCTGACTTATTCTCCCATTACCTCTCATCATCACTCACAAACTTCCTGCCTTCCTTGAATCTCTTATGCCACTCAAAAACTGATACTCAATACATGCAAGATCATCCAAAAGCTGTCTGAAGCATTCCATACGTTTCTGTGACATTTTTTCCAAGTTTAAAACATAATTTTATTGCATATCGTTTTTCTAAAGTGTCCTTATGTCCAGATTGCATTTTTGAAATTCACCAGCTGTGACAACCAGGTTTTGTTAGGGTGTATTCCAATTCCTGCTGTAACTGTTCATTTGAATCTGAAATCATAAAGATTAATCAGTCATCTCATAAGATGTATAACAATAACATACTGAATTTTCAAGAGTGTACGACAATTTTATATGCCTGTACAAAAAATGTCTGGAAACTTATTGAAAGCATCTCATACATCATAAAATTAAATAAGTATAGACTGTTTTGATATTAATATAGTTAGAATAAGTAGAACAAACTTTTGCATTTATTCATTGATATATATATATATATATATATATATATATATATATATATATATATATATATATATATATTTAAATTAGATGTAGAAAAGTTTGCAGATTATAGACATGTAACAGATGGTGACTATCAGTTTCTTGTAAGCATGGTCCAAACAGAAAAAGTAAGTATTTTTTGATGGAGTCTTTATAAAAATCTATCAAAAATCAAGTAATTATCCAATCAATACCAAATTTTCATTGATTATGAAGTGAAGAATGAACTTTATAATGGTGTATTTTTTTTTTTTTTTCGAAATCGCTATTTGTATATATATATATATATATGCTTTTGTCTACAAAATCCCCCCTTCTTTATTTGTGAGTACAAATAATCAGCCGAAACTGAACAAAATATATTGTATTGTGGGGAGGATGAGGATTGTAGATAAAAAACAACAGTGCACTATCAGATTTTAAGGTAGAAAATCCGAATTTTGGATGTGTTTAATTTTTCATCTTTTGTGTTTTGGAGTGTGAAATTTGTTGAATATGTTAATAATTATCTTTCAGATTAGCAAAAAAAAAAACAAATTATATTTTCATTATTTTTGTGAAAAACGCTACTTTTAAATCTTTTGAAAAAGAAATAAATTTTCTTCTAGTGAACCCAATATTGCTATATATACTATTATATAGGAAATGCTTTGATGAATCAATATCAAAAACGAAAAAGTTGCTAAACATCTGTGCCTTTTACTAAAAATATGATAATTTCTTTCGGCAATTTGTTATGTGATATTACTTCATCTACAGAAGACCAAACGGCTTAAAAACAGTTGTTCTGTATTTACAAACAGTTGTTACCTCCCCCTTTTCCAAAATTACGTTCAAATCTGCTGTTACGTGATGTCACAATTTTAAGGGCTAACAAATTCTAATGAAAGTCTTTTTCGCAAATTATGCGATAAAAAATTGGAGAAAAACCAATTTTATATGGTTTATGAAACAAGTATATGGTTCACAGGTTACAACTGGGGAAATGATTGTAATCATGAAATTAAAAATACATTCAATTTTTGAAAATAAGAGAATTTATGGTTGATGGAAAACAAAAATATCAGAAAAAAAACAATCAGCTTCAGTTTATTTTTATTTGCAGGTTTTTACTAGGAAAAATTTAAAGCTTGATAGAAATTTGTATGAAGGAAAAAATATAAAGCGAAAATAACATAATATTGAAGGTATTTCACCATGAATGACGTTTGGAATTATAATTTAATTCAATTATTAAAAAAAGGTTATTTGCTTGTTTGGTTACATTAAAAAATATTTTAAGGGTAGGAGTGACTGCAGATGAGGAAGGGGGGTATTTTTTTTATTTATTTATTTATTTTTTTTTTTACAAGGTGGTCACCACTTATCAAGGCCTGGAAGCCACTCAGGGATAAGGGTTATTGTAAGTACAGTACATTAGTGTGGAGATTTAATAAAGTGTCTACTTAAGGGGGCGGTTCATCAGGAATTTGTTTACGTTGGACTTGAAGACATCCAGGTTGTAGTCAGGTGGGAAGCAGGCAGATGGAACAGAGTTCCATAGGCGTGCAGTTCTAAGAAAGAAGCTTTGTTCATGGAATCTACGTTTTGATTTAGGCATGGATAAAGAGTGGGGAAAGTTTTTGACAGTGGATTCAGCTAGACGGGTGTTTTTCATAAAAGATTGGCGAGGAGGGACCAGAGATTGGAGTTCAGACGAGCACCTGCCATGGAAGTAACGATAAAACAAAGATAGGCTTGCAACATCTCTTCTGTGGGAGAGAGGTTGCAGGGAAGAGAAAAGGGCATCCCCCACTAAGCCACGAAGTTTATTTTGTACTCTGTCAAGGCAGGATAGGCTGTTTTTAGCAGCTCCTGCCCAGAAATGGCAGCAGTATTCCATCCTTGGACGTACTTGGCTTTTATATAGATAGAGAATTGCATCAATAGTGAGATATCTTCTGGAGCGGTAGAAGGATCACACCATCTTTCCAGTGACCTTGGCAACAGACTTGATGTATGTGTTCCATTTCAGATCAGGAGTGAAGGTCAAACCCAGAAGCTTGTCAAAACATGGGGCTTCTCCTAGACGATAGCCATCCATTTCAATTGATGTCAGATGGGAATGAGAGCATTGATGATGTAAAGATAGGAGTTTGGTTTTAGATGAATTAAAGGTAACCAGCCACGTCTTCCCCCCACTGAACCACGCGCTCAAGATCAGAGGAGAGAGAATCGGAGAGAACTTGGTTGTTTACTGTCTTAGATGTGCTACCATAAATGGTAGTGTCATCAGCATAAATGTCTGCAAATGATGTAAGGATGTGATTTGGAAGATCATTAATGTAAATCAGAAAAAGAGTTGGGCCCAGAATGGACCCCTGAGGGACACCAGCATTAATACTGTGAGCTTCTGATGTTTGCCCCTCAATTACTACTCTTATAAACCTATCAGAAAGAAATGATTTAATAATTAAGACATTTCCAGCTATACCATAGCTAGAGATCTTGTGAATTAAACCTTTCTGCCATACCCTATCAAAGGCCTTAGATATGTCAAGAGCAATTGCCCTAGAAAGGTTGCCTCCGTCGAGAGATTTGCTAATCCTATGAGATATAACTGTAAGCGCGTCTGCTGTAGATCTAGCAGAACGGAAACCATATTGAGTGTCACTAAGAAGGTTATTTTTGTTGAGATGGTTGATTACTTCTGTATTTAACAGATTCCAGCAACTTACTCATGACGCACAGGAGACTTATTTGCCTGTACTGAGAGGGGGATGAGCAATCACCTGAATTCTTAAATACAGGGCATACTGATGAGATTTTCCAGGGTGATGGGAAGCTATTCTCCTTAAGACAACGTTTAAACAGTTTTGTAAGTATGGGCACTAGTTCTGGTTGAAGTTTTTTGAGTACTATAAATGGAATACCGTCATGGCCGGTTGCTTTACTGGAATCAAGGTTTTTGATTAGCTTGGCAACATCACGTACAGTTATATGTATATATGTGTTTTCTGATACAGGAGGAAATATTGGGGGTTGGCAGCCTTGGTCGCAAAGGGTAGAATTAGCTGCAAAGTTCTTGGCAAAGAGTTTGGCTTTGTCTGATGCTGACGAGATTACCTCAGGTCCATTGATGATAGTTGGGATAGAGCACACGCTTCTGTTCATGATTCTGTTTGCTATTTGCCAAAACTAGTGGGAACCAAGCCGCTGCTCAGCTACTTTGGACTTGACGGATTGAGCATACAACTCTCTTGCATTCTTTATTACTTTCTTACAATGGTTGCTGGCAGTCCTGAAAGCAGCTTTAGTTTCCATACATCTATTACATTGGAAGCAGTGGAAAAAGTGATTTCTGTGCGCAATGGCAGCAGCACATTCTGGAGAAAACCATGGCTGGCTGTTAGGTTTTTGCTAGAACTTTTTTGAGGGTATGAAACGGTCTACACCTACAATTAACCATTCCATCGGGTCTGATACTATAGAGGACACATCCTTTTTAAACATGGAATGCAGAGGTAGATCCGATATAAATGTACGGAAGCTATCCCAGTCAGCCTTAGTGTATCGATATACTGTACGATGGAGAAGTACGTCTGGGGACTTATTACATTTCATTTTTATCTTAATTGATACAACAGAGTGGTCGGAATATCCAAGAGGAGACGGAACAGAAACTAAACATAGTTCAGGGCAAGTTGTGAGAAAAAGGTCTAGTAGACTCGCATACTGGCCATCATTGTCGGGCACACAGGTGGGTTCCTGAACAATCTGAGTAAGGTCATAAGCAGTGGAGAAATCATGACAGAACATCCCCTCATCATCGTTCGTGTTCGAGTGGGTCAACCATTCAACGTGAACATTGAAGTCTCCACATACGTAAATTTTAGCTGAAGGATAAACAGATAGGACTTGGTCAATTTTCTCGGATATGCTTTTAAAGATAGTAACTCCGCTGTTGTGGGGGGGGGGCGATAGAGAGTAAATATAAATGCAGTAGTGTGAGCTAATGCAACCTGGAAGCACATATAGGTTAAGTTAGGATCTTCTCTGAAGATGTCCCTACCACATGGAAAGTCATCTTTAATATAGGCACATATTCCATGCCCATGGCAATCTTGAGGGTCAGATTTAGAAGTTAAGTTAGAGTATCCTTTAATTGCGAACTCTTCTAGGGAAATAGCCTGTCCAATGCCAGTTTCGCTTAAAAATAAAAGGTCTGGTTTAGTCTCCTGTAATTGGGTTTCAACCTCTGGAAGATTAGAACGTAGACCCCTGATGTTGAAGGAGACATGGTAGTAGGGGTCTACGTTGGAAGTTGGAGAACCGGGTTTAATCGTGTATTTTTTCTTGAAACATGTTATGATAGAATTTTTGAATTTGTGGACTAGGTCATCAGATTTGCTTAGAGCAGGACAGAGAGGGGAAACTAAGAGAGAAAAAGAAACAAAGATTTTTTTTTTTTTTTTTTTTTTAGAACATGTTAAGGTAAAGCCATAACAATTACCCACTAGTATGGCATCGAGAGGCCCCACCAGAAGCTACTGCATGGTCCAGAATCCATTCACCAAATGGCAATATAGCAGCCCCAGTACTTTGCACCTGCTGATAGGACAGCCTCCTTAGTGGTTAATCCAAGGTTCAGGTCCCTGACTATCAGGCGGATAACGTCAGCCCAGATAAAATGTTTACCTCCAGCACCCTTACTAGTGACATGGCTACAAGAATAGACATAGAAACAGAAAATTTCCGCCATCTCTGCCAACTGTTCGCGCAAAATACTGCCAACCTAGAAAACAGCCTTTTCTTCTCCCTTTGTCAGAAAAATCACTCATTAAAAAATGAGGACTGAGGGACAAATAAGGAGAAGTGAGAGTAACGGGAGCTGCCGATAACGCATCCACAATGCGTTTTCTATTCTCCATTAAAAAAAAAAAATTAAGTAGAATACTTAATAAAAGTCCAACGGACGTGTTTAAGAGAAAGTATGGTGATAGATTCCCATCTCACGAACTAAAAATACAATTACCTAATCTATTTTTGCAATCAACTTGGTAGATAAATAAACATTTATGGACGAGAAAAAAGCTAGCATTTAATAAAACAGAAATACATAAATTAAATACTGAAATAAAATGTAGTTATTAATATTTGAATCTAAAAATAAAAAGTATGATTAATATAGAAGTCACTTATCTCAAAAAAACACTTCCGTCTCCAAAATGCAAACTGTAGAAAAGAATTTGTTTTAATAACAGCGTTCAAAAGACTTTTTTTTTTCTTTTCTTTTTTTTTTTTTAAATTAACCGTTAAAAGTCAGGAAGAGAGTTGGGCCCAGGATGGACCCTTGAGGAACTCCAGCATTAATACTGCAAGCCTCTGATTTTTGTCCATCAACCACTTATGAGCCTATCAGAGAGAAATGATTTAATGATAGAGAGAACATTGTCTATGAAGACCACATATATCACTGGTTTGGGGGCTAAGATCAAAGTGTACTATCTGTTCTAATGCTACACTTAACCTCTCCTTTCCTCATTCAATGAAGGAGAAATCTTTCTAGACTGGGGCTATTTTTATGTTATCCATTTTGGGGAGCTTGATTTTCCTCACATTAAAATCCGGTCTTGTGTCTAACTCTGTCCTCCTGGAGAGGCAAGTAAATAGGAACATCACTGGTTTGTCGACTATCTGATGATCTTGTGACTTGCACTTGACTTATTTAAAAGTGTGAGGACTTGCATCTACCTCATTCTGTCATCCAGAAACACTTGGTTCTGATGACAAGACAGCCATGATACTAGACCACCATGATACTAGATGCCTAGCATTTCCAAAATAGTAATTCATCTGGTACTGGCCAGCCTCATCTTTGCTTAACTTTGGGGGTTATGTCGGCGACAAATATATCTATAAAAGTGAACGTGTCTGTGTGTGTGTGTGTGTGTGTGTGTGTGTACATTTCCCTACACAATAACTCTGTCAATTTTCAGTCTACAGACTCGAAATTGGATATACAGGGTACTGAGATTTGGGAAAATCTTTGTGATCGGTTTTTGGACAGAAATTTGGCTGTTAAGGGGGTCAACGATTTGACCTTTGAGAACTCTACAAAACTCCTCCGACAATTTTGGGTCTAAACACTTGAAATTATAGATAGAGGTTCCTTGAACATGAATCAAACTTAATAACTTGATTTGAGCTCAAAACAATAAATATTAAGGGGTCATAATAGGGTCAATGTTTTAAAAATTTGATCTCTGCGGTCTCTACCAAATTACTCAGACAATTTCTGGTCTAAACATTTGAAATTTTACATAAAGGGTATTCAGAGATATGGCAAGCTTTTTAATCGGTTTGGGTCGAAAATTTAAGCTTCTGAGAGGTCAAAGTTCAAAAGATTTAACCTTTTGCAGTATCTCCGCCAATTTTGGGTCTAAAGGCTTGAATCTTTAGATGTAGGTAACTTGGACATGGGTAAAACTTTGTTTGGTTTGAGACCAAAATAATTAATGTTAAGGGGTCAAAATTGGCATTCAATTTATAAAGAATTTACCTCCGCGATCTCTACGAAATTACTCAGACAATTTTGGATCTAAATAGTTGAGATCCTACATAAAGTGTATTCACACGTAGGGCAAGTTATTAACAGTACATAGGGCCCGAGCAAAGCCGGGTTGAATTGCTAGTATATATATACATATATGTGTATTGTTTATGAAAAAAATTAAACCTTTATTCTTCACATACATTAGGACTAAATGAATTTATTTTATCTTGTAAAGCCTACCATAGTTTCTTTAAAAGTAACATTTAAATTTTGGATTTTTTTAAAATTTCGCCTCACAATATCTATATATTGAGATAGAGATCAAATTATTTGAAATTCAGGTACTTATGTTATATTTTTGCATATTTTTATAGCAAATCTTATTTAGACAAAAAATAAAAAAAATTGATTCAAAAACCTTTTTTAAAAAAAATATTTAAATGTGTTACCCATCAAGACAGAAATCGCAGTGAATGGTGTTTGTTTGGGAAATTTAAAATTCTATTAAAAATAGTCAAAAAAGTTTTATATTAGTCTGTTGTTCATATGATAAAATTTAGGCCTTTATCTTTCTGGAAAAAAAAAGTTGCTGAACATATTAGGAAAAAAAAAAAATAGTGAATGTATACAAAAAAATATGACCTTTTAAAAATAGAAAACAGATGTCAATATTTGACTGCGTTTCTCTGATGAGGAAAAATATGCGATTATTGGTCATATTTTTTTCTGGTATATCACTACTCTCTTTTCACCGACGAGGAGAAGGTAATTCCTGGGAGAATGGTATTAAGACCATAGAACAGGTATTACACTATTCCCCTCCTTCTAAAAAGGAGGAGGTAATAGCTGAGAGGATGGTATTATGACAACAGAACAGACCTGAACCCAGTCCCATTCTCCCCTAAAAAAATTATCGAAAAGTATAACATTAGTTTGAATAAATAAAGTTAAATTGAGCATAAAAAGGAAGTACAATAGTTGAGTAACTATGGCCAGTAATAGTAGTACATGTTGGCCCACTTTTGTAGCCCAGAAAATGGAGTAGAGAAGAGGAACATTCTTTTATTGTTTAAATTACGTGCAGTGTTATAAAAGATGCTGGAAGTGCTCTCCGTTGACATCTATGCATTTCTGGACACGTTTAACGACGTTTGCAGACGCTGCCTGTAGATCTTCTCTGGTGATTCTCCTGATAGCCTTGGTAATGTTCTCCTTTAGTTTGTCTAGATTGTGAGAATTATCTGCATGAACTTTTTGTTTTCAAGTCCCCCAAAGATAAAAATCACATGACAAGTCCGAGGAATGTGGTGGCCATAACCCTTTGCTGATTATTCTCTCTTCCGTAAACATGTCATAGACTCATGTTAGTGATCTGTGAAACGTGATATGTAGCGCCATCTTGTTGGAAAAAGAATTGCATTTTGTCTTGTGGTGTCAGTTGGTCGTTAAGAGTAAGATTAGATAGATTGTGCTTCTTTTAAATGGGCCACCCTGTAGTAATAAGATAGTTTCGCTTCAGACATACCTATTCTCCATTAATGATAGAAATACAATAACACATTAATATAAGTGATAGTATAGTTCAGCTTTGGACAGACAGATACTCAATCTTAATTAGTAATAGATTTATAATTTTCTGAATGATGATCACCTTGGTGATTGTTATCATATTTTGGCTCTCTGTGTTCCTGCAGCTGCTTTCATGTTCATTACGTCAAACTTTAGAAATGTCATGGAATACTAAGCTTAATCCCTTATGGAAATTTTTGGGAATACATTATTTGCATTTCATTCTCTAAGCATTGTGAAATCCTTTCAGCTAACTTATTAAAGCCTCTTGTTGGCTTTGTTTAGGATTGAACGAAAAACCTTAAGATAACATTCACACTTTAACCAACGTCTTAGTTGTCTTATTTTTTTTAATTTTTTTTTTTACTTATGTATTTCAACAAAAATAGATTTTTGTAACGTTACGTTATTTTTTTGTTAATTATCACATGTAGCATAAGAAATTTTTACACTTGGATTGTATTTGTTCTTCTGCAGCATGGGCTTATGGCTTTTTGTTTGTGACTGCCATCAACATTTGTGCTCTGGTTGGTGTGGTTGTGCTACCTATCATGAACACTCGGATTTACAAAAAAGTGTTGGTCTTTTTAGTGGCTCTTGCAGTTGGCAGTTTGGCAGGAAGTGGCCTTTTGGTACTTATTCCAGAAGTAAGTTTTTTCTTTATTTTTTTTATCATTTTGGGTGTTAGGAAAAAATCAGGTTATGTTTAGATATTTTTTTTTCTAAAGTTGAATAAAAGTACCTTGTGTGTATGTAATATATATATATATATATATATATATAAATAATTATTTTATGTATCTATTTTCAGTATTTACTTTGACAGTGCTGAATATGTAACTAGAGATAGGTAGTAAGTTTTAAAAATATATTTTGCACTTAAGCTACACAGAACAATAGTCTAACGAATCCTTATAAGGATGAAACACAGAAAATTTTTTGTAGCTTAATTGCTATGTATATATATTTTCCGAACTACATTTTAAAGACACCAGAGAATTGAAAACATTAAAAAAAAAAAAAATTTATAAAGTTAAATTCTCGTACCAAAGATTTGTTTCAGTCGATACCCACCTTTCATCAGTGAATTAGACATTTCTTTTCGTTTTATTCTTTTCTTCCCTTTTTTTTTCTCCTTAACGATTGGTATCAGCAGATGACCACAAGTTCTCTTGCTGTAAATGGACTGTGTTAATGTCTATTCCAAGTGTAGATTCATTATAAAATTTTATATTATTCCGCTTTTCTCAGAAAATGGCTAGGACAACCAAATTTTGAGTGATTCAGTAATAAAAACATGCTATTATCATTCACCATAAAAGAAAAACCATAGAAATCTCGTTTTTGTTTGCTTATTATGATAAAAGGATTCAATTTTGTGACACTGGGATCAATTAATAAAAGATTCAATTTCAAACAAGGAATTTGTCATGATTATATGTAGATCTCCGGTTAAGAGTTTCAATTTTGTATATGTTTGTTTTCACTAAAAAAAGTGCTTCTTTAAATCATAATGCAAAAAACTTTTAATTATTTAAAACAAGATAGAACATCCATAGGAACTTGTAGAGTTCATAGGAACTTGCAGAGTTCAAAATTGCCATTGCTTTTGTACGGAGATCAACCATTGATAATTGATGCATGAACAGACACACATCTCATGTTATATTTATTGATATAAAGAAATGTATTTATTTTACTACTTTTTTGTGAACAAGAGTGGAGGACCGCTTGAATCATAAAATGTAAATTATTAAATATAAAAACATTGTTTTCATGCTTCAAAAAAACCCTCCATAACCTTGTAATTACTATTCTAGAAACATGTGGACATATATAAAAGAACTAGCCTAGCATTTCCTGAGTGTTTGGAGGTGTGTGGTGAGCAAAAAAAAAAAAAAAAAGTCATAGCAGGCAGGCTCGATCCCGTACTGTGAAGGAGGAAAAGAACATGAAAAAAAGAATGTGATGTCTTTGCCATTGTGTCCATCGCCAAACCGAAAGTGGTGAAGGCTAATCAATCGAAAAGAGGGATGACTTTCGAAAATATCGGCAAAAAAAACGACCCCTCCTTGTAGAAAAGTGCCCAGTTGAGGGTGAAGAAATTAATGTTTTTAGCCAATTTTTCATCCGAAGGGTTGTGCTGCAAAGCGATACCGATCTTATGAAAATCCCTTGCCTCTGTTGAAAGTTTTAAGACATACATACATACATACATACATACATATAAACAGACAGGTGAAATTTATATTATAGACTAGCAGGGGTACCCGGCGTTGCCTGGGTGTCTGTGGATGTGTGTTGGGGGGGGGGTCCAAACCCTATGTTATTTTTCTTTTGAAAAATCGGAAAAACAAAGAAAAAAAAACAAAAAAACAACGAACATGTAAAAAGAAGACAAAGTAAAATATAAAAATAAAAACTTGTTTAAAAAATTGGGGGGGGGGGTAGATAGGTAGGATTGAACCTGGAACGTTGAGACAAAAACCTTGGTAAGTTACCCGCTTGCCCACGAAAGGAAAGTAACTGAAAGCAGTTTCAATTTAATGTTTATAAATGGCAGGTGGGCGGCGAAATTAATTAGGTCAAGGAAAAGTAAATCCCGCACTTAATTTTAACTGCGGGATAGTTCTTTTAGGTTTGTTTTTTACCCAACTTTGGTTTTGTTTCCCCAATGTGTTGGGGAAAACCAGCTGCCCTTTATTAGGGGAGTGTGTCCAAATGAAAGCAATTATCTGATATAATGGTGAAAACCGACATTGACCAAACGTCAATTGCGTTCTGGACACTCCCAGCCCATAGCCGAGAAAATGCACCTTAGTTTCACATAAGTTACGCTTTTATACGAAAAAGCTGAATCAACTTGAGAGGGGCCAAAATAGCAAGAATCATGTAAAAGTCGCTGTAAATAAATCTAGACGCAACGTGCGTTCGCAAATCCTAAATATTATCTAGGGGGTATATAAACACTTCTAAGCGATAGTACCCCCCCCCCCCCCCCCGAGAAGCCCGGCGAAAAAATCCTTTGTTGGACATACAAAAACTCATTCACGCGTTTTGCCTTTTATATATATAGACTAGCGGGGCTACCCGGCGTTTAGCTACATTGTTAAATGCATGAGAAGAAACAAGAAGGCTTCTCAGCCACTGATAGCCATGACTAATAACACCCTGCCTGGGAGTTTTTCTTTCAAATTCCTTGGATTCAGTAGCCTAAACATATCTAAGGCATTTGATAGAGTTTGGCACGATGGCCTTCGCATGAAAATCAAATCGTATGGTATTACTTGACGTATACTGAACATAATCAAATCCTTCTTAGAGAAAAATCCAGATTGTCCTCGATAGTCGTACATCAAAACATGATATAAATGTATGTGTACCAAACGGGTAAATCCTTGGACCTTTATTATTCCTGATATTCATTGCCAAGGATGCTGCAAGGAAGGTAAGCTCTTTCTATCATGCTAAAAGGCTACTCACAACTGAGAGTATAGTGTATCTACAAGGTCACTGTTCACCCATGCATGGAGTATTGCTGCCACATCTGGGCTGCTGCATCTGCCACTAGTCTCTCACTCCTAGACAGGGCTCAAAAAAGAGTTGCCCAGCTAATAGGTCCTGAACTATCAACTGAACTTCAACTTCTTTCCCATCGCCGGAACATGGCATCCTTGCGCCTGTTTTACAAGTATTTCAGTGGCAAGTGTTCTGACAAACTCCGAGCACTAGTACCTCCTCGACAGCAATACCCAACAAGCAGCAAAATTCCACCCCTACACTGTAGAGATCCCTAGATGCCGTAAAGTCTTCTACTCAAATAGCTTTTTCCCTCAAACTGCTGCAATTTGGAATTCCCTCCCAGGCCCTTGCTTCCCTGATTGTACTAACATGCAGAAATTCAAATTTAATGTGAACAGACATCTCGCTGCCCAACTCCATAAATAAATCTGGTTTCAAATAGTCATCCCCTCATGACTAGCTGGCTCAGTGCCTTGTTTGAAGTGAAACATCAGTAAAAAATGAATAAAAAATAAAATATGAACTGGAACAAAAACATCAAGGACATTGCAAAGGCTGCTGCAAAGAAGGTAGCTTCCCTCTATCATGCTAGAAGATTACTTGCACCTGAGAGTATCCTATATCTCTACAAGGCCACCATTCACCCATGTATAGACTATTGTTGCTACATCTGGGCTGGTGCATCTATTGCTCCTTTCCGTCTAGGACAAGGTTCAAAGAAGAATCGCTAATCTAATAGGTCTTACACTGTCAATCAAGCTCCAACCCCTGTCTCATCACCGCAGTCTTGCATCTCTGTGCCTGTTTTACAAGTATTTTAATGGAATGTGCTCTGATGAACTCATCGCACTTGTGCCTCCTCGATGTATATACACCTAACAAACCCACTTAGCAACAAAATCACACCCCTTCACTGTAGAGGTCCCTAAATGTTGGAAGGCATTCTACTCTAATAGTTTCTTCCCTTGGACAGCTAGACTTTGGAATTCCCTTCCTGTTACCTGCTTCCCTGACTGTACTGACATGCAAAAGTTTAAATGTAACGTAAACTTGCTCATCTCTCCTAAACATGGCCCCAACTTACATCCACATCGTAATATGCCTTGTTTAGGATGAATGTGAGTAAAAAAAATAGATTATGTTCTGTCAGTTTATCATGCTTAAGTTTACAATAAACTGGATCAACCTGTAAATGTCGTGTTAACCTTATCTTTGTAGATTCATTTAACAATTGATTGGGATTGTTTTCTGAAAGCTCATTAAAAACCTATTGCTCATAAAATGAATCATTTATTGATGCACTAAAATGTTGCTATATTGTCTCTATACAGATCTGATTACCTAATGTGTATCTTTGGAGATTTTCATTATCTCTTTAATTATATGCGTGTACCTATGTATGTGCATTATCACTTTTTATACCCATTAAAAAAAAAAAAGTGAAATTATCCAATTGCCAAAAGTGATTGAGAAATATCTAATGTGACTATCAAAAAATTGTCTAACTTTATTCACTTTAAAATGAATTGTTCCTCAAATTCTGTCACTTAAAAAAAAAAAAAAGAAATCTTTACATGAAAATTTTAGAAACACAAATAATATTCTACAATATTTTAAATTATTTACAATCATTTTTTTTTTTTTTTTTTTCTGAGACTTTCAGTGTAAGATACCTTGGATTTTGTGTTTTTATTTTTACTCTTCATTTTGCTGTGTTATTGGTGTTTATTAAGATAGTTGACAAATCAATGTTTTTAAATATGTTTTTTTAAGCAAAAACAATATTATGTACTTAATTGTCATGCCGAAAATAATAATATATCCAAAAATTATGAAAATTGATTGAGTAGAAAGTTATTTATAGTTAGAAGTAATTTTTACAGAAAATTAGGGGGTCCTGGATATGACCTTAACCTATATCCGATGGTGAGGCCCAGCTTGCAGGCTTTGGGGAGTGTGGAGCCACCTTTTAATTGCCATTGCTCCCATGTCCACTTTGACCCAGAGTGGTGGCACTTGTTAGGGACCCAACTATGGGTTAAATAGAAACTTGAAAAAAAAAAAAATATATATATATAGATATGTGTGTGTGTATATATATATGTTCTACTAGCATGGGCGCCTGGCATTGCCCTGGTGTTTGGAGGTGTGTGTTGAGCAAAAGAAAAAAAAAAAAGTGATAGTAGGAAGGCAGGCTCAAATCCGTGATGCGAAGGAGGAAAAGAACGGGGGAAAAAAATATGACGTCTTTGCTGTTACAACCACCGCCAAACCAGAAGTAATGTAGGTTTAAATTAAGGCTAGACAATCGAAAAGAGGGGATGACTTTCAAAAATATCGGCGTAGAAAAGTGCCCAGTTGAGAGTGAAAAAATTAATGTTTTTAGCAAATTTTTCGATATTTGTCCTGTGAAGGGTCGAGCTTCAAAACGATACTGATCTTGTGAAAATCCGTTGCCTCTGTTGAAAATTTTAGGCAGACATGCAAACATACATGCATAGATTTATATATTGGTAGCTCAAATTTTCGACCCAAACCGATTAAAAAGTTTGCCCTATCTCTGAATACCCTTTATGTAAAATTTCAGAAATTGTCTTTAGTAATTTGGTAGAGACCGCAGAGGTCAAATTTTTTTTTAACTTTGACCCCTAAACATTTATTATTTGGGGCTCAAATCAAGTTAAGTTAGATCCATGTCCAAGGAACCTATATCTAAAATTTCAATTGTTTATACCCAAAATTAGCGGAGGAGTTTGGTAGAGTTCTCGAAGGTCAAATCGTTGAACTTTGATTCCTTAACACCCAAATTTCTGTCCAAAAACGGATTACAAAAATTTTCCCAAATCTCCATACCCTGTATATCAAATTTCGAGTCTGTAGACTGAAAATTGACAGTTATTGTGTCAGAAAATGTACACACACACACACTTTCACTTTTATAGATATATAGATCTATAGCTGCATATGAAAGTATAGTTTGTGTTAATCTCCAAGGAGAATATTCACTTTCTTATATGCTTGACTAGTTGTCCTGACTCCGTATTGCCTGGGAGTATTTGGATTTTCAATTTTGTTTCGCAACATATGAAGCTGTTTTTCAACTTATAAATAATTGTAATTGATGCAGAACGCTGTTACATATAGTGATTTTACATAGTTGATCTTAAGTGCAATGTTTTACTATTTGTAATAAGTACATGTAATTACATATAAATATGAACTAGTACTAGTTAACTGAGTGTGTAATATTCATCATCATAGTGTTTTTGTGAAATTAGATGCCAAATATGACAAAAAATTGTGGTCTTAAAGAACTGAAAAAATAAGACAAGAAAGAAGTAGAGTTAAGCAAAGAATGTATTTACAGAAAGTACAGAAATAATCGGTTTTTAGAGATTGCACTTGGATTCCTCATAGTGACTCTTTCTGTTACCACCATTATCACTATCTATGGTGCTGGGAAGAGTCCAACTATTGACACAATCGTATAGATCATTACAGCAGCCACATAATTGCATTTTTTTTTTTTATGTTAAAGAAAGATAAAAATTCTTTTTTTATAAATACTCTAGTAAACATTAACAACTTAAGTTATTATTCCAAGGCCATCCGTTATAACAGGCCGAGAAATCTAACATTTGGGGCCTTTTTACTGGAAGTAAAATTTCCAGTCAGTCAACAGATATCTCTCTAGCTGCTAACGTTTTACTGTTATTGCTCAAAGAAAATTTCACTCTGAAAGGTAACTCCCACCCATCAAATTTATTTCAGTTAAAGTGCTGTATTATACCATAACTTACATTGGATTATCAATTGTTAAATATACTGTAAAATTTAATTTTATTGAGAACTAATTTCTTGTAAATAATTAAAACTATATATATATACTGTTGGAAATTGTACACGGGAAGGTGAGCCTTATTGGTTAAGGCGCTGAATGCCATTTTTTTTTTTTTTTTTTTTTTTTTTTTACAAAGGCATCACCACATTATCAAGGCCCAGAGGCCACTCAAGGATAAGGGTTAAAGAGTGTACAGTAGAAGTTGGTCAATATAGTAATCATTAGTAATGAAAATTTGGTAAATTTAATAACTTATATGGAACGGCTCATCAAGAACTTATTTACTTTAAACTTGAACAAAACCATATTGTAGTCAGCCGGAAAGCAGGAAAACGGAAGACAATTCCACAGGCGTGCAGTTCTAAGAAAGAAGCTTTGTTCATGGAATCTACGTTTAGGTTTAGGCACAGATAAAGAGTGGGGGAAATTATTGATAGTGTTTACAGCTAGACGAGTGTTTCTTGTGAAAGTTTGGCGAGGGGGGACCATAGATTGAAGCTCAGTTGAACACTTTCCATGAAAATAACGATACATCAGAGACAAACTCGCAACATCTCTTCTGTGAGATAGAGGTTGCAAGGAGGATGCCATGTTGTCTTTTCGGGCTTTTGATTGGATCTCTTGGAAACTTCATGCTCGCACAGTTTTTAAAACTAACAGACATTTTCACTCTCCTTGCAAAAACCCTGCTAGGGACAAGATGCTAAATTAAGTATCTCCCTAAAAGGGACTGCCTCAAGGTCAGCCATGCTTGTAGCTCCATTTCCCTTTTTTTTTTCCTTTAACCAAGAATTTATTCCTACTGTGATAGGAATTTTTTAGACGAATATTGTCTTCCCTAGAACTAAAATAGTTTGGCTCCGTTAATGGAGTTTTATTCTTCCAGATACCATAAATAAATGGTTTCTGCTCCCTTATACTAGCTTCTCCAAAGAGAAGCAATTTAACATTAAAAAAAAAAAAACTACCAGACTTTCAGAGATGCAAGAAATGGGCATATTTTTTGCAATCCTACCAAAGACTGAAATTCATCACTTCAGGTAAGGCTTGCTTTATTCCGTTTGTTTTTTTTTTTTGCACTCTGTCTAATTCTAAAGCATGTGAGGAAATTAATTCTCACATAGTTTATTTTGCGAAAAATATATGCTGATAGTTTATATCTTTCTTTGTTTTATTTTGCTAAAAATATATGCTAAATAGTTTATCTCTCTTCGTTTTATTGCGAAAGTGACCTAAAAATTTAATATTTCGTTCATAATTTAGCTTGTATTTACTTAGTGCATACTCTTTAATATTTTCCAAGGCCATTTTAAAATTAATTGAATTATTTCTGAAGTTATATTCATAAACTGAGTAGCGCTTAACACTAGCTAAATGTTTCATGACTGAATTAACCCTTTCTATAAAAAAAAAATGTGTTGAAAAAAAAACCTTACTTAACGACCTTGAAACTTAACTAGGTCAGTTTTGTCGTGAAGAAAAAAAAACGTTATTGACTTGTTTGTACTGGAAAAACATTTTCTTCGCGTTAATTCTGATTTTAATAACTATAAATTATCCCAAAGTGTATTTTGTTTATTCTAGTATTTTCTGCGAGCCTGGTATTAATTTATAGAGACCAGAATTTTTATTTGAAAAAAAAAATGTTCTTTCAGTTATTAAATTTATGTTGTCTAAAATTAAGATTGTTTGATACAGGGGATTAAATTTAACTCCATCTATCTGTATTTCTTGTTCTTACGGTGTTGTTGACGGGATTTTACCTCATGAAGGGTATTTTCTATCCGTTCTTTTACGACTGGTCTCCTTCATCATTGTTTAGTGTTCGTCCCCTTCAAGATGAGCACCAGTAAAGACTTATTGGCTAAAATTGAAGTCAAGAAATGTTGAATATCGAACACGGTAGAATGGTTGAAGGATAATCCTCACCATCTTCAATTCATTCGAGAGACGTGGAGAGATGGATTTCGGAACTTGACGAAATTATAGACCAACTGGTGTTAAAATCTCGTCACAAGGAGAAAGGAACATATATTGTTCCGTAAGTTCCTCGTCAGCATTAGAAGGGAACTAATGTCCAGAATGAAGGAACGTTTTCCTACGTTTTTATCTATTATGGCTAATTTCTTTGACATCATAGATTTTTTACAGGCAGCGCCATTGAATGCTAAAAAACGGAAATATTTTGCACCCAATCCGCCACCTTTTTCTTCACTTGAAGTCAAATCCGATATGGGGGCCAATTCTACTGATAGAACGGTCAAACTCAAAAGGGGTTTAAAACTTAATGATAATGCTGGTTACCAGCATAAGTTTTGCAAACTAGCAGACCATGCTGTAAGGGACTGCACTAAGTATACTTCTTACTATTCAAGGGTTTCGCGAGCTAAAGAGCTCCAATTATGTATTAGATGTCTGGGGGGGGGGCATTTGGAACAAGAATGCAAAAGGAAGAAAGGATTTCTTTACCCCTGTACTACTTGCGGGTTGAAAACTCACTTTTCAACAATGTGCCCCCAAACTTCAAAATCCTTTGTCGGAAAGACTTCCTTTACTGATGGCAAAAACTGCATATTTCCAGTAATCAGAGTGTCCTTGAAGGCTAAGGGCATCCCAGTCTGTTTTCATTGTATTTTAGACACTGGGAACCAAAAATCATTCTTTTCTCCAGCTATTTTGCAGGAACTGAGAGCTAGGGAAGAATTAGTACCTAGGCCAGTTTCCATGCCTGTAAATACGATTATTGGTACAAGACCTATGAACCTCCAAGAAGCTCGATGTCTCCATCAAATTAGATAATCAAAAACCTTTTCCTTTTGCTGCCCTGTTCTCAGACAGCCTTAACTTGAGATTTCAAGTAGACAGGTTCAACGAAATCATGTCCAACATAACAGAAGCTGGCTTTCATCTCTGCCATGGATGCAGAGATCTAAATGGCAAGGAGCTACATGGCCTTGTCGGACGAGATTTAATTCAACACATACAAAATTTTTGTATGGTTGAATGTATTAATGGTACTGCATGGAAGATGTCCAATAGGATTATTCCTTTTGGAGATGGGCGTAATTTTTTGAAGCCTAAAATAATTAAAACTCAATGAGTTGCCTCCCTTTGAGCAAGTTTGCAATTCGTTACTTGCTTGTTCCACATATTTGGTGGATAGTGTGTTGAATCCTATCCTGTCGTATTCGGACTCTTTGGGTCCCTTTTTTGAAGAATCTTCTGTTGAATACGGTATAGAGCAATTTCTTTCTTTGGATTCTGTAGGTATCAACAAAAAGGCTAAACTTTCTTCATATGATGAAGCAAAGATAGAGAATTTTAAGAAAACCGTCTTGCTAAAAGATGGAAATTATTATGTCGATCTACTGTGGGACTACGATAAGTTGGCTCAGATAGATTCCAATTATGTACCTTCTCTGAGAATTATGCAGAGAGTGGCAGTCTCCTTGGAGAAGCAGGGATTGTATGATAAATATCTACAAGTATTCGATGACTATGAAAAATTGGGCATCGTCGAACCTTTCTCTGTTACTCCTGGTGAGTATGTCAAATATTGTTGGATTCCCCATAGACCCGTTTTTAAAGATGGTCTTGGAGTTACCACTAAAGTCTGCCCAGTCTTTAATTGTTCCTTAAAAAAGAAGGGGGGAGTTTCTATTAATGATGCAGCTAATGCTGGCATGAATTTAATGGTGCAGCTGCTTGACTTGTTGTTGGCCATCAGAAAGAATAATTATGTCCTCTTGGGAAACCTCTGCAAAGCATCCTTGCAAATTCGCCTGCACACTGAGCAGGACAAAAACAGAATTCGTTTTTTCCTCAAAATTAAGGAGAAATTGTGTACATATAGGTACAATTCTTGGCTTCAATGCCAGCCCCTTCATCTTGAGTTACATTCTCAAGCTTCATGCTGAGAGATATGACTCTCATGAGTTTTCATCTATAATGATATCCAATTTTATGTCGACAATTTGGTCACCACTGGACAAGACTATGAATCTCTCCTTGTAGTGTATAATACTGTGCGCAAAGGATTAAAGGAGGCAGGATTTGATCTTCAGCCCTGTAATTCCAACTGCACTGACTTGCAGAAATAAATGATAGAGGATGAATCTATCATTTCTCCTGTTCCTTCCTTTGAAAAAGTCCTGTTATTCACCTAACCTAGACACAGTCAGATTGAGCCCTGTTGTGGTAGATGCAAAAGCCAACACGAAACGTGCGATCCTTTCCCAAATTTCCAGCCTTTACGATCCATTGTCATTACTACTTCCACTTACTATACAAGGCAAAGTACTTGTCAGCCAACTATGGAAAGACAAACTTTCATGGGATTAAGAAATTCCTGAAACCTTCATTGCCTCTTGGCAAGCCCTAGCCAAAGAATTGAACAAGCTAGGTGATATAGAGTTCCCCCGACGTGTGTTAGTGGATGACTGCTCGATGCAGCTTTGATGCATCTAAGCTTGCTTACAAGTTTTCTCTGTATGTAAGACAAGGGTCACAATGTTCCCTATTATGTGCCAAGGCGAAAGTGGCTCCTATTAAAAGGAAGACCCTTCCTACCTTGGAACTTTTGACCATTTATCTGGCCCTTAAAGTAGTGCCTAATGTACTGAAAGCATAGAGAACTATCAATATTAATTCCTTCTTTCTTGTGTCTGATGCTCAAGTAGCCTTATCTTGTATCTTAAATGGGAAAGGAACTAAAAACAACATCTTTGTAGACAATCATGTGATGGGCATAAAAAAAAATGCTGGATGAATTTAATCTAGAGTTCCAAGTTCTCCCTCGGTTCAAATATGTTCCTTCATCCGAAAACCCAGCAGACTTATTAACTAGAGAGCTTACTACCTCTAAGTTTGAACAACTACTAAAATTTTGGGTACATGGCCCCAACTGGTTAAATCAACTGGCAATTGACTGGCTAGTGTCTCTTTTACCTTGCCTTAATGACGTGAACAAAAAGGTCATTTCCTGTATGTTCTCCGATGGTCCTAGCACTGGTGAGAACTACTTACAATAAATATCGCCAATTATTCTTCGCTGACCAAAGCAATTAATGTCCTGGAGAAGGTATTGAGGTTCTGTGATAAGTTAAAACACCGAAACACAGATACCAATCATAGAGCTAAACTACTGCTCTTTTCTTATATGCAAGAGGAAGAATATCCATTTGAATTAGAATACTTGCGCCAGCCCTCTAATAAAGCTGTCCCTCCAAGAGTATCTGCTCTTGGTTTGTTCCTTGATAAGGACGGTCTGATGCGAACAAGAGGTCGTATTCAGAATTCTGACATCCACCCCTTTCATGTCAAATTCTCCCTACTTCTGGGGAAAAATCATCATTTGACTGAATTGGTTATCAAAGAGGCAGACCTAAATTGTTGCCATCTAGGAACCAACTTAACTCTTGCAAAATTGAGATTATCTGGGTTTTGGATCCCTCAAGGGAGGCAATCGGTGAAGAAAATTCTTTGCAATTGTATTATTTGCAAAAAAGTCAATTCGATGCCTTTTAAAACTCCCTCAGGTTCTCAACTGCCCAATCATCAGGCTAATTTTATTCATTCTTTTCAACAGGTGGGTGTTGACTTTACCAGTCATTTTTTGGTAAAGCAGAACGATGGAGACGTGAAAATGTACGTCTTATTATTCACCTGTATGAGCTTGCGTGCTGTGCATCTGGAGCTTTTACCAGATATGAGCACCACTTCCTTCATATTGGCATTTGTCAGATTCACCAACCATTGGGGTTCCTACACATGTTTACTCGGACAATGCGAAGACCTTCTTGGCGTCCGGTATCTTGTTATCGGAACTATTTGTCTCTGAATTCAAAGAGAATTTCAGATCGACTACCATTAGTCATCTCACTATCCCTCTTTCAGTTTGGCATGGGGGTGCATGGGAGAGAATGATTAAGACGCTCAAACAATGTTTGAAGAAGTTATTAGGCCGAAAGAAGGTCTGCTACTTCGAATTTTTTACCATTCTTTCCGATGTAGAAAAGGCGATCAATGATCGACCACTCACCTACATAGCAGCTTCCGAAGGAGGTCTCAATATTTTAACACCCAATCACTTTCTACAAACCGGGTATAGTCCTTGTTTGTTGATAAGCGGTCATGGATTGGACGAATTGTGTCCTGATCCCCCCAGTTGGGCAAAACTTCTGCAGTCTCTAAAATTGAGACATCAATATATCGAGAGATTCCAGAAGATATGGCACAACGATTATTTGTTGTCCTTGCGAGAGGTTGATGCCAATATGATGGGCGATAGACCTCTGAAGGTGTCAGTGGGAGAAATCGTTGTGATTAAAGCACCAAATAAAACCAGACCCTTTTGGAGTCTAGGCAAAGTGCTCACTCATCAATGGGACCAATGGTAGAGCTCGTTCAGCCTATGTGTTGAGAGACGGTTGCGAACAGGTACACTCCCTGAAACCTCTGTT
The DNA here is from genome assembly GCF_053919585.1 of Euprymna scolopes. NCBI lineage: Eukaryota > Metazoa > Mollusca > Cephalopoda > Sepiida > Sepiolidae > Euprymna > Euprymna scolopes. The sequence goes on along the minus strand of NC_136495.1, from coordinate 60,441,302 downwards.
TCCCCTAGAACTAAAGGCCACTTCTGTGCCATCTTCTACAGAATTCGTAGAGGGGGGGGGGTCCTTTCTTCTGTCTGACCTGTTCTGTCACAAATGACGGATCAGCTCCCATGGTGTGCTGTGATGCCTGTGACAATTGGTATCATTTCAACTGTGTTGGGGTGAGTCAACAGGATACCTTTGGGAATGGAGTTGTCAAAGTTGTTCGGAAAACTAAAAATTTAACCTTCTCTTTCCTTAACCTCAGTTGTTGCCATTAGACTTATGTTAAAATATAATTCTTAAAATTACTAATATTGGCAACCTAGAAAAAGTAAATTGTTTATAAAAACTAACTTGTTACGTACAGATAATTCATAATTACCTTAAATAAAGATGCTAAACACATAATAGTTTGTTAGGTCCTTGCAACTGATTATTTCAAATGTCCATTAAGTGACATAGATAAATTGTAATTAGTATTAGAAAAAAGTAATAGATACCTATTCCTTTTTCTTTCTTCCATTGGCAGTGTGTTGGAAATTCTACATGGGAAGGCGAGCCTTATTGGTTGAGGCGCTGAATGCCATGTTTTCTTTTCGGGCTTTTGATTGGGCCTCTAGGAAACTTCTGCATGCGCAGTTTTTAAAACTAACAGACATTTTTGCTCTCTTTGCAAAAAAAAAAAACCCTGCTAGGGACAAGATGCTAACATTAAGTATCTATTTAAAAGGGACTGCCTTAAGGTCAACCATACTTGGAGCTTCATTTCCCTTTTTTTTCCTTTAACCAAGAATTTATTCCTATTGTGATAGGAATTTTTTTAGACGAATATCGTCTTCCCTAGAACTAAAATAGTTTTGCTCCGTTAATGGAGTTTTATTCTTCCAGATACCATAAATAAATGGTTTCTGCTCCCTTATACTAGCTTTTCCGAAGAGAAGCAATTTAACACTTTAAAAAAAAAAAACTACCAGACTTTCAGAGATGCAAGAAATGGGCATATTTTTTTGCAATCCTACCAAAGAAGACTGAAATTCATCACTTCAGGTAAGGTTTGCTTTATTCCATTTGTCCATTTTTTTTTTTTTTTTTTTTTTTTTTTTTTGCACTCTGCCGAGTTCTAAAGCATGTGAGGAAATTAATTCTCACAATACATTAAAACAGTATATAATTATTTCGGCCAAATTTGCTGGTTAGTTGTATATATTTTGTAAAAGTTTCATGTCATAATTTTTTGTAAGGTTTTCTTTTCATATTGACAGTCTTGTTTATTTAAGAAATACAATTTTTTCTTTTTTTAATTAAAATGAAGTATTAGTGGCAAAGAAGACATTTGCTGACTAAATTTTACCTCTAATAAAAGATCTGATATGTTCGATCTGTCTGTATAGAGATGGCTTTGAGTCATTCCCATTAGCATACACCAAATAACAGTAAATGTGAATTTGTTGCTGATAATGATGTTGACAGGAATAAGAATTGAAATGAGAGTAAAAAAAAATTTTTTTTGATGTAAGCATCTGTTTGTCAATTGTTTTTATTTTTTTTATTTATTAACAGGCATTTGAACTTGTTGGAACTCGAGAAGAGAAATATGCATATCTGTGGATTGGAACGACCATCATGTCAGGCATCTATTTGTTCTTTCTCATAGAAAGATTACTTAAAATTCTTTTTGAATGGAAAAAGGTAAGACACAAACTTAAAAAGCTTTTACTGTTTTCAAATATAAAATAAATTTTGAAAGCTTTTTCTTGAAATCCTGTAAGTCTGATTTTATTTTATTTTTTTTATTTAAATTTTTTATTCAATTTTTTAGTTGTAATTCAATTTATTAATAACTAGCATTTCAGCCCAGCGTTGCCCGGGTGTTTGGAGATGTATGTTGAGCAAAAAGAAAAAAGCGGTAAATATTTTAAACTTTGATCCCTATTATGACCCCTTAACATTTATTGTTTTGGGCTCAAATCAAGTTATTTAGTTGGATCCATGTCCAAGGAACCTATATCTAAAATTTCAAGTGTTTAGACCGAAAATTGTCGGAGGAGTTTGGTAGAGTTCTCAAAGGTCAAATCGTTGAACTTTGACCCCTTAATCGCCAAATTTCTGGCCGAAAACCGATCACATCGATTTTCCCAAATCTCAGTACACTGTATATCAAATTTCGAGTCTGTAGACTTAAAATTGACGGAGTTATTACGTAGGGAAATGTAGACACACAGACACGGTCACTTTTATAGATATATAGATAGATTTAATTATTTACTAATAAGACAGACACTTGACTATATGTCTATTAACTACTTTTAGGCTCTTAAACATCGGAACATGCAATTGAATATAAATGATTTCCTACCTATGCAGGTTGTCCCAAGATTATATATATTTATCCAATCTTTCTATTAAGTTTTTCTGAGGTATCATTACATCCTTACTAAAAAATTGTTTGATACTGATTTAAATCAATTTAATTTTTAAGACCCTGTGATGGGACTTCGACTTTGCAAAATTAAAACTTTTCTAAACTCAGATGCAATCATTTAAGCATTTATTTCTATACAGTTTTCATCAAAACGATTTATATTTTAATGCTTTGAAATTTTGGTGTATTTAATCTCTTGCGACTTATTAAACAGTTCAATGTCAATATTATGAACCTATTTTGGGATGGGTATTCTATCTAATATATATTAAATTAAAAATTTGTGGAGTCAAAAGGTATAAGTTTCAACTGTGACACTTTCTAAAAGTTGGGTTGTGTGTTTATTTTTAGATTACTATAAAATCCCATGTAATAAATTCATGTTTTTGCATCTGTAAAACATTTGTGGTCGGGTGATCTATAGATTTTAGTTTTACTGATAGTTTAAAATCAATAAATCATTCATTATTAATATCATCAATGGAAAATTAAGTTTAAAAACATACAAAACAAAAAATAACAATCAAAATGATCATTTTTGACATCAGAAAATAGGCACAAATGTTTTCAATTCTAATAGTAACTCTGATACCTAAAAAGTTCTGAGTTTTCTGATTCTCGATTCCAGTTAATTATTCCAACATTGATACAATACAAATCTCTTACAATGTTTTAGTTTCACTAACTCTAGAAAGATCAATCAGTTAAATTTGTGCATCCACTTATAAACTGGAAGAATCTTATGCTTTTTGTTGCATATTTGTCTTAGTGTGCTCATGTGTAGCTTAGTGTAAACATATGTAGTTTTTTTTTTTTTCTCCATTTACAAAGTTTGATTGTTATTGTAGTTGGTGTTAACTGCTAGAATCTATGTCACTAATTTGAATTCTTAAAAACCTCAATCTTATGGATGCCATTTTTTAAACCACCATATTAGTAGATATAAAAATAGGAATCATTTTTAGGTGATATCTTTTGTTTAATCTACTATTTTAAAAATAGGTTAGAATGCTTCAGTTTAACTATTTTACTGGCCATGATAATGATGGTCTGTTTAATGAGACCATAAAAATGAGATTTCTAAAATCAAATGTTGGGGATTTTTTTTTATATCTGTCCTGGTACTGGAAATTTATTGGCAAGAAGACAAATTTCAAAAACTAAATCTACCATAGGTTGTTTTTTTTTATTTTTTTTATTAGAGTATTATATATTTGGAAAAAATTAAATCACATAATTAAGCTAAAATTACCAATCAAAAAATGCTAAAAACAGATAAATAAGGAAGTCATAGCCAAAGAATGGACATAAAGACATTTTTGGAGTCCCTGTGATGAAATTATTATTATTTTTTAATCTATATACTATTAAAATTCTGAAGATATTGTTGCTTGTCATCATGCACAGTTCATCTGTATATACAAGAGTTTTATAATATTAGGAATTTCCAAATATTGAGTTAAATTAACTTCACTTCATACCAGTCAGGGATTTGTTCTTGACAATTAGTCCAACAGCGACTTTCTTGATGCAAGTCTGAGGTATGGTCCTCTTCAGTTTCAGCCGGTCTGCCCTCCCAGGCTTTTCCTTCTCTTTGATAAGGGGTTAGTTTATCATTAACTGCCTGGGGTGCTATACCAGGGAATACTGTTCCCCTTTTTAAAATTTTTTTTCTTCCCACTCACTACTTATTATTTGCCTGTCCTATCTAAAACATTCATATACAGATGTGCTACCAGATTAGGTTGTCTGAAGATACGACTTTCATGCCACCAAATATTGATGCTTATTGTCTTTCCCTTTGTAAAAGTCAATCATGCTCTGCAAAAACGAGATCAATTTTTTCTCTACAAAACAATGAGGCCAAACACCATAAGTATTTGACGATTTGGGAAAATGATTGAACCTAAAAAATAGTGATGTGTTGTAAAGCGAAACAACTAAACCAAACAACATTGAAGATATGAAGAAGTTGAAGCATATAAAAAATTTTTCCAAAATTATTGGATTCGGCATTAAATAACCTGATAAAAGTTGATATGCTGTAAAACCAAACAACAAATCCATGTACAGATAAAAGATGTGCACGGTGACAAGCAAGCAAGATCATGGTTTTAAATACTAAATATTTTATATATATATATTTGATACGGCATAATTACATTGACACACTGGTTCTCGTCAGATCACCAAAGTTAAGCAATGTTGACCCTGGTTAGTACCAGATGGGTGACCATTTGGGAATTTTAGGCACTGTATGTGCTCTCCACTTATCTCTGCATTTGTTTCTAGTCATCCTGTACAGACATTTCACTTGCCACTGGTATTTAACAATATCAACTCAGAAGAGGTGTGATTGGAGATTGCGCACCTCCTGTCACAAAAATTTCACACACAGACACCCCTTCATGGGTATCCATAGTATGTCAAAGACTGAAGGAACCCTTAAATATATATCATCATCAGGATGGGCTCCTTGCCCGGACCAATGTGACTCTTCCACAGCAAAGTTATATATATAATTAACAAATACTAACCTAATGGATCAGTATTTGTTACTAGTTTCTATAAGCTTATTAAGAAGAATTTCTCTTATTTTTTTATTTTTTTATTTGATTCATCAAGCTCATGCAACCTCAGAGTTAAGAGTCACTGTTTCTATCTTGTGTAATGTTGATTGCATCAGTTTCTTACAAAAAGAATACCAATTGTTTAAAATGCTCCTCATCTTTTGGAGGGTCCTTTTTAAGGTTCTAGTTTGGGTAGAATATTTATGGAGAGAGCCAGTTTTAGAGAAATATTTTCAAGGAAAACTGTTTTTCAGTCACACTTAAGTATGAGAGAGTAAAAGAAACACAAATAAAATAATGAGTTGAAAAACACAAGTTCACAAAAGAGATATTTTATATATGTTTAAAATGGAAGTTTACATAGATGGGAAAACAAAGTTTGTTCATATTTTGAGTCCTTATAGAATAAAGAGTTGTTAGCTAAGATATTAAAGAAGTTAAAATCAATAATTAAAGGGCTGTGAATTATCCATGGGTCTGAAAAATTCTAATCAAAACTTCACTCAATTACAAATTACAATTGATGAAAAGTTATTAATAAGAGTCAATGTTTTTTTATTTTTTTCATTGTAAAAAGAAAGTTCAGTGAGAAATGTTAAGAGTATTTAAACTAAGTTTATACATTTGTTTTCAATGAGCAGACAATGTTGTGTGCATGCATGTGCATTAATATCAGTGTATATGCTTAATACTGTGTGTGGGAGATGAGAAATGCTCTCTCTGACAGGCGGAAGCAGGCGTACAAAGGATGTTAGCTGTCTTGTGGACTTAAGTTCTAACTTTATTGAAGGAAAACTGACTTTTTATGCATTCAGGTTGGACTCAAACAGCAAATTTGATTAATTAAGAGCAGTGGCGGCTCGTGCCTGGTGCTGTGGAACTGCAGCACCCCCAAGTCATTTTTACTCATTAGTACAGGTTAAAAAGAATATGTTTATTTTTTTTATTTTTTTTTGTATGTGATAATATATCATATTAATTATATATATATATATATATATATATATATATATATATATAATCCTGAAGCTTAATGTCGATAATTGTCCCCATACTCATATAAGCATAAAAGCAAAACTTTGCTTGGGGTTGCGAAATCCACAGTTACACATTCTTAGTGAAATTCGCTTGTGCGCATGCCCGATCTAGAACGGTTAATATGAGTCAAATCGGAACTGTATTTTTCGCAGTTCCAAACGCGGTGTTTGCGCGTTTTCGCTTATTTATTTTTTTTTTTAAGAAGCTTTGTTTACAAATGTTTTCTTTTTATTATTATTAAAAAGTGTAACGTGTTCTTGTAAATAAAATCTCCAACTTAAAAACAAAAAAACAAAAAAAAAAACCACACTTTTAAATGCGATTTAAGCAGACAAAAATATATAATATGCCAAACTTTTTTTTTAATTAAAAGTGTTCGGGCTTTTAGCCTTGAAGTTACAAATGTTATTTTTTATTTTACCTATATGGCTTATTTTATTTGTATTTTTAAGTAGTTTAAAATTTATTTATTTTGTAGTAGTTTAACTTTACAGAATAAAAAATATTTACATTTTTTTTATAGAAAAGCGAAGAAAAGTTTATTTTTTAAAATACATTTTAGTTAGAAATGTTTTTGCCTTATATATATATATATATATATACACATATATATTCACACGCATATATATTCACACGCATATATATACACACACATATATATATATACACACACACACATATATATATACACACACACACACATATATATACACACACACACATATACACACGCATATATATATATATATACGCACACATATATATATACATACACACACATTATATATATATACGCACACATTATATATATATATATATATATATATATATATATATATATATATATATATATATATATAAAGCTTTAGCATTTATTTACATCCCACGAGGACAAAGCAAGAAGTTTTACACTTTGAACAAAGTTTTTTAATTAAAATGTGCAATAACAAGACGAGTATGTAAAACCGTTTTTATAATAAGCTTAGTAAATAGCAAAGTTTGTTTTTATTTTTATATAAAAAGTTGTAAAAAGATTTGTAAATAAAATTATGTATCTTTAATTTTTTTTTGTTTGCTCATATTACAAACATGTAAACTTTTTTATTCTATATTTTATTTACAAAGTTTTGTTATAAACACACATTTTTAAATTTTAAATAAAACTGTTATCCAATAAAACCATTTTTAAATGGTAATCTCCTAACTTTACCATCGTTTGCAGGCAAAGATTTTGTTTTTTTGAAAAAATAAATAATTAAAAAATTGTAAATGTATTTAAACAATGTTTTTCGTTTGTTTGCCTGCGGTAAAATTTTATTTAATCTGTAAAGTTTAAAAGAAATATATTTGTATATTTTTTTATTACTCTGTAAAGTGTATACTATTTAAAATAGTGTTTTTTGATTAAAATGTTTTTGCGTATTACCCCTTTTTCGACGGCTTATAATGGCAAAGTTAAAAATATTTGTATTAAAAAAAGCAATTTTAATGACAAGCTTATTTTTTTATACGCCTATTTTTAATTAACAATAAGCTTTTTATAAATAAAACCGTTGTTAAATAGTAAAACTTTTTTCGTTAATAAAAATCTGTGACCTAAAAGTTATAAAAGTATGATTCAACTCAGAACTTCCGGTTCAGTTGAATCGCAAAAAGAGGATCACATAAACATTGTATTCCTTCTACCCTAATTGATATTCTACTAATAGACTACCTAGTACTTACCTTTCCCAATACAATTGATATAAAAAGAATTTAACCATGGTCTCCTTGCACCCCCAAGAAATAACTTCTGCGACGGTAAATGAACTTCAACAGATTGAGTTTTCACAGCTGTCTCTCCATGATAAAGTTGTAATTAAGAAAAGAAGCCGTTCAACGCCTGATATTCAAATATCTCAGCCAGGCATTAGCAACAACAAAGTGTATATTCGTAGCTTTAATGGTACCAACGGAAAAGTTAGCTTTGCGGCTGTGAACTAAAAAAGGCATTGTTCTGCTTTCCTTGTTTGTTGTTAGGGAGTGATGTAACATGGACAAAAGATAATTTCAGAACTATTAGCAAAATGAAAGATAGAACTGAAAAGCATGAGAAGCACGTTGACAATGTAGTTTCCCTATCAATTTTGGGGACCATAAATATTAAAGCAAAACTTAGTGAGGCCTGCAGACTTTCAATCAATCATCATAACATGAATGTTAAGAAGAACCGTGAAATTTTATCTAAAATAATAGATTGTATTTTCTTTTGTGGGAACTTTGAAACTCCCTCACGAGGACATGATGAAAAAGATGATTCAGTAAATCCAAGTGTATTTAGAGGATTTTTAAATTTTGCATCTTAATTAGATCCAGATTTAAAGAATCACTTAGAAACCAGTAATGTCTTCAAAGGTGTTTCCAAGACTATTCAGAATGACATACTTGACTGTCTTTTACAAATATACCATAATGAACTAAGGGCAGAAATTAGCAAAGCTTCCTGTGTAGCTGTCATGGCTGATGAAATAACAGATGTGTCTGAACATACACAAATGATCATTGTTTTACGGTACGTCTTGGATGAAAAAATACTTGAACGCATTTGGGGATTCTTTATTCCAGAAAACTAAACCGCTGATAGGATATCAAAATGTATTCTACAACAATTAGATATAATCCTTCAAGGGAATCACCAAAAACTGATAACTCAGACATTTGATGATGCAAATGTCATGAAAGGCAAAAAAGCTGGTGCTCAGGCGAAAATAAAAGCAGTTTATAGTAATGCGCATTTCACTCACTGTTATGCGCATCAACTTAATTTAATAATGAGGAATGCAGCAAGCATTACACGAAATGCTAGAATATTTATCTCTAACATTTTGGCTATTCCGACTTTCTTTTCTAGATCACCACAGCGTCTGTCCATTTTTCAAAAAGCATCTGGATGTAAGCATTCTACCTGTATCCGCCACAAGGTGGAACTTTAACATACATAAATAGAGTTCATGAAAATGTTCAAGCATAAAAAAACTGTCACTGAAGTTCAGTCAACATCATATGTAGATGAGACCGTTGCAGAAGCGACAGGAATTCTGAAATATTTGAACGATGAAAATTTCATATTTTGGTTTGAGCTATTTCATAAAATTATGTCTCATGTTGAAATTATTTCTCGGGAAATTAGCATATATAAAGTCAATGAATACATAACAAATTTCAAAACTGCTATTTTAGAGATAAGAAACACCAAATACTGTGAAAATTCTTCACAAACACTTGAGGGCGAAGCTAAAGAACTGTGTGACTATATATCTGTTGATATAACAGACAGATATTCTTCAACTAAACATTTAATACTTGCTAAATTGTTTAACAAGATAAGCTTAGCTAGTTTTAAGAAAAAAAAAAACTGCCTACAGAAGAGATATCCTTGACAACTGAAGCATATTCCATGATTGACAAAGAAAAGTTTGAAACTGAGCTAGAAATATTTTATAGTAGGTCAGATATCCATGAGTATTGCAAAGTAATTGATCTCCTGAAATTTATTTTGGAAAACAATTTAAACGATGTTCTAAGTGAAATCACAAAACCCATAAAAATTATCTTGACAATTCCCATGACTACATAAGAGATAGAACGTTGTTTTTCAACTCTGAAAAGAATAAAAAGTTTTCTAAGGAACACCATGGGTTGCAAAAGACTAAATGCACTTGCAGTGCTTTCAATTGATAAAAAAGTTCTTCAGCAGTCATTCAGAAGTTAAGGAGAAAATTATCAATCTTTTCTCACAAATTAAAACAAAAAGAATGGAGTTTACTTTCAAATGAATGTAATAAGTAAAATATTTACATCTATTTAGGATTCCTTTAAGTTATTGTATTTTTATACGTGTGCATACGTATAAATTATGTATAATTTTATGTTTGTTTTATTTTTACACAATATTAAAAAAAAATAGGTGTTTTCTTTATAACAGCACCCCCACTAATCTTAGGCACGAGCCGCCACTGATTAAGAGTTAATACATTGTGTGTATGCATGTGTGTTAATGCGTTGGTTAAAGTGTTTTTATTTAGGCAAGTATATACACAGAAACGATTTCATATTTTCATTTTAGACTCTGAGGGATAAATTATCTTGATCACTACAATCTGATGTATTAAATATCTTTTTTTTTCTATTTAATTTCAGAGAGGTAAAAGTGCAAGTGAAGCTGACTACGATGTCATCATGGTAAAGAAACATTATTTACAAATATAATTTGTCTGAAAATAATACTTGAGCTTCTAAAATTAACTCTTTTCTTGCAGCTACTATACCATATAAGCACATGTGTTTAGTTGCAGAACGAAATGTAAAGATGTAGCATTTTTTATTTCATCAAGATGACTATGGAAGAAAAACTTTTTATTTAAAAAAAAGAGATAGTTATCTAATGGGTAAATCTATGGGATAAGTGAGCAAGTGATATTGTCCATTTGTTAAGAAAAAAATAACACTGCAACTATCGGTGTAAATCCTCATTTTATTGTGCATATTTCTCACGTAGCTTCATCCACATGGGAATTTTCCCTTTGCCATCAAAATCAAAAGCTTAATCAGAATGAGGCTCAGCCATTATGAAATCTTGCTTAAGGTTATGTTTGTTTCTGTTGTCCTCTTGGCCTTATCCCAGAGATCTCTATCTTGAACCCCATTTTCAAGATGGTCTTGTGTTTAGCACACAATACATGTCCATATCTGCACAGATGATTTCTTTTCATTTTGCCTGAGAGTGGCATAACATTGTAACTGTGGCGAATATCAACATTTCAGCCATGGTCGAGTCTAGTCAGACCTGAAATCTAATATATCTGTACCTCTTGATAGTCTTTTTTTTCTGCCTTTATCGATAGCCTGCATTCTGAGCCATACAAAGCAACAGCTCATACTACAGTCTGATAGTGACTGAATATTTATTTCCCTCCCACAGCTGGGAAATTGGGATTTAAAACCAATGCTCTAAAGGAAGAGCACTCTGGCTAAACAAAAATTGGCTGGGTAGTTTTATCAGCATTCTTCAGTAAAGATACTTCAGGTGATTAGCAATGAACTCAGAAGGTAAGAGAGTAGAGCGTGAGAAGGTGGATCGCCTAGAACTGCACAGAACCTTACCTCAGACCAACAGAATTAGGCCCACTAAAATACCGAATATGCTGCTAGTCTGATTTTCCTATGAAACCACTGAAGGTGCCTGTTATTGCAAATGTAGGCAAACCTACTATCTAAAAAATATCCCCTCTTGGGCAAAGTTGTTCTTAATTTAAATACCGTTATCCTTAAAATGATTTTTTCACCAGATAAACAACTTTTGTGTTCAAACAGCTCTTCTAGTTGAAAGGGAAAAGGAATTGTGCTTGTTTTTTAATCCAACTTTTGAGATTTCTAATTTATTCAGATTAAAGAGATTTTAATTCTGTGCATTTTATCAAGTATTTTTACATTTGTGATCAGTGTTACAGATTCAGAATCTACAAGCTCTCATTCCAGCTCCTAGGATTCTAAAAACTCTGACTTTTAGAATTCAAAAATATCTGATAACAACTCCTTATTTTAAAGTCTTTTGGATATTCAAACTGTCTCTCGATTCCGTGGAAATTATTGATGATAACATTTAATGTTACGAAAACTAAACTTCTTTCCTTTTACAATTACCAGAAACCTTCTCTAACATCAATTCCCATGACAAATAACACTCATTGTTAAAACTCTTTAGTTGAACATTCGCAGGCAACATGATTTGGAACAGATTTATTGAAGATATTGCCAAGGCTGCTGCAAAGAAGGTTGGCGCTATCTACTGTGCTAGAAACTACTCACGCCTGCCACTATCCTGTATCCCTACAAAGCCACCACTCGCCCATGTATGAAGGTTGCCACATCTGGACTAGTGCATCTGCCACTAGTCTCTCACTTTTAGACAGGATTAAAAAAGAGTCCTGGTGCTACCAGATCAGGATATCTGAAGATATTGGCTTCCTGAGACGAAATGCACCTAACACTGATGTTTTTTGTTTTACTACTTTCTTCTGCAAAACTTAATTATGTTTTGCAAAACCAAAAATAACAACCCACCCTTTCTCTCTTTTCCTTTTTCCCATTTCCTCTTTCTCTTTCTTTCTGACTGGTTTCCTAACTTAAAATGTACGAAACCTTAATACTGTAATCCTTTTCCATGCCCTATTGCAAAACTCATTCATGTTCTGCAGCACAGGGAATAAAATCCACTATGAAACAACCAAACTAAACACCACAAACTAGCGATTGAAGATACAAAGAGTTTGAAGAATAAAAACCTTCTACAAAGTAACTGAATGCAACATGAATGCTATTTCCAAAATAACTGAATTTGGCATTAAATAACCTGAAAAGGGTTGATATGCCATAAAACAAACCAACCAAACAAAACTCAAAATACAAAGAAATATTTGAAGATATAAAGAATTTAAAGCATAAAAACTTTTTCCAAAATAACTGGATTCGGCATGAAATAACCCAAAAAGGGTTGATATGCCACAAAATAATTAAATCAAAGAGAGTCTCCAATAGGTCCCGCACTATCAACTAAGCTCCAACCCCTGTCCTATCACTGCAATGTGGCATCCATATTTTTGTTTTTCAAGTACCTTAATGGAATGTACTCTGATGAACTCTACATAAATACTTCCAACTAGCAGCAAACTCACATCCCTTCACTGTAGAGTTCCTAGATGCTGGGAAGCTTTCTACTATAAAATTCTCTTCCCTCAAACTAGTATTTATAATTCCCTCTCTATTTCGTGCTTCCCTGAGTACTAAAGTGCAGAAATTTAAATGTAATGTGAACAGACATCTCACTGCTCAACTCCCCTACATAATGCTCTTGTTAGCATGGTCCTACATAGTAGCCACTTAAATCAAAGTGGTAATGTATCAGGTATGTTTTTTTTTTCTCAAGGTGGCAAACTTTAAATTAGCAACTGTTTTCTTTAATTACAGATTTGGCAACTATCAATTAAAGATCAGTTTGGTTTGGCAATTCATCATGAAGAGATTGATATCCAAGCAGCGTTTGCAGATTGCAAATGATACAATCAATTTATTAAGAGAAACATTTGATGAAGGAATAATTTTATGAAATAAACCTGTCAACTGGCCACCTCATTCATGATTAAAACCCATTATTTTCTTTAAGGATATGTAAAGTCCCATGTCTATGCTGATAAACCAGACATAATAGACCACTTGGAAGATACCGTTAAATGCGTTATTGCCAAAATATAGCCTTAATTTAATGCATAGAATTTGTGAAAATTAGACCTTTAGATTATGCTATATACGTGTGAATCCTAGGGCCATATGCCCGAAATTGTATTTAAATTAATTTTTGGAATTAACCACATATTTGTATAATAAAAATATTTTTCCGTGATTTATTTTAGTTTAAAGTTAACCATCACTAAAAAAAAACACATCCTTTACCTTGTTTTGAGTGAATGAGAGTAAAAGAAAAATTTTTTAAAAATTAAAAAAAAGTTTTATAAATTACACTCCTTTCAAAACCTTCGACTTTGACTCTGCAACTCTGTTTATGAGCACTGCTTATGATTACATATACTCAGAGATGTAATGTTTTAGCATCTATTGAAGACAAAAATCTATTCATATCAAAAGGGAAATTTAAATGTCTCATTTGTTCTGTGCGCGACCATAATAATGCCATGATTTGAAGCGCTCGAAGAGTGTGTAGTCACCATTTTGTTATAACTTTCGTTTACTATCATTTTATTGTGTCTTTCATGTTGGGGAATTTATTCTTTTGTTCCAGTTTCAAATATCATCTAAAAATGGGGTAACATCATTTTGGATTATTTAGGTTTTGTTTACTCATTTCTATTCTTTGATATCTTTAATCTTTATCCATTTTTAAACATTGTTTTTGTTTTTATTATTATGAAAAGTTTATTCTTACTATTTAAATTAATTATTAGATTAAATACTAAGCAAAGCAATGTATATGTATTTTGTTTTAGACTCTCAAATATAATCCGAGTAAATTACGATTGAAAAAGAAGGTAATATTGATATGCATCTAAACTAATATGTGTGTTGTCTTCTCTCTAATGATATTACTGGTATGGGATGCAACTTTTCTGATTATATCTATTTTTATAATCTTCTATATAAATATTTCTCCCTATACTGCTGAGTGGTGAAGCTTTCTGATTGGAACTGAATAAAATTTAAAAAAAAAAAAAAAGCAGTTTAATCAGTAAGATAAAGCAAATACTGATTTGTGTTGTAATAAAATGTTTTTGGTCCCCTGACAAAAGGAGGGTGGACCTGTAAATTCACCCTTGTCCGTTCATCCGTCTGCACTTTTCTCAATAACTATGCCTTGGAATTTTTTGAAATTTTGCACAAATATCAAACATGTAAAAAAGTAACTGAACGATTTTCTGGGGAAACTCCGGTTGTCCCCACCGTAGGGGTGCCTTTCAGGTTAAAACAGCTGAAATTGACACTTTTGTGCTTATCAAAAAAATTGATGCCTTGGATTTTTATAAAACTTTCTGAAAAGTTGTAACTGACTGATTTCTTTATAATTTTGTCTGTCTATACTTTGCGATAACTCTTGGGTGTGCCCCAGAGGCTCTTTTAGGGTTAATAAAAACATTCCATTTTTGGGACTATTTTACCATGTTTGTCCAAAATTTTCTGTGTATGTCTGTTTAGCAGTTTTGCATGGTACTGAATTCAAATTTAAATATGTTAAGGCCTTGGACTTTTGGGGTTAAATGGTGGGGGGGGGCGTGCAATGATGGACTTAGTCATTTGTTTTTTTGTATGGCACAGAACTCAAATTTGTTAAAATATGCATTTGCAAATATGTTAAGGCCTAAAACTGCGCCTTTTGTTCATTTTCACCAGGATTTGACGTCCCTTGGGGACTTTAGGGGCTAAATTGGGTGGGTGGGGGGAGCTGAACTTAGTCATTTTTTTCATGCTTCGTTCACTGTGCACTCACGGGGGACCATGCACGCTTCACTTGTTAATTTCAAATTAATTTCAAACTTTTCTATTTAATCTGATCAACAAATTTTGTTTTAATTACTAATGTCAGAGATAATTGAAGGAGATAATCTGCTTTCACTGCCAATTCTTCTTCCTGTGTGTATTGCTATGTACTAATTTTATAATGGATAATTCTTTTCATGTTCTGTGACAGTGGTCATGGAAACAAGGGTGGCGTATGTGTATTGTAAAAAGTCGCTGACACTCGAACTCAAAACCCAACCAATAGGAAACGAAAAGGGGACATATAAAAATTAAGACACAGTTAAATTTGATCATGTAAAAAAAAAAAAAAAGCTGGTATTTCTTTCATTGACAAGAACATTTAACGGCATTCGGCAGTTAAAAGCAAACTTTAATTTCAACACTTCATATTCATATATGCAGGTGCATCTTTCAATAATAATCTTTCACTTTTTTTTTTTTTTTTTTTACATTAAAACATGAAGTTAAAAATAAATTTTTTCAATAATTACTTAATGCAAGTATCAAATATGTGGTTATGCTAATTTTTAAATTAATTAGCTTTATAACAGTTAGAGGCACACCAAAAATACACTTGTCATGTGATCAACAATTATGAATATTATGTCTGTGTGCGTTCATACAGTTTTTAAGATTCACTTTGATTCAACAAATATTCAACCAAATTACAGTAACAAATTGAATTAAATTTATTAATTCTATTTCTTTTTAACTTAATTGATTTATTAATATTTATACATTATGTAAAAAAATAAAAAATGCCAAAATATCAAAACTACAAATAACTATAAAATTACATCTTCTAATCCCAATATATTGATAGAATAAATTTATATACAGTGTACATATTCTATTTCTTTTAGAATCATTTCAGAGGTTGGCATACTAAATTAAATTCCGTTTAGTATAAATTTTCCTATTCATTTCATATATTCCGCATTTAAGTGGCATTAAATGAAAGTCTGTTTCTAATAAACAATAATAATGACATTTTTCTATTTTTTTTTTTTTTTATGACAAATAATTCATTTCATGTATGTAGTAAATTCTTCAATTCAACTAAACACAATTATTAAAAATGAAGATATTTTTTTCTTATTTTCTTTAACAAACATTTAATTTTTCTTTCCTATAAAAAGCTAGCCTGGGTGCCCGATGTTGCCCAGGTCTTTGTCGGTGTGTGTTGAGCAAAAAAAAGTTGTAGTAGGCAGGCAAGCTAGAACCCATGATACGAAGGCGGAAAAGAAAGTGGAGGTGTGTGTAAGGGTGTTGTTGGTTGAGCAAAAGAAAAAGGGGAGGGGGTTACGAGCTCAAGAAAAAAAAATAAGTTGTAGGCAGGCAGGTTCAAACCCATATCGCGAAGGAGGAAAACAATGGGGGGAAAAAAAAAGTGACGTGTTTGCTGTTGCACCCATCGCCAAACCAGAAGTGACATAGGTTTAAATTAAGGCTAGACAATCGAAAAAAAGGCAATGACTTTTGAAAATATTAGTGAAAAAAGTGACCCCTTCCTGTAGAAAAGTGCCCAGTTGAGAGTGAAGGAATGAATGTTTTTGGCCAATTTTTCGATATTTGTTGTCCGAAGAGTCGAGCTTCAAAACGATACCAATCTCGTGAACATTTGTCACCTCTGTCGAAAGTTTTAGGTAGACATACAAACATACATGCATACATACATACATTTAAACAGACAGGTGAGATTTATATTATAGATGTTCCACATTGACAGCACAACTCTAACCCCAGCAGCCACCACCAAATTTTCTATTTTAAGTACTTTATTGCATCACAATTTCCGAATGATATGGTAACTTAATTGATAAGCTTCCCATACATGGAGAGAGAGGTTTTGAGTTCAAATCTGAGTGCGCCGTACTTAGTACATAGTTTAAATCTGATCTGTTATGAACATGAATTTAACCAGTTCAATTTGCTATGTTTTATTTACTTATGTGATTTGCACAATTTATAACTACCAGTTCTTTACGTAACCTCTTATAACAGTTTTTAACTTTAAGGCTGTTAATTGGAAAGCCACAAACTTTGCATTGTTTATTAGGGAACAGTGTTTGGGCTGTTTAACAACTGAAGCTAAAAATGCTTTTGCCTACCAAAATTCAATCTCTACTACAGGAGATGCTAACAGGGTGAAAAAGTTGGAGTGCTGTGTTTCCTGGAATAGTGCAACTATTAATATGCATATTATTTTGATTGTTTGAACTACTGTTTTCATCTTAAGTGTTATTTTCACAACGCTTTGATCGATGTAACTTCCTACCTTCTTCAGATTATGTTGTCAAACTTGGGAATCTGTATGGAATTTCAAACAGAACCCTTTATTTAATCCACAAGAGTAGCATGTTCTCATTCCATCAGTCATAACCAGGAAGAAGTCCTAAGTAATTTGCAATTGTATTTTTGAATGTCACCCGTACTGAGGATTGAACTTTTAATCTCCAGAAGAATGTAACTTACAACTGAACTTTACCAAGTACTTTATCCACTATGCCATGGATCCTTGCAGACTCAATATAATTTAAAAAAAAAAAAAATTTCAAAAATATAATCAAAGAAATAAAAGGTTTGGTAAAATTTGTGGGTAATCATAGATATTACTTGACAGAGATCATAGCATGTTCTACCTTGATCCTCTTACAAACCTTTTGCAAAAAGAACTGCTTTATCACACAATGAATATGTGCTAAGTTTATTAATTCTAATTGGAAAGTTCAATCCTCAGTACAGGCAATACTAAGAATACAATTATGAATTACAAGATTTTTATCGAATCACGACTGATAGAACGAGCGAGCTATCCTCATGGATTAAATAAAGAGTTCCACTAGAAATTACATACAGATTCATGAGTTTGACAAGTGGCAACTGAAGATCAGAGGTTACCTTGACCAAAAATAATTGTTATATCTGTCGTTACTTATTTAGCAATTCCTGTTATATAATTATAAATAATATCTGAACCTGTTAGAGATCTCCCTGTACAGAACAGTAGACTTCAATGATATGGCCACGTTGAAAGAACAGATAAATTCTTGGGCTAGTTGATGTAAAAGAATTAAGGTAGCAAAGTCAGCTCACAGGAAGCTTAAAGAAAACATAGGAGAGGATAAGGATGGACGTGAAAGAAAGGAAGGGGAAAAAAAAAGACTGATTAGAGATAGGTTAGTTTGAAAGTAAATTTCTAAACACCATACAACGCATGCTAGCATGTAAAATGGATGTTAAACTGAGGATGATAATGACAATGGATATTTTCTACAGTATGTTGTTTCTGAAATTTGACCCAAGATGTTTCATTGCTCTATCCCTTAACTTTTTTTCCTATACTTTACTGGAGAATTATCCATCAATTTCTAATTCTGATTTAATATTTAACTCGCGGGACCTGTGAAAATTCCACAGGGGACTCACTTATATGTAATATATTGATGTTGGCATTCTGTAGATGTTCAGTGTAAATGGAGATGTTCTAATATTATTTGTAGATTTTTTGTTAAAACTGCAAAAGTATTTATCTAAGCTAGCATGAATGCCCAGTAAAGCCCGGTCATAAAGTATGCTTAAATATATTTTAATTCTTGCAGGTTTTTTTATATATTATTATAGAGTTAATGTTCTATCGATTTTTATATATTATAAAGTCGTGATCTCAAAAATAAAAAAAATATATCCATATGACTTGGGTGCATTAGCTTGAATCAAAACCAAAATAAAAACTTATGAAATATATATACATATATATATATATATATATATATATATATATATATATATATATATATATATATTTTTATTTTTAAAATATAATTATCCACTGACACGTGTTTCGTCGTCCACGACTCATCAGAGTGACTGAATCTAGCCACTCTGATGAGTCGTGGACGACGAAACACGTGTCGGTGGATAATTATATTTTAAAAATAATATATATGCCGCTCCCCATTTAGGGGGGTACCAGATTGATCAAAGGGAAAATTATTTCCCAACATGCATTTAGGTAAAAATGCACTTTCGTATAAATACTTGAATTCATTCAAGAAAGTATCACTAACAAAAAACAAATATATATATATATATATATATATATATATATATATAGTAATTTATAAAATATATATGGTGATTAAGCTACACTGAATATTCTGTGTTTCATCCAACTATAGGATTCGTCAGGCTTATGCGCATAAGCCTGACGAATCCTATAGTTGGATGAAACGCAGAATATTCAGTGTAGCTTAATCGCCATATATATTTTATAAATTACTAACTAGCTCTACCTACGTATTGAGCACTTTTGAAGTAAATACTTAAAGTTTACGCATAAATCTATACTTTCGTATAGTAAATTTATGTGAATAAATGAAATAGTTCCTTCAGCCATAATCGAAACCAAAACTTATGAAGAACTCTTGATGAAATTATTTATATAAAAAAAAATAGATGACTTAAGTGCCATCAGCTATAATCGAAACTGAAACCAAAACTTATGAAGACTTCTTGGTAAAATTATTTATAACAAGAAATGGAAGTACATAACAATTAAACAACCCGGGTGTAAGTGTGACACATAAAATAACACATATGCTATCATATTAATATATAGATACTGAATTTAATGCTTGGATAACAATAAGTTTATTTTATTGTTATAAGGATTTTTTTAACACTTTCTAAAGAATGAAAATATGATATATATGCCATCCAATATGGTTATCATGTATCCCGTCTGAAATCAATCTATTTTCAATCTTGGTGTTACGTTTTGCTAAACAAGTATATAAAAGCTTTTCTTCAACTCTGTCACTGTATGTTATGAACAAACAAATGATAGATTTTATTCAGTGAGTTGAAATTTATTCCACTCACAGAACTTTTGTGTGGGTATCGAATTTTAGGGTTTTTGTTAACTTGATGGATAACAGCAGCAGCAGTCAATAATTTGGAATCTCAGCCAAACATGATATTAAACATTAAACAATCTGCTCGCATCTCTATTGTATTATAGGAAATTGTGCTCTGGCATAACTGCTCTGGTGTAACTTATTGAGACCTTATATGTTCTAATTATCCAAAATACCCGTTGAAATTGAAGCTAACACAAAAGGAAAGTGTAATCTCAACACATAATTGAATTTTGAACATGCACATTTATCTTTATAAGCTATTAATTTAAGAGGACATTATTTTTTCTAGTCAACAAGGGGACCTATTTCATACCAGCCATTCATTCATTTCTACAATTGATGAATAATTTTGTGAAATGAACCTGTCAACTGGCTACTTCTTTCGTGCGATTGTTTCATTTGAGAGTAAAAATATAGAAATTCATCCAAACAAATTCTCACCAAAGTTTGTCAGTGTATATTCATCTCTAAAAGGTACACTATTTTATAATGGTAAACGTATATTAGACTGGCAAAGATATGATATCTTAGTCTCACAAAGATGTCACACTTTAGACTGGCAAACATATTCACTGACCAAATATTTGTATTATTGTAGGAGGTGTAATATTTTTTAACAAATAAAATCAGCTGTCACACTAGGAGTGGAGCTTTTGTAATTGTTGAAATTATTTATTTTTTAACCTTGAATTGTAATAAAACATGTTATTCTTAATGTTGTTCTATTCAAGCAATTCAGTCGAAGTTAATGATTGTCTAAATAGCCTTTTGACATTCCTACTCTGCATGGAAAAGATTTCACTTGAATCCCGGAGTCAATGTTCAATGGGATTCATTCATTCATTCATTCATTCATTCACTAGATGACATCTCTAGTTAATCATGTAACATGTGTTAACAATATCTATTCAATTACAATGTTGATACCCTCCCACACTATAAAGTAGATAAAAATTTAAAGTGCATTTCAGCACCTTCAGCAGAAAGCATTCAAGTTCTTTCAACTTCACTTTTTGCAATTTATGTGTGTATATATATATATATATATATATATAATGGATCATTAATTTGGTATCAATCCTTCCCTCTCCCACTGATGAGAAGACTATATTTAAATAAACTTGATATTTTCTCTGAAATGATTGTACACTGTCCTCGGTTGTTTTCATCTTGATTTCTTTAAACATGTAAATGAACTTAATAATACAAGTTCATTTACCTCCCATCTAATCTATTTTATCTATAGAGTATCTCTCTCTCTCTCTCTCTCTCTCTCTCTCTCTCAAGTATCTAACCCTATTAAGCTGATTATATACCTGGAGAATTACAAATGATTGATTTTAATTCATATTCTCCACCCTGCATAAGTGTTAGCTATATAATTATTTACCCATTGTTATTCTTGTTCTGGCTCCAGACCATTATATATATATATATATATATATATATATATATTTACCAGTGGTGAAAAAACCGGACTAGAGTGCTCAATGTGTAGTCAGAGCAGTATATAGGAAATTTATTACTGTGAGTCCAGAATGAGTTTACAAATTGTTTCAGCTAGAGGAAAATCCTCAAAGAGGAAAAATCCAACTAGCATCGTCAGAATTCATAGATGGACTAAGTTATAAAATCAAATAAGAATGGAAAAATCGTAGATGAAGGGGAGTTAGAAAAGAAGGAGGAGTGGTAGGGAGAGGACGTTGGAATTTAAAGTAGTAGGAGTGTATACAATAAGAGAGGGGTTTATAATTAAATATTAATTATGTGTAAATTCTTATATACGTTTTTTTTTTTTTAGTTTATAACGGTTTAAAATTAAAAGACGCTACTCTTATTTATAACGGCATAAGTAACAGTTAATTTAAAGGATCACCATGGCAACAGGTTGGAGAGAATGTTAGTGAAGGAACGGGTTGAAAATGGGGTTTAAAGTGATTTAGCCGGGCGGGGAGAGATTGAAAGATATTTATTGTTTATAAAATGAAAAGAAAAGGAAAAATAAATTAATGAATTATACTTTACAGGTTTATTTTGATAGTATAATGGTAGGTAAGAATATCAGTAAGTAAATAAAATAAATTAAAAATTAAAATATTAATAAATAATCGTTAATGATAGGTAAATAAAATATGCACACATCTATGAATTCTGACGATACTAGTTGGATTTTTCCTCTTTGAGGATTTTCCTCTAGCTGAAACAATTTGTAAACTCATTCTGGACTCACAGTAATAAATTTCCTATATATATATATATATATATATATATATATATAATTTAAAGGAGATTAGAACAATA
Source organism: Euprymna scolopes (assembly GCF_053919585.1). Lineage (NCBI taxonomy): Eukaryota > Metazoa > Mollusca > Cephalopoda > Sepiida > Sepiolidae > Euprymna > Euprymna scolopes. The sequence continues at coordinate 60,419,001 of NC_136495.1, read as the reverse complement.
GTCTAAAGAGCTGAGTGTATTTTAATGTAACAGTGAAATTACTAGTTTAATTAAAATACAGGAAATAGAAAGTGCTCGTTGTAATTTAGATATATAATAAGCTCGATAGTTAAATGTCCTAGAGCTAATTCAATATTAAGTAATGTGATTGATAATTTAAAATTTGAAAATCAAATTTTAATTAAATTAAAAATCCGTTTCATAAGAAGGAACAACAACAAAATCAATTATCTGTACGATTGTTTCGGAAAACAATGCTTTTTATTGTGGTATACATCAAGTTATGTACAATAATTATATATAGTTTTTTGATAAGCAAGGTCTCCTCATCAGCAAATTTTGAAGGGTTTTTATTGAATTTAAAAGACACCATAAATAAACCTAGCATTAAAAGTAAGGCAGATGAATCTTTTAATTTTTCGTTTTTTGAAATCAGGAACTGTGGTTAAAATAGTCATTTAGATGTTTGCTATAGCTTTTTATCTTATTAAACGGATTTTTAATTTAATTAAAATTTGATTTTTAAATTTTAAATTATCAATCACATTACTTAATATATATATATATATATATTTGAGAGTAAACAGTTACATATGGTCGCTACAAACAGCCATCTCCATGGCTGTTTGTAGCGACCATATGTAACTGTTTACTCTCAAATAAAAAAATAAATTTTTTGCTCTTGTTATTGAGCACTGTCTAACAACTTCATTGTATTCATTAGTCCCGACTTTTGAACATCTCAAACCTATTACAATAGAAAAATGCGAGCATGAAAAGTAATATGGTTAAGCTTAAACATGGAAAAGTAAAGGAATAGTTGTTAAAACTGGAAAAGAAAAGGACAAGATATTCTAGTAAAAAATATAATAAATTTAAACTTAAAATATGACAGCATTAGGAATTGATTATATAATGTTATAAATTGAATTTTAATTAATTTTTATGTAACATGATTTTTCCAGGCTTCCCATAAATCCACTTGTTCTTTGTTTAATTTTAGTCTTATTTTTTTTTGCCCCCATAAACACATGTAATAACAATGTACAGCACTCGTCTGCTTTCAATAAAATACCCCCAATTATCTTCCTTTCATGCTTTTATTAGTGAATTAGTAGCAACAGTTGTCACTGAAGCGATGTGGTTGCTATGAAAACCAGTCATAAAAAACATTGCTCACCTCATATTTTTTTACGATTTTGAATACCAGAAAATTCATCGCAACTTTTGTTTTACTGAAAAAAATATTTTTCATGATAGAGCTTAGAAGGTGATCTATAAATTTTAATAATTGTTTGAAATTTGGTCGAAAAATGAGTGAGTGGTGAAGCTTTAAAACAGTTCTAAATGATTAAAACTGTGTTTTTACCGTGTTTGAATACAAATATATAATTTTTTATTTTTCTTTATGTAAATATAGTCATATCTTGCTACAAAAATTATAATTTGCTCTGTTTTGATTGAGCACTATCAACGACCCTTGTTGGAATTCAATGATTCTAATCTTTTGAATATTTTTCAACCTGAAATATATTACTAACAGCCTGCCTGACATTTCCCGGTCATAAAATACACATAAATATTGTATTTTAATTCATACAGATTTCTTACTTATTATTATACAGCCGATTCTCTATTGATTATTATCCAATATATAATAATGATTTCAAAAATTATAAAAAACGTCTCTGCTAGAATCAAAACCAGAACGTTTAATGCTCCAGCCTTATCGTTATTTATCTTTCCAACATCATTATCGTCTGAGCTACCGAGCGATGGATATGAAAGGTTAAAAATTAAGTAACTGAGCTATGAATGTTTAATTCTGCGCATGCACAAAAATAACAGCAGGAGTAATGTTTTATTCAGTTTACCCTGCCAAGGTCAACTGTTTTGTTTTCAATTTTTCCCTCTTAGCATCAATTTTTGCTGGCTAAAAATCAAATCAAAAATGTGCTACAGGTCCAAATAACCTATATATCAAATTTCAACTCTGTAGACCAAATATCCGGAGAGGAGTTAGGTAAAGACTTTTTGCACACACACACACCTTGACAAATACTCTGTGCTGAATGTTTTCATCTTAAATCCTATACAATTATGCAGAATGAAGAAACTATGCATAAATAGAATTTAGCATAATCTATATATATAAAAGCCAAAAATCTGTGTGTATGTATGTATGTATGTTTGTTTGTAACGCTAAAACTTTTGACAGACACAACCAGAGTTGACAAATGTGGTATCATATTGAAGCTCCATCACCCGGATGACAAATATCGAAATTTCACGTCAAACGGACCAGTAGAAGGGGGTCAACTGATCGTTTTTCTCCCAGGGGGGCCCCCAAAAAAACCTGTCATTTTAATGTTATTATTACGTAATCCAAAAACGCTTAGTCATGTCACGTGACGTGACGTCAACATCCAGTAATGGCGAACAATTGTAGATAACAACTTTTTTCACCGATACTTTTCCAATTTCTCTTCTCCTTCGTTATATATACTGTTAAACTTTATGACAATGTTTCCATCGTGATTAACTGGTTAAAAATAGTATTTATACAAGAGTTTTAACGAAAAATGTCAGGAAAAAATGTACAGGAATAAAAAAATTCAGCTTTCAAAATATTAGACGATAAGAAAAATATCGTAATATTTATGTTATAAAATAATTAGCCATTTTCTATATTACCACGTGACCTCATACCTCTTAAACTGGAAGGGGGGAGGAGTAGAGGCCGCTTCAAAACCAACACCGTCTTTCTCTTTTTTCTCTCTCTCTCACCCACTTACTCTTCCCTCTCTCTCACCCTCTTTCTCTTGACGTCACACCACTGTTAAACTGTGTGGGGGGGAAGAGGCAGCTTCAAAACCAACAAAAAGAGTGCACCCATTCCCAGGCATTATCTCCTATAGATGCACATTTTATTAGAACCGCTTGTGTCCTCTTTCCTAACTCTCTCTCTATCACCATATTTCTCTCTCACTCTCTTCTCTCTCACTCTCTTCTCTCTCTCTCTCTCTCACTCTCTTCTCTCTCTCTCTCTCTCTCACTCTCTTCTCTCTCTCTCTCTCTCACTCTCTTCTCTCTCTCTCTCTCTCTCTCTCTCTTCTCTCTCTCTCTCTCTCTCTCTCTTCTCTCTCTCTCTCTCTTCTCTCTCTCTCTCTTCTCTCTCTCTCTCTTCTCTCTCTCTCTCTTCTCTCTCTCTCTCTCTCTCTTCTCTCTCTCTCTCTCTCTTCTCTCTCTTCTCTCTCTCTCTCTCTCTAGACCTCTTTCTCTTCTCTTTCTCTCTCTCACCCTCTTTCCCTTCTATCTATATTAGCACTTATCAAGGCCAATAGGCAACTCGAGGATGAGAGTTCAAACGTGCACAGTAGTGAAATTTGGGAAAGAGGATGGAGCAACTTTCTCTTCTGCCTCTCTCTCACACTCTTTATCTTCTCTCTCTCTCTACCTCTGTTTCTCTTCTCTCTATATTAGCACTTATCAAGGCCAATAGGCAACTCGAGGATAAACTCGACGATGAGAGTTCAAATGTGCACAGTATTCAAATTTGGGAAAGAGGATAGAACAACTTTCTCTTCTGCCTCTCTCACACTCTTTATCTTCTCTCTCTCTCTACCCCTGTTTCTCTTCTCTCTATATTAGCACTTATCAAGGCCAATAGGCAACTCGAGGATAAACTCGATGATGAGAGTTCAAATGTGCACAGTAGTTAAATTTGGGAAAGAGGATAGAACAACTTTCTCTTCTGCTTCTCTCTCTCTCTACCCCTGTTTCTCTTCTCTCTATATTAGCACTTATCAAGGCCAATAGGCAACTCGAGGATAAACTCGACGATGAGAGTTCAAATGTGCACAGTAGTGAAATTTGGGAAAGAGGATGGAACAACTTTCTCTTCTGCCTCTCTCTCACACTCTTTATCTTCTCTCTCTCTCTCTACCCCTGTTTCTCTTCTCTCTATATTAGCACTTATCAAGGCCAATAGGCAACTCGAGGATAAACTCGACGATGAGAGTTCAAATGTGCACAGTAGTGAAATTTGGGAAAGAGGATGGAACAACTTTCTCTTCTGCCTCTCTCACACTCTTTATCTTCTCTCTCTCTACCCCTGTTTCTCTTCTCTCTATATTAGCACTTATCAAGGCCAATAGGCAACTCGAGGATAAACTCGACGATGAGAGTTCAAATGTGCACAGTATTCAAATTTGGGAAAGAGGATAGAACAACTTTCTCTTCTGCCTCTCTCTCACACTCTTTATCTTCTCTCTCTCTCTCTCTACCCGTTTCTCTTCTCTCTGTATTAGCACTTATCCTTATAGTCAATAGGCAACTCGAGGATAAACTCGACGATGAGAGTTCAAACGTGAACAGTAGTCAAATTTGTGAAAGAGGATGGAACAACTTTCTCTTCTGCCTCTCTCTCACACTCTTTATCTTTTCTCTCTCTCTCTCACCCTGAAAGATTCCTCTCCCCTAAGAATAAAACATATGTTCAATATCTGCTTTTGTTTTTTCATTGTTTATACGGTCCCGGGCAACGCCGGGTAGCCCTGCTAGTCTATATATATATAAAAGCGAAAATGTATGTTTGTGTGTCTGCTAAAAACTTTCGACAGACACGACGAAAATTCACATACTCGGTATCATATCGAAGCCCCATCCTTGGCTCGAAAAATATCGAGAAATTGGCCAAAAACATTCATTTTTTTTCACCCCAAAATTGACAATTTTCGGGTTCTTTTTTATTTAACACCACACACACCTACAAACACCCGGGCAACGCCCGGTACCCCCGCTAGCAGGTAAATAAAACCAATCATCTAATAAGAAATTTTTTTTTTTTATTTTTTATTTTTTAACTATTTCAAAAATCTTTTTCTTTCAGGACAAAAATGAAAACCGACGAATTGAATCAACAACAGATGAACTCTCCGACATGGTTTGTTCAGTGAAGTCTAAAACGCCAGTTGACCATGACACAGTGAAAATGAAGGATCCAGCAAATTATCACGCCTCGGCTAGTCAGTGTACATCTCATCTGAGTCGGACAGAGAGTACAGAGTCAATTGAGGAAAAACTGAAAAAGAATTCAACCACAAACGATGACGTGAATGTAAGTATTGAACAAGACAAAAAAAAGCAAAATCTATTGATTTGGCTCTCTCTCTTTTAATCAATAATCCCATTTCGACTTTTAATAGAAAAGGAAATTGTGTGTGTGTGTGTGTGTCTCTCTCTCTCTCTCTCTCTCTCTCTCTCTCTCTATCTATATATATATATATATATATATATATATATGAGAGAGAGAGAGAGAGAGAAAAAAAGAATGAAAAATGGAAGATCTATCTCAGCATTTTGCCCAACAATATTCAGTTCAAATGTAGCCTGGTTATGAATTCCCTCAACCAGCTTTGAATATGATCCTATACAAGATACTAGAGACCCTTCTTTAGCTTTTTGATTAGAAGCACTACACTTCATCTTTCTGGTCTGGTCAACTAAGGAGAAATCCTTATAGACTGAGGCAATTTTTATTTTGATTCCAATCTAAAGTGCTTTTTTTTTCCAAAATTTCTTTTATTTTTAGACAATGACCTTGTGTCTAACTCTGTATGGAAGTAAGTTAATAGGACCCTCAAACATGATCTCTTTTTTATATGAAAATGTCTGAATTATTTTGTTAATTGATTTTACCTTTCCAGCTTGAAGTTCCAAATGGTTGTATGCATGCCAGATTTGAAGGTGGCAAAAAGAAGAAGGCCATTCGGACGGTTGCTTGGATGATCATCTTTGGTGATGGCTTGCACAATTTTATAGATGGTCTCTCCATAGGTGCTGCTTTCACAGCAAATACCATGACTGGTGTGAGCGTCTCTGTTGCTGTTATTTGTGAAGAACTGCCTCATGAACTAGGTAAGAAGCAATCCCATAATGCACTTCCCTCTTCACTTTGGTTTGAAAAATTTGCAAAATCAATTATTGATATCTATACAAACAAAACAACTGTTTATGGCAGCAGAAGTGGCTGGTTACTTTTAATGCATCTAAAACAAGCTTCTATCATCAACGCTCTGATCCCCATCTGGCATCAATTGAAATGAATGGCTCTCGTTTTAGGGAGGCTCCAGATTGTGACAAGCTTCTGTGCTTGACCTTTACTCTTGATCTGAAATGGAACATGTACATCAAATCCGTTGCCTATGTTGCTGGAAAAATAGTGAGATCCTTCTATCAATCCAGTAGATATCTCATTGCTGATGCAATTCTCTACCTATATAAGAGTCAGGTACATCCAAGGATGGAGTAATGTTGCCACATCTGGGCAGGAGCTACTAGAAATACCTTATCCTGCCTTGACAGAGTTCAAAATAAACTTCATAGCCTAGTAGGGGATGCCTTCTCTTCCCTGCAACCTTTTTCTCACAGAAGAGACGTTGCAAGCGCATGTCTCTGCTTTATCGTTATTTTCATGGCAAGTGCTCATCTGGACTCCAATCTATGGTCCCCCCCCCTCTCACACAACTTTCACGAGAAACACACTGAAAACACTATCAATAATTTCCCTACTCTTTATCTGTACCTAAACCTAAACATAGATTCCATAAACAAAGCTTCTTTCTTAGAACTGCACACCTGTGGAACCATCTTCCGTTTGCCTACTTTCTAGTTGACTACAATATGGTTGTCTTCAAGTCCAACATAGATAAGTTCTTCAGTAATCCAATTTACAAAATTTACACTATTCCTATGATATTGCCAATTGAACACTCTTTAATCTTTATCCTCGAGTAGCTTCTGGGCCTTGATACTTGGTGACTTCTATGTAAAAAAAAAAAAAAAAAAAAAAATCTTTCTCTTCTGATCTGGAGTGTATCTCAAAAACCAAACTTTCCTCTTTTCCACGATGAATGCTCAGATCCTTTTTTTGCTTCAGTTAAAATGAGTTTTGCTTCATTAGACATGTTTTTTTTCATTTAAGGCATCTTTTTATTTTTTTATTTAAGATATCTGTTTCTTTTTAATTAAAACACCTTTTTTGAAGACATCTTTCTTAAATTGTCTTTAATTAAAATATCTTTTTCATATTTAAAACATCTTGTTTTAATTTTTTAAATCAAGGCATCTTTCTTAAATTGTTTTTAATTGAAACATTTTTTATATTCAAGACACCTTTATTATTTTTTTTTTAATTAAAGTCTCTTTTAATTTAAGATACTTTTTTAAAATTGTTTATAATTAAAATATCTTTTTCATATTTAAAACAGCATGTTTTAATTCTTTTAATTAAGGCATCTTTTTTATTTAAGATTAATTTGTTTACATCCATTTTCTTTTTACAGGTGATTTTGCTATTCTGTTAAATGCTGGGATGTCAATGAAGCAGGCTCTTTGCTTTAATTTCCTCTCCGCCTGCATGTGTTACATTGGACTGATCTTTGGTATTTTGTTAGCTGAGGCCACAGCAGCTCACACCTGGATCTTTGGCGTAGCCGGCGGCATGTTTCTATACATTTCTCTTGTTGACATGGTAAGTTTAAAAAGTTAATACAAAGAAAAAATCATTGTCCAATACAATTGTACATTGTTGATACATTGGATTACTTTTCAAATATTGTACCTACATGAATGAATATTTGAAGATATAAAAAACTTGAAGCATATAAACTTTTTCCAAAATTACTGGTTTCAGCATTACATAACCTAAAAAGGGTTGATATACCATAACACAAAAACAAACAAAACCTTATGCATTCATTGCAGTATGCCTTTTTTCGGTTGAATAAAAAATATTCCTTATATCTGAAATATCCTTTTATTGTGTTCTTAGAGAAATGAAAATTGAACGCATAAATTGTTTTCTTTTTTTCCAGATGCCGGAAATGAATCAAGTTGTTGAAGCAAAAGAAAACAGAGAATTGGGAATAACTCAGCTGTTTCTCTTACAAAATGCTGGCATGATCGTCGGCTTTGGTATCATCTTGCTTATCTCCCTTTATGCTGATCACATACAGTTTGGTTCTTAACAGCAAATACTTGTTTATAGTGCCTGTGTGTATATGTGTTAAGAACGGGGACAAAAGAGGGGTTTTTTTTTTGTTTTGCTGGTGTATAAAAATTATATATTTTTTATTTACCATTTATTGAGAAGTGGGGATTTGCATTGGGTTGGTCCGAATGATACTAACTGTATTAAAAAAACAAAAAAAAACAGTGAAAATGTTTTTGAACTAATATCAATTACTGGTATTTTGTTAGTGTTGACAAATTGAAACTTACGGTGATCTAGTGTATTTATTGATCCAAACAACTGCAAGTTTTGGAACTTCTCAGAAGTAAATGGTGTTTCTTAATCTGAAAACCAACGAAAATTTAAGTCAAAACATATATCCAGAAACTGATTTTTTTTTTTAATAAATAATATCTATTTATTTACAGAAATAATTCTGAAAGTAAAGTATTTTTTTTTTTTTAATATAATAAATTTAATTAAATGGAAAAGAAAATGTTTGTTTAGTTTAAAAAATATAAATTTTTCACATATAATAATAAAATGAAAATGTGCACTTGTTCAAATATAATTAAATTACATAATAAATACACATTATAATAGATTAAGTAAAGGAATGTAATATAGCAGGGTCTTCAGATTAATAACACCATTTAGGTTTCCAAGCCAAAAGTCGCTTCGTTTGAATTGATAAATACGCTAGATCACCAAACATAGTAATTGAATCTAATTCATCACTTGAAATTGAAATGTTCACTCTTGTAATTGAATATAAAAAAAAACAGTTAAAAAAAAAATCATTTAAAAAAAAAAACAAAAAAAAAGCACACAAACAAGTTTAAAAAAAAAAATACATTTTACTGCTGAATAAATCTTTAAAATATCAGCAACTTTTTAAACGATAAAATTTACTAAATTGCAGACTGACATTTGCAATATTTATTTTCACAAATTTGAGGGAAGCTAAAGGTGAACAAAGAAAAACATGCGAGAATTGTTGGTATTGAATGGTTTTCTGTTCATGTAGTGATTGCCAGATAAGTGTATCACTATTTTTTGACTTTCTTCACATCTTTTATTTTCAAGATCTGAGAATTTCATTTTTTATTATTTATAAATTTGTTTTCTGACATTTTAGTTCGTTTGATTTTATTAATTATTATTGAAGTTAGTAATCCGTGCTCGACTGCTTGACCAGTTGAGCTACAAACAAATAAACTGAAAAGAACTCTAGAAAGCCGGTTTCTAAGAAGGTTGGGATATTCAATTATCTCTGATTTCTGATTGGTTGCTAGTCCATCAGTGGATAATCTATTATAAAAACTTCTAATTTGAATTAAGCAATATTTGCATATTAAATATTGGAGCATTTTTATGTGTCAATTTGATTTTTACTCTCTCTTTTGCTGTTTTGAGTTTAGCATTGCTGGACTATGTCATTATGTTTCCTCTTATTTGCAGCATTTGTGTATTGGGTGTGTGTGAATCTAAAGGTGTTAGCTTAGAGGATTCAGGCTAAGCACTCTGAATGACAACTGGAATTGCTGGTGTTTCAAGTTTTATGAGGAATCTGGTTTCAGAAAGTGATTCTGCCTGACCCATCAGTCCTGATCCAATACTAACGATTAGGGAAGAGTTTCGACAACTCGATCTGTTGTGTCCCATCGAAAACTGGTTGAGCATTGTATTGAAACTCTTTTCCCTTTTCAGAATGGACACGCAATAGAGCTGCGGGAATTTTGCTACTTGTGCCTTAGCAGAGAGCTCCTTTGCTTATGGACAGGACTTCTCTCATTGATGTGACCCTTAGCTCTTTTAACATGACCCAATCCATCATTTGTTCTCTTTTGTTGAATTCTCACTTGCAAATGTGACAACATAAACTTAGATTGACTGGGCAGAAATCCCTGCCTTTACAAATTAATATTCTCAATGTTCAAGATCCATATATCATATTCATAGCACCATATTGAATTTAGCAGTCAGTACTCAACTGCATGACCAGTTTAGCTACAAACAAATAAACTGAAAATATTTATAAACAAGCTGAAATTTTCCATTAGGCTCGGATGAACAACTCTATTCTCTGAGTTCTAATTGACTGCTAGTCTACGAGAGAATAATTTATTAGGAAACGTTTAGCATGAATCAAGCAATATTCACATTATAAATATTGAAGCATTTTATTCTAAAAAAATTGGACATTTGATTCTACAATTATTATATCCACTTAATGGTGACTATCAACTCAGCAACTTGAAACACTGGTCCCAATCTAATTTAGATTCAAAAGCAAATAGAAATATATAGACAAAAACTATTTAATTTTTGATAATTATTACCTAGCTGACCTCTTTGCCATTGCCTGGCTAGCAAATATTTTGAGCATAAATTTACTTGTAAGTTTTCTGTAATCGCAGAAAAATAACTACAATGCTTGATAATAAATATATATATATATATATATTATGAAATTATACAGTTAACAGGTTAGTTACACTGACTGTTCGTGAAACCACGGGTACCCATAATCAGGAGTTATTTAATTTAATAATTGTGTGTACATATAATTATTATTGTGAAAGTTTTTAAAAAAATCATTTTTACTTTATTATTTTTAAACTTAAACGATTATATAAAATTTTATTGTAAATTCAGGAAAATTTAGAGAAATATCAAAGTTGATCCCTAATTTTCCATTTAATGGTCTAGTTGGCATAATCGCTCGTTACATAAAGTTTGAGTTAATTTTCTGAGATTACTAAGATGTGATTTTTAATAATTTTCATTGCACTGTAACCATTATTTCATTGATTCTTTTACACAAGTCATTTTCTTTTCGTTCAATTTTTATTTTATCACAACCATCTTGATGGAATGCCGATGGAGATAATTTCAAACTAAAGAATTCACGCAGAACGAAATTCAGACTTTTTTTTTAATTTCAAAACTTAACCAGCCTTATATGAACAAAATATGAAATTAGAGGGTAAATATAAAAATCATTTTGAATTTCTTCTCTACAATCGCCTTATCGTAGTTTGGAAATGTCTTCAAAGTTTCCCTTACCCAAAATTCATTTTGCAGCCTCATTGTCACAGTTCTTTATTACCATGGTGATCATCTTTTTTGCCCCTCCCTTTTCCTTGATTTGATTTGTGAATAACTTAAATCTTTCTAGCATAAAATGATCAGCAACATTGTCACTGTAACCTGATTTTCAAACTAGTTGCACCATCTACATAGGATCGTAATTATAATGTTTTTAAATTACATCCTTAATACCAGTTTTTTATTTTACTTCATAAGACTCAATATTTACCATTTTTTATTTTTCATAATTCCTTAATGAAAATGTAATCGCTGTATTAACTTATTAATAAAACTATCAAACAAAATCTCTTGTGTGCGTATTTTTCTCGCCTATCTGTAACTTGGATAAATACACATTGAATCATTATTTCTCTTACTATTAATTGAATATTTATTGAAAACAAAAATAAGATAACGGAAAATATTGACTATTTAAAAAAAACAAAAACAAAAGGTAATGTACATATGACTATTATTTTTCTCTAATCCCTCCATGCGGTAATATGAATCGGTGTTTATGCAGGATAAGGACTTTGCTATTGTCAGAATTTTCCAGGAAGTTTACATAAAACACTTAAAGTTGCTGAAATGCTGAGCCAATAAAATTATAGCAGTCAACATCATTTAAGAAAACATTAGTTTATTATAAAAAAAAATATTAATCTAGATTTGAACAAAAAAAATTTACAAATGTAAAGTTTTGTTTGCTGTCAATTTTTGTTATTCAAAACATAAAACTTACCTTACAATGAGTGTTTTTTTTTGTCATGATTTTAATTTTCTTAAAGTTTAATAAAAATTGTCTAATAATTATTTATTGTACTTTCTTAACAACAAAAAGAATATTTTCATTTTTCAATTAATTTTGCATTAAATTATCTATGTAATAACAAATATTCTTTTCATTGAAAAAATTGGTTCGTGTTTGAGCAAAAATATAACCAACTTCTCCAGCATCTTCTGGTGCGTTACGTAAACCACATAGAAAATTCTGACAATAGCATGGTCTTTATTCTGTAGAAGTACCTATCAATCTATGCTAAGCCACAATTATTATTAGTGATTACTTTCCAAAAAAGAAAAGGCCTCTTTGCATGTTTCTAACTCGTTTTCCTCTCTCCCCTCCCCTCCCTCCCCCTTCGGCATTAAGTTTTGATGCTAATAGGCATACATCTACAAGCAAACCTATCCTCAATACATAGACCTTATTTTGCAGTATATAATTCTGTCCTATGGTCTCTCTCGTCTGGAGATAGGTTCCTGCTTCTTTTTTAGGGAAGACTAATGCAGACTGTTTTTTTGTTTTTGTTTTTGTTTTTTTGTCTCCCATGCACCCTAATGCTTGGGGTATCTGTGTGCATTATTGAATTGTTGTAGAAGGTGGCCTGAGACACTGAGCATGTAAGGCATCCAAAATCCAACCAATACGAAGCATCTGATAGAGCATGACTGAAAAAATTATTTTCTCTAGTTTCCTGCTGCATATCACTTGATCATGGCATCGTCATTATACTGAAGCTATTGCAAGCATCCGAGGCTCATGCCCCACTGCGATGCAAGATGGCAGATCGAGTATAGGCCAAAAAGACCTTGCCACAAATTCTAAAAGAAATGTGCCTAGATATAGGAATTGACAGCAATTTCCTGAACTTTCCTTTTAGTATCCCCAATGTCTTATCAGTATTTTACATGATGTGTGGCTTAGCTGAAATTCTGGTAGCAGTTGATCAAGCTATAATTTCCCATAAGTCACATGGTCAAGCTGACCAATGATCTAATTTGTGATGGCACTCAAGCTTGACCATGGGGTGAGAGTTCAACAAATACAGTTTGTTATCTCAACACTTCAAAATTATATTACTGCTAAGTCATATGCAAGATTTTGTCGTCTTATTTTTTTCTAATAGTTTTGTTTCCCTATTTTTTTTTCTAATAGTTTTCCATCCATTCTTATTGAATATAAAAAGCAGGTTCAGATTTTAAAGTTATTTTTTAAACAACCTAAGTGTTGCAGTATGAAAATTAAAATAAAAATAACAAAATTAGTTTTGTTATGATTTTAATGTACAAAAAAATGTTAATTATAATTTCAGATAATGAATGCCCACCCAAATGTTTTTTTTTATTTGTTTGTATTATCACTTAAACATAACACTTTCAGATTATTAAAAAATAATTTTTTCTAAAATGACTTGTTCAGCTTATTTATTATGTATGTTTATTGTTAATTGATCCCCCATTTTACAACCGGTGTTAACATTTTACAGTCAGTTTTTCAATTCATGAAACTCAAAACATTTCAATATCATTTAAACTTTTTATTTTGATTTTAACCATTTTTTTACTTTGAAAATTTGTCACATGAAAATAAAGAATTAAAAAAATCTTTATTGTAATATGTATATAATGTGTGTATCTGGTGTATTTACATATTTTGACAATTATAACATTTTTATCAATGTTTTTGTTTTGTTTTATTTTATTTTATTTTTTCTTCAGATTATTATTGTGTGAACATAAAATTTTCAGGTTACCTTCCTTGAAAAAAATTATAAGTAGTTAAAATGAGAGTTCAAAGTAGACAAGAAGGAGTAGAAGAAAGAATGAAGAGATTTTTTTAAAAAAAGCTGCGGTCGACTATATTTGAGGGCGACCCAAAAGCTCCCTTTTTATTAACTGCTATACTAAGTTGTAGAGATATGTGTCTCTCTATTCCTAGGATTACTTCACTTGCTCTTGATCCACCTCCTATAATGCTGAGCGCTTATCAAATGGATATCAAATACCATTTTGTAAATCTTTGGTGTGATGCAACTAAGTACTGAACCCTGCTCTCCAGCACATGAGTGAACACTCTTACCATTATGTCAAATGGACTGTAAAAAAAAAAAAAAAAAAAATCTAAAAAAAATAATACAAGGTTCCAGCTGCTAACTATTTAATTATGTTAATCTTCCTAGAAAAAAAAACTGACTTCAAAATCTAGTTGGCAATATCTTTTTTTTCCCTATCTCTTTCTCAAAGAGGAGACCGTGCTCGTCTTTCTCTACCTTATTTTTATTTTCATGGCAGATGCTCAACTGAGCTTTAATCTATGTTACCTTTTGTAAAACATTAATTACCAGTCGCCACGGTGTTGTCAATCCTTGAGTAGCCTTTTGTAATGTTGTCCTGGAACCAACACATTGTAGGCTCAGTCGCAAAGAATAGAAAAGAACTTCAACTCACTTTTCCTTTGTAACGACGCCATTTATTTCCTCATTGTTACAGCCATGACGTCCCCCATGTAGTTGTCTTCTCGAGCGTCATTCACACCTTTAACGTGATCTCTAACGTTTTCCACGTCTCTCCCGTAATCGTTTTCTTTCTCTTTTTTTCTTTACTGGTGACGCATGCATGTCCGCACTGTTACACTTTTGGCCTTGATAAGTGGTGACTCGTAAAATAAAAATGTTTTTTTTCACTGCTCTATCCACACACAATGTTGATCATCTCGATTTCTGCTTTTTTTTTTTTTTTACCATTGGCTGTTTACATTCCTATTCCTGATTTTATTAAATGCTAGCCTGGGTGGCCGACTTGGAGGCGTGTGTGGAGCAAAAAAAAAAAAAAAAAAAAAGTCGTAGTAGGCAGGCAGGCTCAAACCCGTGAATGTGGAGAGGTGTTTTAGAAAAAAAAAAAACAGTAGCGTGGGGAGGGAATCAAAACAACAGTAGGCATCCAGGGTGAAGAGAGGTGTTTAGGAAAAAAAAAACAAATGGTAGTAGGCATGCAGGCTTGAACCCGTGATGCAAAGGCGGAAAAGAAAGTGAGAGAAAATCTGACATCTTAGCCAACGTCTCCATGACATGACCAGAAGTCAAAAGCATTGAAATTAACCAAAGTCAATCCAACAGTGATGATGACTTGCTAAAATGTCGGTGAAAAAAAATCGAGCCCTCCTTGTACAAAACGGCCGAGTTTAGGGTGAAGGAATTAATGTTTTTGGCCAATTTTTCGATATTTGTCATCTGAGATGTCATGCTTCAAAATGATACCAATCTTGTCAGGATCCGTCGCTTCTGTTGAAAGTTTCTGCGAGACATGCAAACATGCATATATACATTTAAATAGACAGGTGAGATTTATATTATAGATCTTAACACTTTCCTTCCTTTCATCTAAAACATTCATAAACTGATGAAAAGTGTGCAAATTAGAAGTCTTTTAGTAAAAAAATGGTACTTGTGCAGAATCGTCTCTGTTTATGCTGAACATCTACAGAATGTTAACATCAATATATTACATATGAACAAGTCCTCTGTGGAATTACTACAGGTCCCGCTAGTGTTAATGATTGTTGTAGTAATCTGACTCTTCCAGTCTGCCATCTTAGATTAAAACAGTGCACTTGTTGATCTGGAAAAAAAGAAAAAAGTTTTTAACTAAGCATTATTGCCTAATCTTATTGTTACATCATTTATTATACATTTCTAGAAAATGAAAACTGAACAGCGGTTGTTTTATGTATTCCAAGATGTGGAGGGGCACATCCTTAACTGGTTAGACTGACTACCAGCAAGTGCATCCATCTTCTTCGAAATCCCAAAGAAAAGAGGACTAGCAAGATAGAAGTTACATATCCCAATTCTTCAAGTATATTAGTGGGACCCATGGAAATTGCATGGAAGGAGAAATATATTTAATCAACAAATATGATAAAGCTGATATTTTTCTGGATAGTGCAAAATTTAGTTTTCTGAACAGAAAAACCAATAACATGCATACGAAAATAGTGTCCATTGTATTTTAAATTGCATAAATACCTATAAATATTCAAGTTATAAAAAAACAAAAAAAAAACGGTATGCATCTTACTATGTTTTGCTAAACATTGGTTTTCATTTTGTGTTTGTTTTGTTGGGGTTTTTTTTTTAATAGAAATCTCTTCAGACAAGGCCTTAAACCACTTAATGTAAGAAACTAACGAGATCTAAAAATGATTATTGCAAAGACAGGAAATGTCTATTAGAAAGATCAAGGCTATAGATAGAAGAAAAAAATAACAGGAAGAGTTTCACAAGTTTGCAGTTCTTGGAAAGAAGCTACTGGAATAAGAAGCTGTATTACTATGAGGTATCAAAACAGTAAATTTGTGGAGACCACTAGACCGAGTCAAATGAACTGAAACAAAGGAAGCAGGTAATACTAATTTAGTATTTAGCTAAATATCTCTGCAACTACTATTCCTAAAGTGATTAAAATTAGTAGATGGATAAAAAAAATGCTATTATGTGTAAAAATATCAACACCCATCCTAGAAACCCCAAGTGCCTTAAGCTAAAATTCCTTTAAGCCTACTGCTATTCGTTCAACAAACTCAGGCGCTCAGAAGGTAGACACACACGTACACACATATACATAACAGAACTTTGAAAGAAACTTTGACACTTTTCTCTTCATCCAAGAACTTTTAAAAACTTAACAAATTTTTGTCTTACAATGAATATTTTACATTTCTGTAAAATTGTTGATATAAAAATATATCTTGTTAACTCATGTTTTCTCGTTTCATTTCTAAGCACTTTCTAACTCATGACCTATATTCATAACATTCATGTGTTTATCTTTTTCATTCGCCAGTTTAACTACATTTATATTGATTTTTAGTGCTGGTCTTTGAATTTTTCAAAGACGTTACCACTGTCAAAATACATTATCCGAAGCTGGGAGTGGCACTACAGATTGATAAAAAAAAAACGCTATTGTAATAATTATAAACATGCACTAGGTTACTGTATGTTTAGTGTTGCATGTTTGCTGTGCATATAAATAGCAGGCTTGCTGCAGGTGAGAGATTTTCAGTCAAGAGGGGTTAACGCAGAAGAAATTGAAAATGTCTTTGATTTTGGGTTAAGCTATACAGAATTGGTTTTCTCATTGAAAAAAAAATAAATATCTCTTCAAACAACTATTCATGCTTAGAAGTGAAAATTTTGGAAAAAATATTTATAGATTATCTATACACAGGCGTCTTTCAGTCAGGATTGAGTCCTAATAGTCAATATCATTTGCTTATTTGGATTATTCGGACTACTGTTCTAATTTTGAGTGTTATTTGCTCAACATTAAATAACATTTAAGATGAGAACAGTAATCTGAATAATACGGGCAATCATTCGTCATCTCACAAATTCAGAAATGAAATCACATTTGTTTAGTAACAAAAACATAATGTGGCTGATAATTTTTATAAATGGTGCTGCATAGCATGTTTTGCAAGTGCATATGACTGGCAGATGTGCAGTTGTTAGATGCTTGGTTAAGGCAAGAGAGAGATATGATGCTATCGATATTACTCCCCCCACCACCACAACTTAATAGAAAGACAATAAAGAGGATGTTGTTCAGCAAGGCACACAAAAGAAATCTCACATAGGATTGTTGATCACGGTGTGGCAGTGATGGGAATAATAGTGGTCAATATATTTAGAATTAGTTTACAGTTTCAGTTGCTGTGAGTTTTGCAACAGTAAGGGACAATTTACACACAGTCTTGAGTTTGCGACAGTTTGGGATAGTGTTCAGTTTGAGACAGTTGGTAGCTGAGAGAAAGATTGAAGTCAAAGCTGGGTAAGAGTAGATCAGGCCACGACAAAAATCGCTGAAGACCGATGCTGCCAGACGGCTACTGACATTTAGGGTTCTGTTTTCTATGTTATGTGACTATCTTACACTCGCGCACACACTCACACACACACACACACCTTAACTGATTGATATCAAAAACTCATCTTGTATTGTTTTATTGTAGCTCGATCACAAAGACGATCAATGAGTCACGGAGAACTGAAAATATCTCTAGCCAGAGCCAAATCATCCAAGAGATATTCTCTTTGAAGAAAATAAGATCCTCATTGAGTGGGAAGAAGAGTCCTGCTGGGATCAGTCTTTGTGGGAAAGGTAATTTTCTTAGATAGTCGCTAAATAAAACCTCGATGAATAGTAACCATCTGGATGCTTTCTTCTGGTCAACCTCTGTGTGGTCGAAACTGTGACCACCACCAAAAACTAATTATGGATGAAGGAATTTGAGGAGATAGGACAGGGGAGGCAATTAGAGTCAGACTCCAGAAGAGGAAGAAAGAGTGAAAGTTGAATGTTTGAAGCATGCAGTTGGTTTTTGGGAGAGCGACCAAACAGTTCACTCAGCATTATAGGTGGTTCCCTTTAGAGCTCTCAGTAAAGGGCCATGGGTCTTAAGTGTTTTGATCTTAGGCAAGGATTTAATGCTGCAAATCTGTTATTCACTTAAGTAGCTGGGTACCATGTGTAAATGATAAAAAATAAGCATCTATTATTTGTTTATAAATTGGACTTGTAGTTTTGCTTGAGATGAAAATTCTTTGTTGCAACACTGACTGGATCAATGGACAACTTTGGCTTGGCTCAATGAAGGAAACAATCACAATGGTGCAGTGAGTATGTTCACAGTACACTAAGGCATTTAATATTCATAAATATGTTATGTTTCCATTACCTATATAAAAAGACAAGTGAGATCGTCTGATCACCAAAGATTGCATGCAAAAAGTAACTGAGAAATACTTAATATTGTTGCTTGCCAAAAATGAAAATTTTACTGATTTTTTTTACAAAGGAATTATCACTTATCAAGACCCGGGGACCACTCGAGAATAAGGGTTAATAAGTGTACAATAGTCAATGGGACAATCTATATATCTATAAAAGTGAAATTGTCTGTGTGTGTGTGTACATTTCCCTACCAAACTACTCTGTCAGTTTTCAGTCTACAAACTCGAGATTTGACATAAGGGGTATTGAGATTTGGAAAAATCATTTTAATAAAAAATTTGGCTGCCAAGGGGTCAAGGTTCAACGATCTAGTGTTTGAAAACTCTACCGAACTCCTCTGCAATTTTGGGTCTAAGCACTTGAAATTTTAGATGTAGGTTACTTGGACATGGATCAAACTTTTTGATTTGATATGAGCCCAAAACAATAAATTTTAAGGGGTCAAAGTTAAAAAATATTTGACCTCAGCAGTCTCTACCAAATTCCTCAGCCAATTTTTGGTGTAAACATTTGAAATTTTACATAAAGTATATTCAGATATAGGGCAAGCTTTTTAATCAGTTTTTGGCCGAAAATTTGTCTGCCAAGGGGTCAAAGTTCAAAAGATTTTACTTTTGCAGTCTCTAGCAAACTATTCAGCCAATTTTGGGTCTAAACATTTTAAATTTTACAAAAAGGGTATTCAGATATGCAGCAAGCTTTTTAATCAGTTTTGGGGTGAAAATTTGGCTGCCAAGAGGTCAAAAGTTGAAAAAGTTGACCTTTGCAGACTCTACCAAGCACCTCTGCCAATTTGGGTCTAAACACTTGAAATTTTAGATGTAGGCTACCTGGGCATGACTTTTTAATATATACATATGCACATAAAGTTATAACCAGTACATAGGGCTCGAGCAAAGCCAGGCCGAACTGCTAGTATTTTAATAATCGTTAGTGGTGGAAATTTGGTAGATTGAATTACTTAAGAGACTGGCTCATCAAGAACTTGTTTACATTGGAAGATGACCATAGTGTAGTCAGCTGGAAAGCAGGTAAATAGAAGAGTTCTATAGGCATTCAGTTCTAAGAAAGAAGCTTTGTTCATGGAATGTACATTTAGGTTTCAGGCACAAATAAAGAGTAGGGGAAATTATTGAAGTGGTTTCAATAAGACAAGTGTTTTTTGTGAAAGTTTGGCAAGGGGGAACATAGATTGGAGCTCAGACGAACACTTGCCATGAAAATAATGATAGAGCAGAGACAGGCTTGCAAAATCTCTTCTGTGAGAAGAGGTTGCAGGGCAGAGAAAAGGGCATCCCCTACTAGGCTATGAAGTCCATTTTTAACTCTGTCAAGGCAGGATAAGGTGTGCCTCTAGCAGTTCCTGTTCAGATGTGGCAACAGTACTTCATCCTAGGACATACTTGGCTCTTCTACAGATAGAGAATTGCATCAGCAGTGAGATATCTACTGGAGTGGTAGAATGATCCAATCATTTTTCCAGCAACCTTGGCAACGGATTGGATGTACATATTACATTTCAGATCAGGAGTAAAGGTCAGACTCAGAAGCTTGTCAAATCATGGAGCCCCCCGCCCCCACCCGCCACCCAAGATGAGAGCCATTCAAAATGAATTACTCTAAAATTGAATAAACTGTCAGAAATAGAATTTCGTTGCTCCTTCGACATATTTTTTGCATTTTTTGAAATGCATCTAATTCTTGAGATTTTAAATTAGTAAAATATTTATTTTAACATTATTTTAATTGCTACATTATATTAAAAAGGTGAAAACGTTTATTGTAATATTTTTAACACGGCATTAGAACCTTAAGATGAATCAACTAAACTGCTATGATCATTCAGAACACTCATCTTACTGAATAAACCATTGCAGAAGCATGGATATCTTGACTCACAGGAAGGTTGACCTGGCAAGGGAAACTTGGAAACAAATGATTAGATAAGACCGTACAATGTAGAATTTGGAAGCAGTTGACTCACTGAATCATGAGAATTGGAGATTGAATGTGCATGATATCAGAAAACTCCTGTAAAAGGAAAAATGACATCAAAAGAATTGAAGAGGAAACAAGTAAAGCATACATGGTCCCCCATGAGTGCACAGTGAACGAGGCAAAAAAAATGAAAAAAAAGTTCAGCATTTGCTCCCCTTCCATTAGTCTCAAAAGTTCTCAGGGAACGTCAAATCCTGATGAAAATGAACAAACGGTGCAGTTTTAGGCCTAAGCATGTAAATTTATGTTCTGCACCATGAAAAAAAAGAAATGACTAAGTCCATCATTTCCCCCCCCCCATTTAACCCCAAAAGTCCCCAACGCCTTAACATATTTAAATTTGAGTTCAGCATCATGCAAAATTGCTAAATAGATATACGCAGAAAATTTTGGACAAATATGGTAAAATAGTCCCAAAAATGGAGTGTTTTTATTAGCCCTAAAAGAGCCCCTGGGGCACACCCAAGAGTTACCGCGAAGTATAGACAAACAAAATTATATAGAAATCAGTTAGTTCCAACTTTTCAGAAAGTTTTATAAAAATCCAAGTCATCAAATTTTTTTATAAAGCATAGAAGTGTCAATTTTAGCCATTTTAACCCAAAAGGCACCCCAAAGGGGGAGTTTTCCCGGAAAATCTGTTCTGTTACTTTTTACTCATATCATGTTCGTGCAAAATTTCAAAAAATTCCAAGGTGTGGTTATTGAGAAAAGTGCAGACAGACGAACGGATGAATGGACAAAGTGGATTTACAGGTCCCCCCTCCTTTTGTCAGGGGACCAAAATGTTTAGCTAACAAGTATTTTTGCAGTAAAAAGAAAAAGCAGGCAGTAGGTAAACTAAAATGGAATTTATATTAAGTCCTGCTAAACTGAAGATCAAATGTATCTACAAATTATAAAATCAGCTAAGAGTTACTTCCCTTGGACTGTCGTGTTAAAACCCAAAGCTGGAGAATAAAAAAGTTGAGGCTTGTGCATTTTATTTTTTAGGACAATTTTTTTTTTTTTTTTTTCATTTTTTTTTTAAGAATTCCACTCGGAATAGAAAGAGACAATTCAAAAACTTCTAAAGTTTTTCAGTGAATTTCTCCAAAAATGTTAGTTTTTTGGGAAAGTGCTCGTCTGAGTTCCAATCTCTGGTCCCCCCCCCTCGCCAATCTTTCACGAAAAACACCCTTCTAGCTGAAACCACTCAGTAATTTTTCCCACTCTTTATCTGTGCCTAAATCAAAACATAGATTCCATGAACAAAGCTTCTTTCTTAGAAGTGCACGCCCGTGGAACTCTGTTCCGTTTGCTCATTTCCCACGTGACTACAACTTGGATGTCTTCAAGTCCAACATAAACAAGTTCCTGATGAACCGCCCCCTTAAGTAAGACACTCTATCAAATCTTCATTACTAACGATTACTACGATATTGTCCCATTGATTACTGTACACGCAATAACCTTTATCCCCGAGTGGCCTCTGGGCCTTGATAAGTGGTGACTTCCATGTAAAAAAAAAAAAACATCACTCAATTAACAAAATAACACACAATAAAACATTAATTATCTGAATATTTATTGAATTAAAATTAAAACATTTTAGGTTTTATGAAATAATCAAAATTTCAGAAAAAATATGCAACAGGCATTTTTGTATTTTTTCTGAAATTAATGAAAGCAATAATTATATGAAAATGAATGAGTCTTTTTTTTTCAAACAAACTTTTTAATGAACAGTCTCTCTAAAAATAGAAAATTCTGAAATGAGTGAAAGTTGTCAAGGTGAAAGTGCGCTAGTTGACCACCAGAAGTCTTACCTTGTAGAAGTTGCTTTTTTAGGGTTATCCGAGTTCTAAAAGGTAAGACTTCTGGTGGTCAACCAGAGCACTTTCACCGTTGTCATTATATGAAAATATATGACTTAAAAAAAAAACAATAAATTTTTTTTTTTACACAATTAAACATTTACAACTGTACTGAAGTGACACTCATCTTATTCAGGGTGAACAGGCTTCTTCCAAAGGGGAAAGTTTCATGGGAGTATGAAATTCAGAAGCAGTCCCCAGACGCATATATAAAATTAAACATTTGTAATAAATAAAAACAAGTATTAAAGTTTATGATAATTTGGAACAGTCATTTGTCTCCGCCTGTTTCGAGTTTCAAAAATGAAGATAAAAAATATTCTCCTCTAAATTTAAAATGCACAAGTGTATTCGTGTTATTACCTATTTGGACGATTCGGCATAATCACATTGACACACCAATTCCCATTAGAATACCAAAGTTAAGCATCATTGAGCCTAGTCATTACTAAAATGAGCAACCATTTGAATATACTAAGTGCTGTATGTGTTTTCCACTTATTTTGGCCTTGTTTCCAGTTGTTCTGGATTTGTCCTTACAAATATCTATGTCTTTAATTACTTGTAATTGGCTGACTGAAACATGCTCATGAATGTGTAGCAACATGCTTATGTAAAACAATAAAAAAAAATATCTTGCCCTATTTCGGTATTGAGCACTCTTGCATTAACTTTGTTAAAACTTCATTGGTTGCTTCACCTTCGGAAAATATTAACCTGGAATAATTATATATACAGTGCCGGCAAAAAGAAAGTCTGCACTAGTAATTTTTTCACAAACTGTAAATTTAAGCTAAATTCAATGTAACTGTTTAAACAACCTATGCCGCATTTGATTCTCCTTTTATTCCTCTATAATTTTACCTGTTCATATTTAACTTTTAATTGAAATATTCTAGTGTTCATGTCAATTTAAAAAAATGACTTCAAATTGAGGAGGCAAAAAGAAAGTCCACAGCAACAAATTCGCTTAAAACCAGCTTAATCAGTTTAAAATATCCACCAACAGGCAACAAAGCATCTCTAATCATAATTGATGTTGTTTCAGGTTATATAACGTTCATATGCCATGACTTTCTTTTAGTGATCGTCAGGAGCTCATTCATCTCCACCTTTCTGGTTTATCCAATCGAGAAATCAGCAGCAAATTGAAATGTAATGAGAAAACGGTACGAAAAACTGTGCAAAAGCACCAAAACACCGGCAGTGTTCATAATGCCCCTACATCTGGTCGTACTAGAGTTACTTCTAACAGGAAGACAATGCTTTCAAGATCCGCAGCCTAAGAAACAGATTTGAAATGGCTCCTCAAATCCAACAACAGTGCAATCAGTTTTTTAACAGTGTTAAAAAATGCTCTCTTTCTACCGTCAAGAACAGATTAAAGGAATTTAATTTTTAATTTTTTTTTTATTACATTTTGCCACTTTGGTGTAGGGGGCTACTATCAGGGGCAACAACTACTGGGGTACTATGTAGGGATTTGGGCAGCAAGATGTCAGTTCACGTTACACTTGAACTTCTGCACGTCAGTACTATTGGGGAAGCAGGGACCTGGAATGGAATTCCAGAGTCTAGTGGTTCTGAGGAAGAATCTATTGGAGTAAAAAGATATTTTAAATCTAGGGATCTCTACAGTGTGGGGGTGGGATTTAGCAGCCTGTTTTGAACCTTGTCAAGGAGCGAGAGACTAGTAGCAGATGCACCAGCTCAGATGTGACAGCAATACGCAAAGATATGTTGCAAGACGCAAGCCAATGATTTCTGAAAGAACAGAGAATGCTGTCTGGACTTTGTCAGATGCAATGAAGATCATGACTCTTCATATTGGTCAAAAGTGCTTTTTAGCGACGAAAGCAAGTTCAATAGGCTAAGCAGTAATGGTAGGCAGTATGTTCGTCGGAGGAAAGATGAAGAATTTAATCCTAGGTGCTCACTTTCAATGCTGCAAAGTGGTGGAGGTTCAGTTTTGGTGTGAGGCATTATTAGTACCAATGGTTCAGGGCCTATAGTTCGCTTGCAAGGTCGAATTAATTCGATCAAGTACATTAATATGAGCATTTTGTACCCTACTTTGGTTGGAATTTGGATGATAATTCCATCTTCATGCAGGATAATGCTCCCATTCACACAGCTGACAATGTCAAGAGGTTCCTGGAAGAGCATGATATTCCGTGTTTGGATTGGCCTGTACAATCTCCAGACCTCAATCCTATCAAAAACGTATGGCATTACATCAAGCAACAGCTACACAATGATAAAATTTCAAATTTTGAAAAACTTTGGACAAAAATTAAAGAAAAGTGGGATGCCTTTTCCCCGGAGTATTGCTGCAGTCTAATCAAGGAATTCCCAAAAGATTGCAGGCTGTCAAATTGCAGAAGGGCTATGCTACTAAATATTAACTAGTTCATTGTGTTTCTCTTGTATTTGTTTTGCATTAATGTCCTAAAGTTACATTTAAATAACAATTTTTCATTGTGCGGACTTTCCTTTTGCTTCCTCAATTTGAAGTTATTTTTTTAAATTGACAGGAACACTAGAATATTTCAATTAAAAGTCAAATATGAACAGGTAAAATTATAGAAGAATAAAGGCCAATCAAATGCAGTATAGTTTGTTTAAACAGTTACATTAAATTTGGCTTAAATTTGCATTTTTTGAAAAAATTACAAGTGCAAACTTTCTTTTTGCCACTTATATATATATATATATATATATATATATATATATATATATATATATATCTCAGATTAAAGGTCTTCAAGGATGATAACTAATGAATTTAACAAAGTTATTAAGAGTGCTAAATAAAAGGAGAGCAAGATGTATTTCTTATTAATATAAACAAATTTACATGGTCGCAACACTGGACATGCCAATGTTTCCGATAAATGGTTGGTTCATCAGGTGACTTAATAAATGATTACTTTTCACAGAAGAAGCCAGTCCTCAAAAAAGATGTGGAATAAAAGTTACATATAACTTTGTGATATTATCCGATCAATAAGGAAAAAGTGAGAGAGAAAAACTTCTTTAAGCCATAGCATTTTGAAGCTAATTGCTTCTCATCAGAAGAGGAGAAGGGTTATAGTTATACAAAAAAATGTAAAATATAGATAAAAACTAACTTAAGAACATTTACATTGGAAATGAAGATAATACACATTAAAAACAAAAAACAAACAAGAATAAAAAAAATTGAAAATATAAAAATATTAAAATATAAGTAGGAGGAAAAACTTAAGCATACGTGAATAGGAAGAAAGAATAGGAGAATAAAAATCTTTATCTTGTTAAGTTTGCTTTGTTAGATATATTATTCTTTGAGAACTTCATTGTATTATAGATATCTATATATCTATAAAAGTGAGAATGCTCAACGAATTTTTGATCTACCTACTTAAAATTTGGTATATAGGGTATTTAGACACGTGGAAAACTTTTTTAATCAGTTTTCCTCCAGAAAAAAACGGCTGCTTATGGGTCAAAATAGAAAAATTGGTACGTGGAAGTCATCAAATTTTTATCAGTTTGTCAAATGTTTCAAAGATCTTAACAAGCTGGTCTAATGGTTATCGTACTTGACTCATTCTCTTTAGGTTTTGGTTTCCATCTCAGCTCCAGTATATTTTTTTACTTACAAGAAGTGAACTGTTTAAGAAAAAAAAATAATACTTGCATGCACATGTCTCAGTCTCTGTCCATTTTGTTAACTTCACTTTTTTTTTAAAGGAATTTTTTTTTTTTTACAAAGGCATCACCACATTATCAAGGCCCAGAGGCCACTCAAGGATAAGGGTTAAAGAGTGTACAGTAGAAATGTTATATTTATTAATAGGCAATGCCAGGTACATCTTCTAGTGTATATATATATATATATTGTTTACAAAAACAAACATGGTGACTAGTGAACACAATATGCAATACATTGGATACTAAATATTTTAATATCATTAAAACAACTTGTTGGTGGCAATTTTAAATGTGACATTCCTTCAAAACAAACCTGAATATCTCTAAAAATCAACTTTTTCAGGTAAGTCTTTAGGTGATACTCTAGTGTACATTGATCATTAATTATTACACCTGGATTGATAAATGAAAAATCCTTCATATTAACGAAATTTTGGGTTCGTCACCAAAATCCGTTTTCATGGTAACAAAAAGGAAAGAAAAAAAAGGGGAAAAAAAAGCATTTACGGCAAATTTCTCGGAAAAGAGTAACTCGTGGAAATGAGCAAAAGAAATACAGACCCAAATAAGTTTAAAATGATCCAAGTTTATTAAAACAAAAAGTTATCGATTGCCTTTATTTCCCAAGGCTGGGGTTAAAAAAAAACTTAAGGAAACATTTAAAAATACATTAAAAAAAATACAAAAAAAAAGACATCAATCCTTACTTGCAAGAAAGGGTGAAAGAAAGAACATAAAAAACGGAAAACAGTCCTTGTTTAGAATTCAGTCCTTTTAATGAAATGTTCAGTCTTTTTTTGACAAAATCTTTTTTTTTCTTTTCCAAAAGGACAAACAAAATGTTTCTTTGACCTAAAATGGGAGAAAGAAGTAATTTCATTTGTGAAGGCTCATGTGTCTTTTAATTCAAAGGGGAGAGAAGACCATAAAGCCGCTTTGGTAGGCTTTATGTGTACAAATACGGGGTAAATTCTTGCATTATGGAAATTTCCTTTCTAAAGGAAACTTCGGTTGAAAAATCTTTCAAAGAGGGGATTTCCTTTCTAGGGGCGATATTCTGCTCGTCTCGTCGGCGAAATTAAATTTTGTTCTTCTTAGAAAAGAACTCCTCCACATGGTAGTTTCCTTCGTTAATCCTTTGAGAATAATAATTTACCCGTTGTAAGACTCGTTTGTCTTTTAATAACCGGTATTAATCTTCCAGTCATAAGATCTTGTTGTCTTATAATGACTGAGAATAAAATAACGTTAATAGTTTAGTACCAATCAATGGATTTCTAAACAAACGTCTTTCTCCAAAGGAGGAGAGAAAAAAAAATGTAGAATTTAACGTCAAGAATCCTTTCTGACGGAGCCGAATAGCGTCCTTCTTCTTGGCTGGCTAGATTCGAACCGACGAAAACGGACAAAAAGCCCATCGTCCTCCTCCTCCTCCCCCCTCCAGAGGGTAAGAGTGGAACCGACTGCTAGAAGGGTGGACTATACCTATGCTGCTGATGATGATAATAGAAGTGACCTGCCGGTCAAGGAACGCATTCCTTGACCCAAATGCGGAGATGTTGAATGGGTATAAATAAAAAAATAAATAAAAATTATTTCTCTATTAAAAATTTCAACATTCATATAAGATAGGTGTACATGTTCCCGATGAGCTGCAAGCACTTGTACCCCCTCTACGTAAATACCCCCAACAATCCCACCACTTCACAGTAGAGATTCCTAGATGTAAGAGAGCCTTCTACTCCAGTAGTTTCTTCCCCAGAACTGCTAGACTTTGGAACTCCCTGCCAGGTTCCTGCTTCCCTAACTGTACTGACATGCAGAAGTTCAAGTGTAACGTGAACCGACATCTTGCCCAACTCCCCACCTAGTACCCCTGTAGCCTGTGTCCTTAATAGTAGCCCCCTACATCAAAGTGGCAATGTGCCTTGTTTGGGGTGAAAATGTAATAAAAAAAAAAGAAAAAAAATGTGGTTCCAATATGGTGGATCGATTTATTGTATTAGAAACTGTGCACATGCGTAAGTATACCAAAGAGTTTTCCTGTTAATTGAAAAGTGTAAATGTTGGCTGACGAAACTTAAAGATTGAATATTAGAAGCAAAAAGAAATAATTTGAGAAAAAAAAGAGAAAAAAAATTTATCTGGACAAAACCTTTATAAATGTCGGGTGACGAAATTTGAAGATAACCACAAATATTTATCTCTATATTAATAAATAGAAACAATTATTCCCCTACAGAAAAAAAACCCAAAAAACATTATAGCTTGGCAAACACAGACACCATTTATAAATTAATTATGATCAGACTACTAGCCAGTATCTTACATAGGTTTTGTGTATATTTGCAGTCGCATTTATCAGTTATAATAAAATCTTATATTAATTCCTAGGAGCATCATAATCCAAACTACATCTTAGTTACCAGAGGTAGCACAACTTTTGCTCCCTAATCATTTTCTCCTCTCACTCTCCCATTCATAACCAGGTAATTCTCTACATTGTCCACAAATTTTATTACTTCACCATTGTATTTGTTTCATTGATAGATTTCATATTAGCTTTTTCATTTTCCATTCATGAAATAAAGTCTAATTGAAAAGTCTAGTCAATCCCATTGGCTGTCCACTTGCATGTTTTGGATTAAGGGAATATCGGTTTCCAGTATATTTTGAACAGTTAAAACAAAACAAGATGGCGCCAATCAAACAGCCATACAACACCGATTATCAGTATATTTACCTCACAGAATCTCTTACAGGATGTTTACCAGAAATGCTATTAATTATCTTCTTCTCCATCTTTTTCGTCTTGTTTTACGACATAAAACTTAAACACAGTTTCTTATGGAATGTTTAAGGGTCAACCTATTTTTTTTCTTCTCAATCTTTTTCATCTTCTTTGTATTTTTTGCCGTTCGGTCATTCTTCATCGCCCATACATAAACAAAGATGCTGTTTTTTTGAATGACTGGCAGACTGGTGGCTTCCTATTCTTTTTTTCTGTCATTTTTTTTCTTTCTTATCCTTTTTTTTCTTCTTCTTTTTCTCTTATGGGATGTTTACAGGACTCATTATTATTCAGTTATAATAAAATCTTATATTAATAATTCCTAGGAGCGTCATAATCCAAACTATGTCTTAATTACCAGAAGTAGCACAACTTTTGCTCCCTAATTATTTTTTCCTCTCACTCTCCCATTCATAACCAAGTAGTTCCCTACACTGTCCGCAAATTTTACTACTTTTAATTTTTTTTTTCAAGTATAACTTTTGATTTTCCAGTTTAAATGCTTGAGAGCTCGTTTTAATTTTTCTGAAATGTATATGCATAATATACTATTGGCACGGTTTTCGGATTGCCGCTATAGCTTGTGCAGGTTCTCACCTTCATTAACAGATCCTAATTGGGTGTATTAAGAAATATTTTCAAATAACTTTTATAATAAAACATTTTTTTTAGAGACCATATACTTTTACAAATTGTGCATTAATGAACATGCCGGATCACATTCAGACGCTTACCATTTTACACATGGATACTTATGCAGAATACGGACCATGCTGAAATACTAACGTTATTATTTATTGATCCAGTCTTAACATGGGAGGCACCTAACAATTAAGTAAACAATACATACCGCATACAGTATAAGTACAGTATGTAAAATATAGCACAGTCCGTATTCTGCATAATTACAAAACACATGTTGTAAAATAACATCTCCACCAACGCAGCGAACTCTACATCTGTTATGGCCGCCATTCACCAACACTTGACAACTGTGATAAAGAGTTATTAAGGCAGCCAGTGCCCATAAGTAACTGCCTCAATACAGCAATAACTGCCAGTGCCATTAACTAATAGTAACCACCTAAAAAGATCACTATTCCCCAGTTACCACAGATAACAGGTATAACTACCACCAGGTGACAGTGCCTGCCACTGGATATGAGAAAAAAAAAATTGCAATAAGATGGGTCCGTCTGTATGCTTAATACATCCAATTAGGATCTTTTCTCTGTTTTAAAATAAAATGAATGACAAAATAGTTTGTACATCAAAGAACTAGGAATTTATTAAAAGCAACAAAAAAAGGATAGACAATGCATATTTGTCCATATGTCAGTTGAAAAAAAGAAAAAAGTAACAGAATGCTTACAGTTGAAACTTTACAATTACATAATTTTTCAAGAAAATATTGTCCTGTTTGTGTGTGTGTTTTTTAAGTTCATTCAAAAGTTCTTATTGGCAGACAATAAGTATTTGTTTTTAAAGGAATTCTTTTATTGTCAGAAATCTTGCATGACTGGAACAAAAATTCAATGGAGCAATTCTTTCTTTTCTATGGAAATCTTGCACAATAGGACAAAAATTCAATGAATCAGTTCATTCTTTTTTCTATGGAAATTTTTGCACAATGAGGACAAATTCAAGAAGACAGTTCTTAATTGAAAGGTTACTTAGAATCTTGGGCATATCTCTTGTTCATGTGTTCTCTTTTCATCTTGTTTCTTCTTTTTTTTTCTCAAATAATAAATAAAATAGTACTTGATACTTAGAAAATGAAAATGTTTATATCCTAACCTAATATCATTAAACTAGCAGCACCTGTGAAAATTCCGCAAGGGACTCATTCATCCCTATCCCTATATATATACAATGAACTCATTTTTTCCCCTATGATTTTGACCTTAATAGGATTAAAAATCAAGACATTCCATGCGAATGTAATATGCACAAACTGCAGCACAATATCTGAGGTGTGTTATAGGTATATTACCTCTCCACTTCCTCGATAATCGTAGATTCCTATATTTTTTCTGCTGAGAGTTAACTGCTACAATCGGTTAAAATCAATGGAACTAGTTAAATCTTTTCTCTCTAATTAATTCCTCCTTTGTTTCCGGATCATTCACAAGGGACAGTTACGAAGGAACACCGGTTTGGGTTTTCTTTACTTCGTAGTTGCTTTAAAAAACTGAAATGGACTTAACCGAATCGAAAGGTTATTTATGCCATTTTTTTTTTCTTTATTTCGTTTTGTAGTTGCTTAAAAAAACTGGAATGGAATTTTAACATTCCATTTCGTTCTATGCTTTCTACTGGGTGAAACGCACCATGGACTTAACCGAATCGAATGGTTATTTATGCCATTTTTTTCCCCCCGCTTTTTGCTGTGTTTTTTTGTTTTTGTTTTTCCGAACATGTACATCATTTTTTTCCCTTATTTTTGCTTTTTGTTTTTCCGATTTCTTTTTTAAAGAAGTTTTACGTTTGTTCGCTGTTTTCTTTTTTGTTTTGGTTTTTCCGTTTTTTTAAGAAGTTAACATCGTTTTTTTTTTAAATATTTAAACAGGGTTATTACTTCACTTATTCTTTACTCCCCCCCTTTACACAAACACCTCCAAACACCCGGGTAACGCCGGATACCCCCGCTAGTATGCAATGTATTGATATTTTAATATATTGATATTGGCATTCTGTAAATGTTCAGCATAAATGGAGACGCTCTGATATTATTGCAGCTCTTTTGTTAAAACTGCAAAAGTATTTATCTAAGCTAGCAGGGATGCCCTATGTAGTGTGGTTGTAAAGTATGTTTAAATATGATATTTTAATTCTTGCAGATTTCATATATATTATTATAGACTTAATGTTCTATTGATTTTTATATATTATAAAGTTGTGATTTCAAAAATAAAAAAAATATATCTATATAACTTGGGTGCATCAGCTTGAATCGAAACCGAAACCAAAGCTTATGAAAAAAATTCATGTATATATATATATATATATATATATATATATATATATATATATATATATATATATAAATCGAGTTCTTTCAGCTATAATCGAAACTGAAACCAAAAGTAATGAAAAATTCTTGATAAAATTATTTATAAAAAAATGACTTGAGTGCCATCAGCTATAATCAAAACCGAAACCAAAACTTATGAAAAATTCTTGGTAAAATTATTTATTACAAGAAATGAAAGTCCATAACAATTAAATGACAATCACTCGGATGTAAACGTGGCATACAAAATAAATATCATACACGCTATCCTATTAATATATACTAGCGGGACCTGTGGAAATTCCACAGCGAAATCTTTCATATGTAAAATATTGCTGCTGGGCATTCTGTCGGCGTTCAGCATAAATAAAGACACCATCATATTATTCTTGCCCTTTTGTTAAAACCGTATCGCCCATTCCTTACTAAAATACTATCTTTTATATATTGTCTGTGCTGATTATTTAATTACTAACTCATCAATCAATTAAACCACATTTCATTATTTTTCATAATTCTTGGATATGTTACTTATTTTGACAATCATTTTTCATAATTTTAACCCACATCATTGCCCCTCCATTACTGAAATACTACTTCATAATTTTTCATAATTCTTGGCTATGGTACTAATTCCGGCGATCATTTTTCATTATTTTAACCCACATTACCCCCCACCCCCCACCCTTATGAAAATAATTACTTTGATACATTCTCAGGGATAATTATTTTATTACAAAACACAAATCAATTTAGATACATTTCTATCATTTTTCATAATTTTTGGATATGTTACTAATTTCAACAGTAAATGTTCATAATTTAAAACCACATTATCACCCCTTCCTTACTAAAATAATAACTTTGATATATTGCCTGGTTGATGATTTCATTACAAACACATCAATCAATTAACATACATATGAACATTTTTCATAATTCTTAGATATATTACTAATTTCGACAATCATTTTTTTAATATGACACACCTTATCGCCCCCCCCCCTTACTAAAATAATAACTTTGATATATTGTTTGGGCTGATTATTTTATCGTAAATACACCAATCAATTAACTCACATTTCATCATTTTTTTATAATTCTTTGATATGATATTAATTCCGACAATCATTTTTTGCAATTTAAACCAACCTAATTCCTTCTCCCTTACTAAAATGAAAACTTTGATATATTGTCTCAACTGATTATTTCATTACAAACACACTAGTCAATTAACTGACAGGTCATCATTTGTCATAATTCTCGGAATTATTTTTTTAATATTTTTAACCCACATTATTGCCCCGCCTTTGATAAATCTAGGTTGATTAATTAATTACAAAAATACCAATCAATTTACTCACATTTCATAATTCTTGGATATATTACTAGATTCAACAATCGTTTTAAATAATTTTAATCTTAATTATCCCCGCTCTTTACTAAAATAATAACTTTGATATATTGCCTTGGCTGATTATTTTATTAAAAGCACACCAGTCAATTAACTCATATTTCATCATTTTTCTTAATTCTTGGATATTTTACTAATTTCGACAATTATTTTTCATAATTTTAACCCACATTACACCCCTATCCCTACTAAAATAAGAACTTTCATGCGTTGTCTAGGCTGATTATTTCATTACAAACTCGCCAATCAATTAACTCACATTTACTCATTTTTCATAATTATTGGATATGTTACTAAATTTGACAATCGTTTTTAATAATTTAAACCAGCCTATTCGCTTCCCGCTTACTTAAAAATTTACTTTTATATATTATATAGGCTACTTATTCATTAAAAATGCACAAATGAATTAACGCATTTCATCATTTTTCATAATTCTTGGATATGTTACTAATTTCGACAATCATTTTTCATAATTTTGATCCACATTATCATCCTCCTTACTAAAATAATACCTTTGATATATTGCTTGGGCTGATTATTTCATTACAAACACATCAATCAAATCCGGGTATTTTCATAGTGTATATGTTCCACCTATCTTATCCAATCCCGGGTGACGCCGCGAATTTAGCTAATATATATATTCCACCTATCTCATTCGATCCCAGCTTACGCTGGGTATTCTGCTAGTATATATTTGCACTTATCCTATCCAATCCCGGGACTGATTTCATGTCCGCCACCCCATTTATACAAAAAATGCATGAAATAAAGTAATGTTTAAATTGTAAACTATTTCAGCCATTTCCGGAACTGACTTTATATCCCCAACCCACTGTTAAAAATATACATGAAATGATGTAATATCTTAATCGTAAACTGTTTCAGCCATTTCTGGAACTGACTTCATATCCCCAACCCCACTGTTAATAATATACATGGAATAAAGTAACATTTTAATCGTAAACGGTTTCAGCCATTTCCGGGACTGATTTCATATCCCCAGCCCATTGTTAAAAATATATATGAAATAAAGTAATGTTTAAATCGTAAACGGTTTAAACCATTTCCACGACTGATTCATATCCCCACGCAACTGTTAAAAATATACTTGAAATAAAGTAATGTTTAAATCATAAAC
The DNA here is from genome assembly GCF_053919585.1 of Euprymna scolopes. Taxonomy (NCBI): domain Eukaryota; kingdom Metazoa; phylum Mollusca; class Cephalopoda; order Sepiida; family Sepiolidae; genus Euprymna; species Euprymna scolopes. The sequence goes on along the minus strand of NC_136495.1, from coordinate 60,384,407 downwards.
AGTTTCAGCAGCTTTTCGAAATTAATACATAAAAATATTAGACATCCATTATTTCAACATGAATTTCTGAGTCTAGTATCAGTCTCTGCATTCCAGTGACTTTAATCCAACTCCCCTCCTTAAGAAGAGTTTTTGCAATTAATGTCATGAGGTTATTAAGGACGAAAATATGAACTGAGTATTACTTGATATATTTATGTGATTTTTGGAATGTTACAAATACGCCCCTAGTGTGCACTGATCCATTTAACTGATTTATTAAATCAGCAGTACATCCATGTGATTTTTGGAATATGACATCTTATGTCCATATAGTACATACTATATGCATTTTTTTCAACAGAAAATAATAACGTTATCACCGGAAATAAACACATCAGACTATCATCCCCCCCCTATTCGAAAAAAAGGAGGAGTTTATGCCTGGGATCTCATTAAACACTCACCAAATCCATTAACTCACATTTAGTATAATCTATATATTAATACGATAGCGTGTGTTCTAAAATCTCAACCAATGAAAGTTGCTGGAAAGCGTGACACACAAAAGAACACACACGCTATCGTATTAATATATAGATTTACTTTCTCTTTTACTTCAGTAAAGAAATAAGCGTTTCTGGGTTGCAGACGTTAAATTAAACAGTGTTTTGGAATGTTTAAAAGGAGGTTTGAGTTTTTGCTGGATGTGGTAAATTTCCACAATGGGTATTGGTTCATTTGCATCCCATGTAAAAACCATGACGAATGTTTTAACGTCTCACGAAGACAGAGCTTTCTCGAACCCATGCTACGCTTGAAGATTCGGAAAGAAACTGCTTTGATTTTGGCGGGTAAACGTTTTTATAATGCCCGTCTGCTGCTTCAGGACTGATCACCGTATTCAAGTGTTAGGTAGCGTAACGTAGTTTCTTTTCTTTTATGTATGCGGGTGATCACATTACGTCATGTTCCTACATGTTTTCAATAATGCATAAGCGTTTCAAAGCGATGATCGCTGTGAAATGTTCCTGCCTGTCATTTATTCCGGCAGGACGTAGCGGTCGCTACAGTTGAGTGTTGTGGGAACATGCCAACCGGATGCTAACGTCTCCAGCATAAGAGACAGAATAAAAAATCGTCGTTTGCACATGGCTCCGCACATCGTTTCCGTTTGGAAAAATAAAAATAAGAAACCATAAAAAGAATTATGAACCAATGGCAGAGCTCCCCGCCGAAAATAAAGGCCTAAATTACCACAGCCGCTGGGAGCCGGTTTACGACTATAAAAGGAGGGGACCAGAAAGAAAAGAGAGGAGAGATTCGCCTAGCTGCGTCAGTGAACGCACGGACAGTCTTCCACCCGTCCTAAAGAAATGAAGAAGAAAAAGAAAAGAAAAGGAGATTCGCCCAGCTGCGTTAGTGAATGCACAGACATTCTTCCACCCGACCTAAAGAGATGAAGAAGAAGAAGAAGAAGAAGTTCCGCTCTCACGTTATGAGCCAAGACGCCTTCAATTCTAACAATGCCTATTGTACACAAACCAAAGAAGAAAAAGAAGAAGAAAAACACAGGAGGCGAAAACGCCGCGCTGCTAGGTTGATAAATGTGTCGCCGCTCTCAAGTTAAAAGCCTGACACATATCACCGAAGTAGCGCGACCAGCCGCCACTTACCACCCCCATCGTCTAAAAAGATAAGTACGCTTTGTTTAATTATACTACCCTACTCAAGTTCATTCCGTATCAATGCATACACACGCTGGACTACCATTCTCAATTTTCCTACAACAATTATTCCTCTTCCCACACACGAACAAACAATAGTGACCCGAACTTGAGATGAAAACACATTTCCTTTCTTGCTACAACATCAGTCCTGCCCTGCAACGAACATTGGTTATATACGCGCGGATATGTCCTAACTAAAATATTCATTTCTTTCAACAGCTAATAAACCCACGTTTATCTTATCCATTAACTGAGTCTTTGTTTCCTTCAATTCCTCATTCGTTTCATTATTCTCTTGTAACGGGATTGGGGTATTTATATATATCCTAGTCTCCTACAAAAATGGTGACCCCGCCCCTTTATTTAAATGAGATGGATGAGGTTGAACGAAGCATGCATACACACCTACAAACATCCTAGGAACACTTTACCTCTTCTAAATAAAACTATCCCAAAAAAAAAAAAAAACCCCTCTGAGTCATAAATGGTGAACCAACCAACGAACCAACCCACCAACCAACGAACAAACCAACGAACAAACCAACGAACCAACCAACGAACCAACCAACCCAACCAACCAACGAACCAACCCACAAACGAACCAACCAACGAACCAACCCACCAACGAACCAACCCACCAACGAACGAACCAACCAATCCACTAAAATCCTCACGGGCACTCTCGGAATAGCTCCGCTATTTCGGGTGGCGATGTGTGTGGGAACATGCCAACCGGATGCTAACGTCTCCAGCATAAGAGACGAAATAAAAAATCGTCGTTTGCACATGGCTCCGCACATCGTTTCCGTTTGGAAAAATAAAAATAAGAAACCATAAAAAGAATTATGAACCAATGGCAGAGCTCCCCGCCGAAAATAAAGGCCTAAATTACCACAGCCGCTGGGAGCCGGTTTACGACTATAAAAGGAGGGGACCAGAAAGAAAAGAGAGGAGAGATTCGCCTAGCTGCGTCAGTGAACGCACGGACAGTCTTCCACCCGACCTAAAGAGATGAAGAAGAAGAAGAAGTTCCGCTCTCACGTTATGAGCCAAGACGCCTTCAATTCTAACAATGCCTATTGTACACAAACCAAAGAAGAAAAAGAAGAAGAAAAACACAGGAGGCGAAAACGCCGCGCTGCTAGGTTGATAAATGTGTCGCCGCTCTCAAGTTAAAAGCCTGACACATATCACCGAAGTAGCACGACCGGCCGCTCACTTTCCACCCCCGTCGTCTAAAAAGATAAGTACGCTTTGTTTAATTATACTACCCTACTCAAGTTCATTCCGTATCAATGCATACACACGCTGGACTACCATTCTCAATTTTCCTACAACAATTATTCCTCTTCCCACACACGAACAAACAATAGTGACCCGAACTTGAGATGAAAACACATTTCCTTTCTTGCTACAACATCAGTCCTGCCCTGCAACGAACATTGGTTATATACGCGCGGATATGTCCTAACTAAAATATTCATTTCTTTCAACAGCTAATAAACCCACGTTTATCTTATCCATTAACTGAGTCTTTGTTTCCTTCAATTCCTCATTCGTTTCATTATTCTCTTGTAACGGGATTGGGGTATTTATATATATCCTAGTCTCCTACAGTGTTCAACCCCAGAATTTAATTTAAAAAGAATAATAATTTAACGAAGACGCAATTCTCATAATAGAAGAAAACTGCATCCATGGAGATGAAAATTAAGTTGTTTAGAATTTAACGCCAAAATCCCATTTGAAGAAGACTGCCAAAATCTTCAACATTGTCGTCTGTCAATTTTAAACTGTCAAATGAGTCAAATCAACCAATGAAATGATGACACAAAAGCAATCATTCTAACACGAACAAAAAGATCGTCTTGCCATTATTTGAAAACGAAATTCAATAAAATTTTGAAACCAATTTTGCAAAAATTTATTTTATCCTGAGCTTTTTATTTTAAATGATGTAACCATGTAATAGTTGGCCTTCTGGTCAAGATCAAAATGTAGTATCTGTTCTTCAGATGCTACACTTCAATTTCTTGTTCTCTATCAGTGGAGGAGAAATCCTTCACGACTGAGACCATTTTTATTTTTGTTCCTTTTCTCCACATTAAAAAACGACCCTGGTGTCTAACTCTGTCCCGTGGGGAGGCATTGTAAATAGGAACTATGTAATGATGTAATCTGAAAAAGGCAAACATTGGATTTCAAACCATTTCTCGATTGTATAAGTTTTAACGTTCCAAATTCACCTTTCATATTGGTATTGCTCTAATACATTAACACCTTAAAAATATATTCCACTCCCATTACTCAGGGTTGTTGTTCGTACTAGTCGAGGATACGACAACAGTCGGAGAGTGGCTTTGTTGTTGATGGAGTATGGACTGAGGTTTAGTTTAAATTCTGACAGAGCTCTACACCTCGTTCTGTTAAGTCCGAAGAGATTCAGCTTCCTTTTCTTATCGCCTGAAGCATCCCTACAAGAGAATGCCAGAGGGCGATTCTTTGAATGTGCCGGCTTTTGAAAACCACACTTGACCTTGTGTCGAGACCTCCTTGACAGAGTAGCGACGGACATCGGACAATCTCTGACGTTAAGTTAATAAGTGAGATAAACGCAGCCACATTTTCGTATCTTCGAAGGTTTTTCTATCGATAACGAAATCAACATGGCTTTTGGAAGGTTAGGCAAATTAGTTTTAAATAATTCCATGCTTTTCCTTTGTGACATGCAAGAAAAGTTCAGACCTTCGATTCAGTACTTTTCACAGATTGTGGAAGTATCATCTCGGATGTTAAATGCAGCCAAAATACTTGAAATGCCGGTAATAGTTACCGAACAATATCCCAAAGGTGACTTACTCAGTTTATTTTGCTTTTTTTATGTTTTATTTTATTTTTTTTTTAAGATAGAAAGTGTCCACTTGGTGATGAAAACCAGTATTTATATTTATTTATATATATTTAAAAAAAAAAAAAAGAAAAAAAAAGTTAACCTGTACGGATAGGGTCCCGATGTCCCGACTGAGTTCGGGGAAAAGTCGTCAGACGTAAGCGGGTCGAGGCGAAAAATTACCCCTTCAATAAAGTGCCGAGTTGTTAACTTAAGAAAAGAAAAAAAAAAACAGTTCAAATAATTAGAATTTTTATTTTATTTTAACAGTTCAAATAATTAGAATTAAAATAAATAAACAGTTCAAATAATTAGCATTTTTTACCCCCTTATAAATTCCACAAATAATTAGAATTTTTAAATTTTTGGTATACCGATTTTTTTTTTAATTCAACAGTTCAAATAATTAGAATTAAAAAAAAAAAACAACAAAAAAACGGGTTTGTATTACTGTACACAGATTCGAAAAAGTTGTCAAAAAACAAATATATAACAAATAAATGTTATCAAAGGCAAGATAAGTTACTTTTCTACCAAACTGGATATATTTTTCGTGTTTTTATTCAATGTAACATGCTTATTCAGCTCGAAAAGCATACAGTGTTTACCGATGTATTGGAAAATTCAAAATGGCGCCCGACACTCTCTTAAACACGGTAAGTTCAGGAAAAGATGTTATAAATAATAAATTAGACAAAATACTCTTAGAAATTCGCTCATTATATGTTATCGTGACATAAGTTGACATATATTCGGTGTTTTTTTAATAGTATTTTGTCTAGTTCATTATTTATAACACATTTTCCCAAACTTACCATGTTAAAGAGAGTGTCGGGCGCCATTTTGAATTTTCCAATACATCGGTAAACACTGCATGTTTTTCGAGCTGAATAAACATGTTACATTGAATAAAAACCAAAAAAATGTATCCAGTTAGGTAGAAAAGTAACTTATCTTGCCTTTGATAATATTTATTTGTTATATATTTGTTTTTTGACAACTTTTTCGAATCTATGTGTACAGTAATACAAACCCCACAATTATTCCGGGGCCCCCTAATTTTGTTGGGGTAGCTAACAATTTCTTGGAACAAATGTCCCGAATGTAGCCATACCACGTAATGGCCGTTTTGTATGTTATTGTGCACATGTTGGCACACTGTGTTGCAGGAGTCTTATATGCCCCAAAATATAAGACTTGGATAAATGTCGTCAGTGGCAGCTGCTGAGTGCTGACTGCAGTGCTGACTGCTGAACTCCTAAAAAAAAAACTCCCTTGTTTTATCGAAATGTGCCTTTCTTTATGTGAAAGGTACCTCTGACAATAATTTTGTTCCTTTTTACTTCTGTCATTGACGACGCACATAAGTCCTTCTTTTCGTAAGATGTTATTTTCTCCTAAGAAAATTTTCGCCTCATTGTAACAACTCCCAAATTTGCTCATGCTTGTCAAATCCATGCTGAAGGGGTTTTAGGGTTAGGGTAATTTTCTGCCTCGACATCGCTTACGTCAGACGGCTTTTCCCCGAACTCGGAACGAGTCGGGACGTCGGGCGGGAGCCTATCCGTACAGGTTAGCCCAAAAGGGGGTGGCACCGGTTGTTATTTTTATTTATTTATTTTTAATAATATTTAAGGCAGACGATGGGTGCCACTTTTATGCCCGCTTCTGACTGACACCAATTCCAGTCAAGAATTTAGATCACGTAACTCAAAATAATCAATCAATTGCATTCTTTTAAAGTTAAAATCGTCTGCCGTCAATATTATTAAAAAAATAACAACCGCCGCGGTGCGGTGCTTATTTTTATATCCCCCTCTTAATATTGTCCGACTACAATATTTTTTTCTTTTCAAATTATTTTTATTTTGTTACTTTTCAAAATAGAATTAAGGCTGATTAATTTTCCTCACATTAAAAAACAACTATTTGTCTAGTGTGCTCTCGATTTTATTTAATTTATTTATTTTTCGGTTTATTTTTATATTTTACTTTTCAAATAACGTTCAATTGTATGCTTAACCTTTTCTCTCCGCACTCAGTGAAAGAGAAATCCTTCAAGGCTGAGGCAATTTTATTGTTTGTTGTCACTATCCGGACTGCCTTTTGGGGGAAATGGATCTTCCCCACTTAAAGTTATAGATTTTTTATTTACTCTGAGAAGTTGACAACAAAATAGTATTAAAGAAAAAATTAGGCACAAGGCCACTCCAAAATTGGGGAGGGGGTGTCTATGGTCATCCTCGTCACTTTACCCTTGCTAGTCTATGCTAATGCTAGCTAAAGTTCTCATTGTCATTCACCACAATATCTCAAGCATACCGGAGGTCATCCTACTTAAGATTCCCAAATTATATTGTGTGTGTGTATGTGGTTTTTTTTGGGGGGGGGGAGTTGCTCAACTCTTTAGAATCATCCTTGTAAGTATCATTTCTGACTTAAAAGGAGTAAGTAATGGGAAAATAGATGTTGCAAAATCAAAGGTCTCTAATGAGGTGCCAGACATTAAGGGTGTGACGTCCTAAAAGGATAAAAAATATCAAAGATTCTCTTAATAAACCTTATGTATACTATTAAATTCAGTTTTATTTTAACTACAGGATGGAATGATAAAATTGTCGCCATAGAAAAGACAAACTGATTCCATTTCCGTTTGATGAAAACCGCTTTTCTATTTTTGTTGCAGACCATCTACTAGTTGGCCAGTTGTGTACAAATCCTTAGAGCGATAGAAGCCTTCTATCATATCTGAAAATGACACCATGTTACATGAGTGAGATTGGAAATGCACTTCTGTACAACTCTCTACTAATCCAAGTTTTGACAACAGGACCATTGCCAGAACCCTTATAATGCATCGCTGGATTGCCACGAATAACAGGGACGTGCCCAGGATGATGAAAACAAAATTTCCGGCCATGATTATGGTCATTGGTGTGGTTTTAAGTTAGGACCACATCATACCACTGCACATCGTCGAAGTTGGCTTGAAAGTCAGCACCAAAGTGTGCCTGGATGTGCTGAGGATTGTGGTGATTCCCTGGTGCAATCAGGTGGCCACTGGCAAACCCTAGTTATAGCAGTAGCACTCTGTGCTGGCTCACAAATCCAAAGAGAGCCAGGCTTGGCTTTGTACCCTTCTGGACCTGCTGGACTACTTCGCTTGGTCATATGTCAAAAACATTATCAGCATGATCTCCCACAACACTAAAGCCAGCCTGATCGCCACCATTTTGGTTTCTGGGAAAAATTTTGTAGTTATATTCAATTAAATTCAGTTTTACTTAAAACTTATGGTTTTTACATGCTTGAGCTTATAAGGTATAATGTTGTTGAACAAAGAAAATAAATTCTTAATGATATTGTACTTTATGATTGAAGGGATAACATTTTTATTGTTTTAAATATTGTGCATCAAAATGAGAATTCTTTTAAAAACACAGAATAAAATAATTCACTCACTTTTTTCCAAACTTTTGAAGTCTTTTTGTGAAAATAAATCTTTACTGCTTCTACTTTCTAATTTAGAGTTTCTTTTAAAAAAAAAATTGTTTTCTGTAAATTTTCACTTTGGGCTATTTCTGTCTCAAAAAATTTCTGTCTCAAAAACAAATTACATCAAGTTTTGTGAACTTCTCACATTTGCCTCTTTCTGCTTAAAAACAAAATAAAACAACCTTCAACTCTTTTAATTTGTGCGGCAAATTATGTTGCAATGATTTCATATTGCAATTATGTTTTGGTGGAGAATATTGAAAATTATTAGCACTCAATTGTTACGTACTGTGATTGGATGGAAAACAACCAATCAGAAATCATGTTTTAGAACCTCCACTGAACCCCATGTGAGCTAGGTTTTTCAACACTCTTTTTCTCTTTTTGCTGTGTTCCACATAGACATTAACACTACTACTGCTACTCTCTGCTGACAATACGGTAAGACACATATGGTGGTTCTTATCAGCACTAGTAGCACATAATTTTCCCTTAGCATCAACGCCAACAGAGTCTATGCCATTATTGAGATGACTTCTTCTCTGTTGACTGAGGTATGTCTCTGGTCCTGTGCAGTTCTAAGAGGTGCACCATCCCAGGCTTTGCCTTCTCCTTTTAAAAAGGGGTTGATTTATTGCTAATCGCCTGATTCTAGCTTTCTGCAATTCTTTGAGAAGGTAACAGTTTATCATTAATCACTTAAAGTGTCGCTATAAAGCAATGCCAGCAGGGCTGGCCAGGTATTTTTCTGCTGCTCAGAATGCTTTTTTATTTCTGCTTTGAAATACAAGTTTTTATTACACTTTCATCTGTGTTTGTTTGGGTTTTTTTCCTTTTATCTTGTCGACATCACAATATTTCATACCATATACCTAAAGTGGGATAATTCCAATGCATTCAATATGGAATATTCCTGAAGAAATTGTTTTTTATTCAATAGTGCCAGAGAAATTTATGTAGATGACTGTGGAATATTTTGTCCAGAATTTCTCTACCGTTTTTCGGACTATCTTAAAGAAATGTTTAAAAAAATACCCAAGTGAAACTAAAAATGTCAAATAATAAAGGATTTCTTTCTTTGTTTTTTTTTTTTGGTATTTTTTTTTTGTGATAAACACAGTTATCAATTTTTAATTTCAAAATCGGAAGCCATCACCAAGTGGAAAATTTCTATCTTATTTTTTTTAATCCCTCCAAAACAAAGATAGCTTATTTGTGGACCAGCAGTTTCTAACCAGATAGTATTTTAAGGAAGTATAATTTTCTAAAATGCCAAGAAGCCATTTCCAAGAAATGGTGTAATTTCTAATAAATAATAAAAATTTTATGATTTCATTGAAATACCTTGAAGAATTTTCTATTAAAAATGAACATGTATTTATAATATATATATATATCCTACGTGTGTGAGATTCTCAAACTTAAGAACACCATTAACTCTAGATTCGGAGTGGTAAAATAAAATTATGACCACTAAGTATAGGTAGAAATAGGCAAAAATATTTTAAAAAAAAAAACGGTAGTTAAATAGAATCACTCCTGTCTCTAATCGAGTGTTTTTTATTTATTTACTTTTTTTTAAATTAGTTTTACAGGTTTTTCAAATGCCCTAAAAACAATTTTAAGTTTGAAATAGCATTTCTTTTATCAGTCAAACTTAGGCTAGAAAAAGTATGGGTTTGATTTGTAAGGCTTAAGCTTGAAAAGGGATTTGATTGTTGCTGAGAATTTCCGCTATCTAAAAACTCAATCATAAAGGAAAATGTGTATGCTGTAGTGCCCGTGATTAAACAAGAATATTATATTCCAAAATTCACATAATATGATCAAATAGTTTTAATTTAAATAAGAAAATCGAACTCTATGATTAACCAAACAATGGCTGTCTTATCCGCCATTTCAAAAACAATCTAATCAAAAATAAAGGGAAGTACGTCAGCATAATTCGTACTTACTATATTTATGTTGCAATGCCTATGAATTCCTATTAATCACTGAAAAATAATTTTCTTTATAAAAATAAAACTACTTGAACAATTTAGGTGATTTTTGGAATATGATATTTTCATTTTGTCACAGGTATGTACATCATGCAGATTTTTCGGTATTTTTGTTTATATATTATATATAAAAATACGCCACAATCATGTTGACACACCAGTTCTCGCCAGACCACCAAAGTTAAGCAACAATGAGCCTGGCCAGTACCAAATGGGTGACCATTTGGGAAGGCGCTGTATGTATTGCGCCGAGTTGCAGAAATTTTCTCATTAGTATCTGGGGGTGCGTTTAACTTAGAGGGATGGGGGGGGAGTAACTTACAGAGGGGTATACCTTCGAATCAAGATGGAAAGCAACCACCTTTACTTATCTTCTCGAGATTACCATGACTCTACAATTTGGAGAGCCATGGTTGCCGACGCTGTTAAAACAATGAGGTTGCTGCATGCATGCATTATATATAGAGGAAATTCTAGACAAGAACCGGCATTTTTATCACTAAACGCACAGATTAAATGAACACATCTTATGAATACACTTTCTTTTGATCCGATTGTAGGCCTTGGACACACAGTTCCTGAATTAGATGTGACTGGCATAAAGGTTTGCCCGAAAACACGCTTTTCCATGCTTATTCCAGATGTTGAGAGTCAGTTAAAAGAAAATACAGGTGAGTTTATTAACTTTATAAAACAACTAGCACATCCCACTTTTAAAAGAAAGGGGAGGCAATTTTCTATTTTTAAACGTTCCTTAATTCTATTTCTAATTAGGTAAAGTATTCTTTTCATCTTCACGTTTTTTACAAATTTTACCATATCCTAAACGTAGTGCTGTTTTTTTTTTTTTTTTTTTTTTTAATATTAAGGTCGAAAGCCAATCAAGGATAAGTGTTAATGCGATTATCAGCCAATGATAAACAACTCTATGAGAGTATTAGCAACAATCGGTGGAAAGAATATAATTTCATTATTTAAGAAGACAGCTCAATAAGTATTTGTTGAGATTAGACTTGAAGACAACCATGTTGAAAGAAAATGTTAAATCGTCAATAAAAATTGATGAGCCTATGTCCGTTTCCTACAGAAACAAGTCAGATTTGGTTCCTTGTAAGTGGATATCAATCTCTGGAAGGTTGGAACACAGACCTCTAATTTTGGAAAAAGAGATTTGGTAGTAGGGGTATGTATGTTAGGAGTTGAGGTACTGAGTTTATGTTTGTTTGTTTTTTTTTGTTTGTTTTTTAGTTGAGAATTTTCCATATTGAAAATATGTGAAAGAGGTCAGTAATTCTTATGTTTTACTTATTGCATCTCTATCTGCTTTGAATTTCTACATCTACACTATTTGTCTATCCTTTCATTCCCACTTGAGAAATGTCGCAAGTCGACCTGGTTTACAACAGTTTCTTAGCAATTAAAAGATAATATTTAGAAATAGATCAGCCAAAGCTTTTTTTACTTAATGGATCACCAACCAAATTTGATGTACATAACTTTATTATGTCATTTTATATTTATTTATTAAAATGTTAAATTCTTAACACGTGGTGTAATACAGGGTGAAATGATAGATTTGCTGCCCTAAAGAAAACAACTTTACACCTTTATTTGAAAACTTTTATTGAAAAAATCAATTCAGGTAATTTGATTATGTAGCAGAGCTGAGATATATTCTATGTAGTTGCCTTCAGTCTCAATCATCGCCTTGATACAGGTTCGAAATTGGGAGGTCGGTAAATACTCAACGGATGGCAGTAATCAGGCTGTCTTTGGTGTTGGGGGAAGTCATGTTGGTGATTTCCTTGACGTATGACCAAACGAAGTAGTCCAGCAGGTTCAGGTACAGAGGAGAAGTGGAGCCAATGAGAGAAGGGTTCAAAGTCATAGCACTCTTTCTGAACAAGCCTGGGTCTCTTTGGACTTGTTGGCCAGCACCGAGTCCTGCTGCCACATCCAGGGTCTGCCAGCAGCCACCTGATTGCACCAAGGGATCACCACTCTTTAGCACATCCAAATACACTTTGGTGTTGACTTTCAAGCCGACTTCGAAGATGTGAGGTGGCATGATGTAGCCCTCACTTGAAACCACACCAAAGACCATAACCTTGGCCATAAACTTTGTTGAGCTTTGAACTATCCGGATTTGCATTTTGAGGGTGCTGGCAATGATTTTGTTGTCATAACTTGAATTATTGATATTTTAGCATAGACAGTGAAGATTGCTGAAACAGAGGACATAATTCAGGAAGCACATTTTAGATTACATCGGTATCAAAAGATATTTTTTCTACTAAAAACACAATAGTAGTTGTTCTACTCAATGAATTTTTGTAATTTGTTGGATTTTCAACATGACAATTAAGTAATATTGTTTTTGCTTAAAAGGACATATTTAAAAAATCAATCTGTCACCTCCTGATGCTACCAGATCAGGCTGTCTGAAGATATTGGTTTCTTGATACAAAATGCATCGAACATTGATGCTTTTTGTTTTTTTTACTTTCGTTTGCAAAACTTTATTATGTTCTGCAAAAACAAAAATAATAACCCACTTTTTTCCCTCTTTTCCTTTTTCCCTTTCTCTTTCTATCTCCCCCCACTCCCTGGCTGGTTTCCTAACTTAAAATGTAGTAAACATTAATACCCTAACCCTTTTCCCTTTCTCAATGCAAAACTCATTCATGTTCTGCTGGGCAGGAAGCAAAAACAATAAAATCCACTATAAAACAATCAAACCAAACACTAAAAACTAGCGATTGAAGATACAAAAAGCTTGAAGAATAAAAATCTTCTACAAAATAACTTGATGCAACATGAATACTATTTCTAAAATTACTGGATTCGCCATTAAATAACCCGAAAAGGTTTGATATGCCGTAAAACAAAACCTGAACTGCTGTCAGCTCATTTATATGCATGAGTTTAAACCAGTTTCCAGTAGGATTTGAAACAATCACATCTACTTTCCTTTTGTTGCAAATGTTGTTTCCATCTTGTGTTAGACATGATTACAAGTGTTGGAGTTAAACATTATCTTCCTTGAACTGTGTGAAATATTATTAGAAGTTATCTCCCTTGGACTGTGATTTTGATGCATTTTAGGTTATAAATAAACGAGTGAGTTGATATGTACCCTCCTCTTTCTTTCTCCACATGTAAATAAAAGCTGATCACACATTTCTTATATGTGCGTGTTATTCGAAAGGTCTTTCCAACGTACCTTTCATTATTTTTTTTGATTGTCAACTTCCACAAAGTCTATGCAAGGTATGTAATTATTTGATTAATTGACTTTATCGATTTTATAATTACCCAACAAAAAGTTCATAATCACGTCTTTATTTACTGCTGGTTCTTGTATGCATGCTTTCTGTAATTTTTCCAGCCTGAGAGAACGCTGTCTGCAACTAAGTTCTCTCATGCATCAAAAGAGGACTAAGTTAAGATAAAACTGTTGGAAAACAGGGAAAGTTTATTCTCTTTGATCTTTACTCCAAATCACTGTCCAATGGGGGCGAGGGAGACAAAAAGAGATCAATAACCGGCGCTTATGTCAACGGATCATTAATTCTAAGGGAGATAACCAGCATAAACATAGCAAAAATAAGCATATTTTGCGAGATATAATTTGGGACGCTGAAATAATCAGTAGAACAATGAAAGAATGTTAAATGGGGGGAAAAAAAATGATTAAACGATTACTGTAGCCGAGTTCCAGATGAACTTAAACAATGTTAAGTAATAAAATAAACTTATTAATTAACATACAGAAAACAAAAGTAAACAACCTGTTACAAGGAAACTGTTAATTAATCAACAAAAATTGAATAAACTTGTTAATTAATCAAGAAGTTGTTGTCCAATTAGTCAAAGAAAAATGGTTCCCTTATTTAAGAGAAGAAAAACAAAAAATAACGAACACTATATCTTGTGCAGAATCTTTGATTTTTTCCTCTTTTTTTTTTTTAAATACATTTGTACATAATAGTAAAAAAAAAAAAAAACTTTAATCATAGTCAGAAATGACTGATTATCTGAAATAAAGAAAAACAAATTTCTTATTTTTTAATTTTTTATTTTTGTTTTTAAAAAAATTACATTGACGGTTTAAATACTTCAAAATCTCCTTCAATATTTTCGTTGTTTTGTGTACGTTAATTATTATGCGCCCCAAATTATACTTTGCAAAATGAAACTACAGAATAATATAAAAAAAAAAAAATTAAATTAAATTTGAATCATAGCCAGAAATTGACGGTTTAAATACTTCAAAATCTCCTTCAAAAATGTTTTAATCATCCAGTAACTGACTGATTACTTAAAATAAAGAAAAACAATTTTTTTTTTTTTGTGTAATCATTTCATTTAAAATTCTTCCATTGTTCTGCTGATTATTTCAGCGTCCCAAATTATATCTTGCAAAATATACTTATTTTTGCTATGTCTATGCTAGTTATCTCCCTTAGATTTAATGATCCGTTGACATAAGCGCCCAATAACCACTATTTAATCATATCTTATCAGGATATTTTCATATGACATGTTCACACTTTTAGTGCCTCTAATGTGTTCTTGATCTCCCTCCCCCTCTCTCTCTCTCTCTCTCTCTCTCTCTCTCTCTCTCTCTCTCTCTCTGTGGCATCATATCCATTTTATCAAATGCTACAGCTAAGTAAAAACTGAGTTACATTCATTTCTGCGATCTTTACAGACTGAGATAACATTGTCTGCAAATAAATTCTTTTATACCGCAAAAAAAAAAAAAAGAAGTCAAGACAAAACCTGTTGGAAGACAGAAAAAGTTTATTCATCTTGATTTTCATTTCAAGTCATTGGCCAGTAGAGTGAAAGAAAAGAGAGGGAGACCAACAATCACTGTTTAATCATATATCACCAGCACATTCTCACTCACTCTCTTTGAGTCATGTGATGTCACATTTGTTTCTATCAATGCCACAACCAAGTAAATCTTAACATCGAATCCAGAAAGCTGACCCAACTGACCTTCCATATCTTATTATTTTCAACTGACTAATTTATATACTAGTGGGTTTACTTACCAAATATTTAACAAAAGTTGACAGACATAGACGGACAGCACCTTTTGTAGAGATGCTTGGTTGCAGCTATAATAAAATACGTCTATTAAAGACAAACATAACTCACTGAGAGATCAATGGAGCATCTACAAAAAACTATATTTTATTGGTTGTTTTTCCTTTGTCTTCCTTCATTTTATCAGATTTCATCATTCTTATTCTAAATGGTGACGTTTCTTGCTTTATTCCTGAATTGGTTTGGATAGATGCTTTACAGATTTTTTTTTTTATTGCTATTTGCTTACAGCAGAAATAAATGATGATCAGAGATTTCCTACTGAAAATAACAAGGTCCTTTCAAACGGACTAAGAAAAATACAAGTTAGAAATCAGTGTAAACTTTTCGGACATATTTGGATCATCACAAAAAGGAATCTCATCTTTTGGAGTTATAAATCTTTTATTACATGCAAATAAATACATAGAAAACACTGCAAAAAGAGTCTGTAATCTAATAAGGAATATTGTGACCACATCTGGTACACGATCTCTAGTTTCTCCTTCTTGTACAGGTTGCAAAAAAGTGTCTCCAATCTAAAATGTCCTACACTGTCTGCCAAACTCTAGTCTCGGTCACATCACCACAGAAGTTGTATTCATGTACTCGTTTTACAAGTACTTCTACAAAATAGCCCCTGATAAGCTTATTGCACTTGTATTCTCTCAACGAAAATATCTCTGACCCATCTTGCTAGAAGCAAAATCCCACCCCTTCAGTATAGAGATCTCTAGATGCTGTTAAACTTTACACTCTGATAGCTTCTTTCATCAGACTGCTCACCTTTAGAATTCCTTCCCTGCTCCCTGTTTCCCTGACTATACCAATATAAAAATTAAATGTGAACCACACCTCCTTCGAACCACCAGTAACAAGAAGTCCAGGACAACTGGAAACAATGTTGGAATAAACAGAAAAATCTGTAATTTCAGAAGCTTTTCTTCTCCTAAAATAGTTGCACTACCAAGACTTGAGTCTAGTCTACTCTAGACTCATCTATTTGATGAGTTCGTCCATCGGAACGACAAAGACCATCTGATCGTCCTAGGGATGATGGATGACTCGCACTGAAAATTTATTTAAAGTGATGCTCTGACAGAGTTCAAAATAGACTTTGTAGCTTAGTAGTGGATGCCCCTTTCTCTTCCCTACAACCTCTTTTCCACAGAAGAGACGTTGCGAGCCTGTCTTTGCTTTATCGTTATTTTCATGCCAAGTGCTTGACTGAACTTCAATCTATGGTTCTCCCTAGTCAAACTTTCACAAAAAACACTTGTTTAGCCAAAACCACTATCAATAATTACCCACACTCTTTATCTGTGCCTAAACCTAAATGTAGATTCCATGAACAAAGCTTCTTTCTTAGAGTTGCATGCCTGTGAAACTCTCTTTCGATTGCCTGCTTTCCAGCTGACTACAATCTGATTGTTTTCAAGTCCAACATAAACAAATTTTTAATGAACCGTCCCCCTAAGTAATTCAATTTACAAAATTCCTACTACTTATGTTTACTACGCTATAATCACATTGACTAATGTATACCTATTAATCCTTGATAAGTGGTGATTCCTGTATATATAAAAAAAAAAAGCTGGTTTGCACAGAGCCAGCCTCACTCTCTCCTACCAACCAGTCTGATCCAGCGATAGGACAGAGCTCAAACAGTTAGAGACGAGGTGGGATGCAGGAACTACTGGAAGTGTCATCATCCTCCTGCATACAGCGCCTGGTATTCCCAAATGGTCACCCATCTAGTATTGGTTAGGCCCAACCTTGCTTAAATTCGATGGTCTAACGAGAACCTGTATATATTTCATGTGTATATGGCAGCAGCAACAGCCAACGTATGCAAATACTAAGCCGTGTGTGAAGTGATTTCACAACAAGGAATAAAGAAGGAAAGAAAAATATTATGAAAAAAGAAAAACGTGGACCCTTGAGATTAGAGATGGACAGAGATACACGTGTTACACACATGAGCTGAGAGAGACCAGAAAAGATGCATCCTAAACATGGTCGGACAAAAGCAGGATACCACGTGTTCAGACACGGCAGTCTTGTTAAGCACATTGAAGTACAAAAAAACTTTTGAACAAGAGACAAGGGGTTATTGTGAAAAGTACTCATAAATAAATGTCTATTGTTTCACTGAAAAAAGAGTGAGCCAAATTCTTTCCTTGGCTTTGTTTCCTTGCAACTGTCTGCATATGATGTGTGGGTCTCGAGTGTTGACATGTAACAACTATGGTACACATGTATATGTATGATTTACCTTGATCTCTGGTTGACTTCAGATAGTTTAGAAAATATGATCCTTTTTAACCATGGTAATCTGATGTTTTATTCATAGCTGAAAGGAACATATACGGTATTTGTGCAAGTGATGTAATAGCCTGGACAGAATTTGAACCTGGCATGCTGAGCCCACACTTCATGCCTGCAACCACGATATCACACCACTTCCATTCATGGTGGTGAGAAACACAGTACATTTTTATGAAAACTCCTATAATGTGTGTTGTTTTCTTTTCCAGATAGGAAAACCATTTTGCTGTGTGGTATTGAGACACAAGCCTGCATCCAACAAACAGTCCTTGATCTGCTGGAAAAAGATTACCACGTGCATGTCATTGTGGATGCCTGCTCTTCGCGTACAATGGTCGACAGGTGAAGTACAGTTTGTTTTATTTAGAAAAAGAAAAAAAAATTTAGATATGGCAAAACATTTCTATGAGAAGCATGAATTTGGAAAAGTATTTTCATAGTTTCTTAGTAGTTTCATTGGTCTAAAATGATGCCTAACTGTAAGCAATGGATCAGTGATTAACTCAAGTCCAGGAGTAGTAATCATGTCACCCTCTTCCCTCCAAGCAATTATGTATAAAATAAAACAAAAACTGTTTCTTTTCTTTTCTCTCATTATATTCTCACTTTATTTCTTTCTCCCCCTTTCATTTGTAATCTTTTAAAAAGATATATAGTTCATCTCTTTTATTCTCTATCCCATACATATATATATATGAAAATGTATAAAAAAGGATATGAAAAGTATAAAAGCTTATAACTTTTCTTTATTCGTTTTCTATTGGTGACGTGCAGGAATACAAAATATTATTATGAAAAAAAATTAAAAACTTTTTTTACAAGTACATATTTTCGATCGATCCTTCAGCCTTCATCAGTGTAGTGAAAGTGATATACATACATACATATATATATATATATATATATATATATATATATATATAAAACCTTACGAAGAACCTACACGGTTTGATCAACGTTTCAATGTTAACTTATCTCATCAGAGGTTTAATGATAATTATTGAACCCCTAACAAGATGTGTTAGCTTCAAAACATTGGTCAATCCACATTAATTTTTTTTTTTTTTTTAGTTCATATTATCAATACATTTGAATTTATTTCAATTATATATATATTAGCATGGGTACCTGGCATTGCCCTGGTTGGCATGAAGTTCTATTTGACCACACTTAAGGATATTAATCATTTTCATCATGAGCAACAACTTCAAAAATAAAAGAATGAATAAAAATATGTAAATGTAATCGTCCAAAAAAAAAGAAATACGTGATATCCTATTTCAACAGAAGGGATACAAAGAGAAGAAACTATTCTCCAGATATTGAACACTTTTTGTTGTTGGTGCGTTAAAAAGAAAACTCCCCCCCACCCCCACCAAATAAAAAAAAATCAAAACAACTTCTGTTTCAATAAAAATAGCAGCGAATGCCTGAACGACCAAAAAAAAAATTAGCCAAACATGTGCGTAATAGGCGTTTTTTATTTTTATTTTTTTTTTCGTAAATAAAGGAAATTTTCGATTTGCTTTTTTTTTTTTTTTTTTTTAATAAAGAAGTGGGGGGCTTTTTCGATTTGCCTCTTTTGAGCAGGGAGGGCTTTTTTGTTTCTAAAAATGTGGCTGAAGTTTGAATTCTAAGTGGTCAAAGTTTCTGTATAGTAATTTCAAGAATATTAAAAACAAACAAATGAAATTTTTTTCAGTTTATTTGTAAATATTTTTTGTTGTTGTTGTTTAAATATTAAAAAAACAAAACATTTTTCTTTCTACACGGAATTATTTTTTCAAGCTAGAAACTTATTGAGATTACCAAATTATTTTATTTGGTGAAGAGTTTATTCTTATGTGTTAAAATTTCTAGGGAAAGATAACTCTACATCTTTAAAAACGTCAATGTCGGAAATAATTCCAAATAAATTAGATATATTACCAATTAAATTGTTTAAAGTTTATTAAATAACAACTTTAAATAGAACACTTAAAACTATTCTCCCACTAGAAACATTAACTAACATACTGCTATTTAGTAAAATCGATTTTCCTTAATGCAATATGCAAATGAGGTGGCCTCTTAATTGTATATTTTGCAAGAATCATGTTATATATAGAAATAAATGCATGAGTAAAATAGCAGACCTTTTGTATATATTAATCAAATTGTGAACAAACAAACAAACAAACAGGAATATGAATTTATATATATATATATATATAGATAGATATCATAAGCATAAACAAAGACTGTAAACTGGAGATTCACATGTAAAAATTTATTTTTCAACAGAATCCCTCCAATAAAGAAGGATGGTGAAATATCCTTATTCAGCATTAAACATTAATATTTATATAGGATT
This sequence comes from Euprymna scolopes, assembly GCF_053919585.1. Classification (NCBI taxonomy): domain Eukaryota; kingdom Metazoa; phylum Mollusca; class Cephalopoda; order Sepiida; family Sepiolidae; genus Euprymna; species Euprymna scolopes. The sequence continues at coordinate 60,364,535 of NC_136495.1, read as the reverse complement.
GAAGCTTACAACTGCATTTGACTAGTAACTTCCCCCCATTATATATATAAAATGAAATATGGTAAATCTCCAACACTGTAAACAGGTGATGATGATGCCCTTTTCTATTTCATACTTTGGGGTTAGGTTCCATGTTTCATAACTAATATAAATGACTTCTTTGTTATATTGTGGACTTATACAAGTTTCACCTCTGTAATATGTAGATTTATTTAGTATTCTATGGATTCAAACCAATTAAACCACAGAGATAAGTGTTTGGATAGTATTGTTGTCGCTAAGATTATAGAAAAGGGAATACTTCAATTGTTAGCAGTGGGAGCTGTTTCTGTGACTGTTGCTTCTTGTATAAGGCCAATATATATTGTTTTTTTTTTTTGTTGTTTGCATAATATTATTAACTAGCTGATCCATGTTTCTGAATTTTTGAGATGAGGATTAATAATTTATATTAGTTGGATTATTCGTACTATTGTTCTCATCTTGAGTTTTATTTTTACTTCATTTAATGTAACCTCTGTAGAATAATCAAAAGAACTGTGTTAGTCAATAACACACAACAACAACAATAATAATAATAGCAGCAACACTTACCAAGGGTTCAGCTCATGCACAAGACAGACATCAGATTGAGCTGGACTGAGGGCTTGTATTTATGTACAAGCATATCCAATCAGGTGATTCAGCCAATCACAATCCAAGGAATAGACTGGCCCATGTGTGCACAATGGAATCTCCCATTGTGTCATAAATAGTTCTCCTCTTTCATGAGAAGTAACTTTACCCTTCGTCTGACTACGTCTTTATCGCTCAAAATTTGTTGGTTCGTATATTGTTATTCTGCACGTTATATTGTTAATATTTTGTTATCACCTTGTTAAATTTGTTATTGCTTATCTTCTTCTTCCCCCGGCACCACTTTTTCAATTACCGGATTCTTTTTTTTTCTTTTTTTTTTTTGGACTGTTATCTTTCTCTCCTCTTGTTATACGCCGGCCATGGCAGCTGCCAGCTGTGTGCCGACGGTTGAGGTGAAGGAAGATGAGGCATTAGGTGGATGGACAAAACCACCAAAAGTAAAAATCGACGTCGTTAAATTTGTCGAAGACGCAAAGAAATGTGTGGAATTTACGACTGAAACGGGTATAAAGTTGGAACAACCGCGGTTACAAGAATTTGCTAAGAGGACTATTTCTCTATTTGTAATAGACCGTAAAACAAAAAAACTAATTAGATCAACGAAAGATGTTGTCACCAAATTAATTTCATCAGCAGGTTTAAGAGCTGAGCGGATCACAAAATGCAAAGGATATAACACATGGGCAGCTCTTTTTAAGACGGAAGAAGAATGCATAGCAATGACAAAAAAAGAAATTATTACCACCGAGTACGTTCTGAGAATGGAATACCTAGGAAGGCGAAGAACTACAGTGTCCATTTTTGAAGTTCCTGGTGCTGTCCCCGGGGAATACCTAGCCGCTTTCTTACTTAAGTTTGGGGACATCACCGGAATAGAAGAAGACCATTATAATGGAGTATGGACTTTCGACATTCTGCTTAATGCAGAAGCATTTCTACGCATACCTTACTACCTGGAGGCTGGAGTAGAGAAGCTGCCAATCGTGGTCGCAGGCAGAAGACCAGCATGTTGGATATGTGGGGAAGTCGGCCATCTCACTTACACATGCCCCAAAAGGAAGCCAGCTGTAAAAATTATCACTACAAATGACCGGAAAATAGGTTATGTAGAACCTAAGGACAATTCCCAGACACCAGCAGAAGAGAAAAAAGAAATAACACCTGACGAGTTTGAAAAGACTTTTAATTCAGAAAAACAATCCCCCAAAAAGGACAACTGGACACTCATCCCTCTTTCAAAAAAATCCCCACCCAAGACTTATGCTAAGTCCCTCTCTAAAGAGGAGAAAATTGAAATTAGGACAAGTAAAGACCCAGGGGGCAATAAATTCAAAACCCTACTGAAACTAAAAGAAACTCTTGATGAGAAAAGGAGAAAATCGGAGGAGAAAGAGTTCCCTGAATCCCTTTTCCCTGAAAAACCGACCTCAAAAGAAAAGCAAATCCCTCGCAAAGCCCCCCCTCTTACTAAAGCTCCTCTGCCCCATAGAGACACCAAAATGACATCTCTAGGTTCTCCCTCCAAAAAGACCCCCAAACCGTCACCATTCTGCTCGCCAAACAACACGCCCAAGAACACCCCTCCCCCTTCTCCAATGAAAACAGACATGCCCCCTCCTCCCCCCTCAGATAAGAAAAGACATAGAAGCCCCTCTGTAGAGGCTGAATCAAGGAAAAAAAAACAACAACCCTTCTTTAATGGGAAAGACGTGTGCAAAATAACGGCAGAAGTAGAGACCATAATGAAGTCCCATAGCAGGAAAGATTACAGAAACCTCCTCGCTTTCAAATCATACCAAAAAAAAGACATTACTAACCCTGAAAATTTTAAAACAAACCACATACTAACAGTTGTCAGGAAACGCGAGGAGGCCAAAGGACTATGGACTATGCTGGAGGAAGCAAACTCTGCTTTCAACCTTTATCCTCCAGCAGCCTATTTCAACGACACCGAATTAATTGAAATTAGAAAACGATGTGTTGGACGGGTCCCCATCAAACTCCATCCTTCACTTTATAGGGCAGTTAAACTAACCTTCCCCCTAGACATCGGCGGTCTGTCCCCTGACGGGTCTATCACCACTGAGATGACCACTGGATCATTGGGGACAGCTGTCGGTGTCTTGACACCGTCTATGTTTGATTAGGTTTCTCAACCCTAAGTAGCTCGAGATGGCTTCCTTAAGATTAGCTAGTTTAAATGTCCGAGGGTTGAGGGACGCCTCTCGTAAACTTCGAGTTGCACGCGACCTTCAACGCCTTGGTGTGGATATTTGTTGTATACAGGAAACTCACTTCATTCCTAGTGATTATCAGGGTGTGCTCCTTAGAGACTTTCAGCTCTATTCAGCACATTATGATACCCATGCAAGGGGGGTTACTTGGCTAGTTAAGCGCACTCTTGATGCGTTGTGTGACCCTATTTATGCAGATCCAGAGGGAAGATTACTCGTTCTAGATGTTACCGTAAAGGATGTGGCATTTCGTTTTATTGGGGTTTATGCGCCCAATAACCATGCTGAGCTAGTTTCCTTTTTTCGGCGAATCGAGCCTTTCATGAATTCGTCTCGACGGTTAGTTTTAGCGGGAGACTGGAACGCGGTCCTGGATCCCGAATTAGATCGCGGGGTTAATTCCAGAAGGGATACTAATCAGAACCGGGATGCTAAAGCGTTTCGAGACTTTGTCGACAAGTTTGATCTTGTCGATAAATTTCGGAACGAAAAACCCGGGGATTTAGCATGGACTTGGACAGGTAGACGCGGCTCCGATTCCGTGCAACTTTCGAGTTACATCGATCGGTTCTTAGTTAGGAGAGTCGACTTAGGGCTTTTAGACTGTCCAAGTTTTCATAGTATAGTTTATTCGGACCACAGGCTTGTCCGGGTTCGAGTAAACTTAGATAGTGTTAAACCTAGGATGGCTAGTTACTGGAAGTTCAACACGTCGTTGTTCGATGTGAAGGACTTCCGGGAACAGCTTCTACTAACAATACAGAGGGAATTGACGGGGGCTATCATCGGGAATAAGTGGTGGGGCAACCTTAAAAAAGTCATTAGGTCCTTCGCTGCTGATTTTAGTCGCCGGCTCAAACGTAGTTCTAGAGCAGCGAAAGCGACGCTAGAAGATAGATTAGAAAGGGCGGTGGAGGAGGGGGATAGTGCTAGCTATACTGTAGTTAAGGCTGAACTGGACTCCTTGGATAACAGGGAGGACCAGGGAGTATTAGTTAGGGCTAGATTAAAAAGAGCGCCAAACGAGGCAACAAACATGGCCGCGTCATTGCGTGCGGAGGAGTTTCGACGTTCTGCAGATCGACACATCGCCAGTGTCACATTGCCGGACGGACGAACCGTAACTTCAAACGACGGAATCTTGGATGGTTTTCGGACTCATTTTCAGGAACTTTTTACCAAGGAGCCCGGTCTGACTATTGAACAGTTTGACACCTATTTAGCCGACTTTTCTCGCCTGGAGGCGACCGAAGCAGCTAGGTGTGAAGGTAGCATAAAAGAGGAAGAAGTCATTGAGGCCTTGAAACAGGTCGGGCTAGACAGGACCCCTGGGATAGATGGTCTGCCCTACGAGGTGTATTTGAGGCTGTCGCCCATTTTTATCCCTTTGCTGACCGTACTTTTTAACTCCTGGTTTAGGAACGGGTGCATACCTCAGTACTTTACCAGGGGGATCATTAAATTGTTACGCAAAGATAAAAATGGAGGGGATGGGATAGGTAATTTCCGGCCCTTAACGATGTTAAACACAGAGTTAAAGATTTTGGCCAAGATCTTAGCAAATCGTCTGCAGATTGTCTTACACCGTCTAATAAGTCCCGAACAGACTTGTTCTGTTAAGGGTCGGACGATTCAAGACAATTTGCACACGATACGCTTGATCGTAGAAAAAGTCGACACAGAAGCCGCGCTGATCAACTTAGATCAGTCCAAAGCATTCGACAGAGTAGACCATCGTTACCTAGAGGCTGTTCTTCGCTCGGCTGGGTTTGGTCCCCAGTTTCGCTCTTGGATTTGCCTCTTGTATGCCAACCCTGGTGCTATGGTAGAAGTGAATGGGGTGAGGTCGAAACCCTTCATGTTAACAAGATCGATCCGTCAAGGTTGTCCGTTATCCCCAATGTTATATGTGCTGGCGCTTGAGCCATATTTGCGCCAGCTTCGGGTGAATCCGGTCCTTCGCGGGATTACTTTGCCAGGTGGCTATACCCCGGTAAAGTATACCGCCTATGCTGACGACGTGACTGTGCTTGTAACGAGCAGTGCCGAGATTAGAGTCGTTGACATAGAAACAAGTCGGTATGCCAAGGTCACAGGGGCCATAATTAACTACGTTAAGTCTATTGGCTTACGTATCGGTGCCTGGAGGGGTATGCCCCTTCAGGGACCCTTTGGTTGGACTGATGGGCCATGCAAGCTACTCGGCGTCTGGTTTGGCCCCGGTCTCCAGCTGGAGAAAAATTGGTCGGAGGTATTGGAAGCGGTCAAGGTCGCATCTCATTTGTGGGCCTTGAGAAATCTGTCTTTGAAGGGTCGGGCGGAGGTATGCAATTCTCATATCTACCCCCTGATCCTTTACCGTCTATCAGTACTTCCACTCCCGGAAACCACACTAGTTGATCTGGTGCGTGCTCTTTTTGCATTCTTATGGCGCGGAAAGCAAGCCATGGTTACTCGGGAGGTCTGTTACCTGCATCCGTCTGAAGGCGGTCTGGGTATGCCTAGTGTGCTAATACGTAGACACACTCTTAGGCTGATATACCTGGATCGAATGTGTACACCAAGTGAGGGAAACGGTGTCTTCTGGATAGAAGACACTAAGAAAGCCTTTCCGGCTTTGGAGAGTGTGCATTCGGCTAGAGGAGAGGCACACAAGTTGTTCCGAAACGAGTGCCCTTTCTATCGCGAGTGTCGGCAGGCCTTGAGATTTCTTCTACGGGTCCAAGAAAGCCTCTCTGACACCCAGCTGTTGTCTCGCAAGGCGCTATATCGGGCCTTAGTGAGGGGATCCGTTCGAGACGAAAAGATTGAGGAGTTCGGTTTTACGAAGGAGGAGCGCCGCTTAATATGGCCTTGGGCGCCTGGGTCGAGCTGCTTCGATAATTACGAGGCATCACTCACCTGGCTGGTAATACGAAATGCCCTCTGGGTCGGCAAAAGACTTTACGCAGCGGGTTTTACGGAGACACCCAATTGTGTCCGATGCGGAGAATGGGAGGAAGACCTTGATCATGCTTTCTTCCACTGCGCCATTGTTCGACCGTTGTGTGAGTTAGTTGAAGGCTTCACGGTTTGCATGCTGAGCGAGCGGTTTTTTGTGCTGGAGTCGGTTTCCCCGTGCTGCAACTGGGCACCGACCATGAAGAAAGAAGAACGCTATGTTTTTCTGTGTTTATTAGCAGTTATGAGAGGCGCGATTTGGACGACGCGACAGAAGGAGGTTTACGGAGGTGAGACCTTCACTGCTCCCCAGCTTGTCCTCATTTTCAAATATCGATTGAAAATGCGAATTAAGCTGGAGAAGGTGAAACTCACTCCTGTGAATTTCAACGACAGGTGGGTGAAAGTTTCGCGATTGTGTAAAGTGAATGGAGCTAATCTTGAATTTCTTTTTTGAGTGGCTTAGGTTTTTTTAAGGATTTTGGGTGACTTGATCAAACATTGACATGCATCGGACCTCCTAGAGTAGGCTAGTTAGGCATTTTTGTTCGATTTTTAACTTAGCTAGAGTATGCATGCTATCATCGCCCCAATCCCCCTTTTTGGTTTTCCCTGTCCCAGCGTCCCCCTTTTTTTTTTTTTTTTTTTTTTTTTTTTTTCCCACTTTTGGTTCGATAACCCCCAATCCCGGCCCCTTAGGTGATGGATAAACTGTTTTGCCAGAGATGTGGGCCATTTTTGTTGTGTTTGAATAAAGTCAGTTTTCGTGGGACCCACATCTTTTCGACTGGCAAAACTTTTTATCCGCCACAATTAGTAGTGAGGGGGTTCTTTTTACTAACCACCTTGTACCATTGTATATTTTTCATCCAATTTTGTAAATAAGATTTTTATCCCCAACCCCCCCACATCATGTATATATATTTGTAACTTTCGGGTTTTAAGTAGGATGTCCACAGAGTGATTCTGGTATTTTGGTGAAAGAGTCTAGTTAAGTTAACGTTATGTTAGTTAGGTCAACATTAACCCCCATCCCCTTTTTCGGCCTTGTGCCACATTTTTATTTGTGTAATTTTATTTTATACAATAAAATAAATATTAACTTTACCCTTCGTCTGACTACGTCTTTATCGCTCAAAATTTGTTGGTTCGTATATTGTTATTCTGCACGTTATATTGTTAATATTTTGTTATCACCTTGTTAAATTTGTTATTGCTTATCTTCTTCTTCCCCCGGCACCACTTTTTCAATTACCGGATTCTTTTTTTTTCTTTTTTTTTTTTGGACTGTTATCTTTCTCTCCTCTTGTTATACGCCGGCCATGGCAGCTGCCAGCTGTGTGCCGACGGTTGAGGTGAAGGAAGATGAGGCATTAGGTGGATGGACAAAACCACCAAAAGTAAAAATCGACGTCGTTAAATTTGTCGAAGACGCAAAGAAATGTGTGGAATTTACGACTGAAACGGGTATAAAGTTGGAACAACCGCGGTTACAAGAATTTGCTAAGAGGACTATTTCTCTATTTGTAATAGACCGTAAAACAAAAAAACTAATTAGATCAACGAAAGATGTTGTCACCAAATTAATTTCATCAGCAGGTTTAAGAGCTGAGCGGATCACAAAATGCAAAGGATATAACACATGGGCAGCTCTTTTTAAGACGGAAGAAGAATGCATAGCAATGACAAAAAAAGAAATTATTACCACCGAGTACGTTCTGAGAATGGAATACCTAGGAAGGCGAAGAACTACAGTGTCCATTTTTGAAGTTCCTGGTGCTGTCCCCGGGGAATACCTAGCCGCTTTCTTACTTAAGTTTGGGGACATCACCGGAATAGAAGAAGACCATTATAATGGAGTATGGACTTTCGACATTCTGCTTAATGCAGAAGCATTTCTACGCATACCTTACTACCTGGAGGCTGGAGTAGAGAAGCTGCCAATCGTGGTCGCAGGCAGAAGACCAGCATGTTGGATATGTGGGGAAGTCGGCCATCTCACTTACACATGCCCCAAAAGGAAGCCAGCTGTAAAAATTATCACTACAAATGACCGGAAAATAGGTTATGTAGAACCTAAGGACAATTCCCAGACACCAGCAGAAGAGAAAAAAGAAATAACACCTGACGAGTTTGAAAAGACTTTTAATTCAGAAAAACAATCCCCCAAAAAGGACAACTGGACACTCATCCCTCTTTCAAAAAAATCCCCACCCAAGACTTATGCTAAGTCCCTCTCTAAAGAGGAGAAAATTGAAATTAGGACAAGTAAAGACCCAGGGGGCAATAAATTCAAAACCCTACTGAAACTAAAAGAAACTCTTGATGAGAAAAGGAGAAAATCGGAGGAGAAAGAGTTCCCTGAATCCCTTTTCCCTGAAAAACCGACCTCAAAAGAAAAGCAAATCCCTCGCAAAGCCCCCCCTCTTACTAAAGCTCCTCTGCCCCATAGAGACACCAAAATGACATCTCTAGGTTCTCCCTCCAAAAAGACCCCCAAACCGTCACCATTCTGCTCGCCAAACAACACGCCCAAGAACACCCCTCCCCCTTCTCCAATGAAAACAGACATGCCCCCTCCTCCCCCCTCAGATAAGAAAAGACATAGAAGCCCCTCTGTAGAGGCTGAATCAAGGAAAAAAAAACAACAACCCTTCTTTAATGGGAAAGATGTGTGCAAAATAACGGCTGAAGTAGAGACAATAATGAAATCCCATAGCAGGAAAGATTACAGAAACCTCCTCGCTTTCAAATCATACCAAAAAAAAGACATTACTAACCCTGAAAATTTTAAAACAAACCACATACTAACAGTTGTCAGGAAACGCGAGGAGGCCAAAGGACTATGGACTATGCTGGAGGAAGCAAACTCTGCTTTCAACCTTTATCCTCCAGCAGCCTATTTCAACGACACCGAATTAATTGAAATTAGAAAACGATGTGTTGGACGGGTCCCCATCAAACTCCATCCTTCACTTTATAGGGCAGTTAAACTAACCTTCCCCCTAGACATCGGCGGTCTGTCCCCTGACGGGTCTATCACCACTGAGATGACCACTGGATCATTGGGGACAGCTGTCGGTGTCTTGACACCGTCTATGTTTGATTAGGTTTCTCAACCCTAAGTAACTCAAGATGGCTTCCTTAAGATTAGCTAGTTTAAATGTCCGAGGGTTGAGGGACGCCTCTCGTAAACTTCGAGTTGCACGCGACCTTCAACGCCTTGGTGTGGATATTTGTTGTATACAGGAAACTCACTTCATTCCTAGTGATTATCAGGGTGTGCTCCTTAGAGACTTTCAGCTCTATTCAGCACATTATGATACCCATGCAAGGGGGGTTACTTGGCTAGTTAAGCGCACTCTTGATGCGTCGTGTGACCCTATTTATGCAGATCCAGAGGGAAGATTACTCGTTCTAGATGTTACCGTAAAGGATGTGGCATTTCGTTTTATTGGGGTTTATGCGCCCAATAACCATGCTGAGCTAGTTTCCTTTTTTCGGCGAATCGAGCCTTTCATGAATTTGTCTCGACGGTTAGTTTTAGCGGGAGACTGGAACGCGGTCCTGGATCCCGAATTAGATCGCGGGGTTAATACCAGAAGGGATACTAATCAGAACCGGGATGCTAAAGCGTTTCGAGACTTTGTCGACAAGTTTGATCTTGTCGATAAATTTCGGAACGAAAAACCCGGGGATTTAGCATGGACTTGGACAGGTAGACGCGGCTCCGATTCGGTGCAACTTTCGAGTTACATCGATCGGTTCTTAGTTAGGAGAGTCGACTTAGGGCTTTTAGACTGTCCAAGTTTTCATAGTATAGTTTATTCGGACCACAGGCTTGTCCGGGTTCGAGTAAACTTAGATAGTGTTAAACCTAGGATGGCTAGTTACTGGAAGTTCAACACATCGTTGTTCGATGTGAAGGACTTCCGGGAACAGCTTCTACTAACAATACAGAGGGAATTGACGGGGGCTATCATCGGGAATAAGTGGTGGGGCAACCTTAAAAAAGTCATTAGGTCCTTCGCTGCTGATTTTAGTCGCCGGCTCAAACGTAGTTCTAGAGCAGCGAAAGCGGCGCTAGAAGATAGATTAGAAAGGGCGGTGGAGGAGGGGGATAGTGCTAGCTATACTGTAGTTAAGGCTGAACTGGACTCCTTGGATAACAGGGAGGACCAGGGAGTATTAGTTAGGGCTAGATTAAAAAGAGCGCCAAACGAGGCAACAAACATGGCCGCGTCATTGCGTGCGGAGGAGTTTCGACGTTCTGCAGATCGACACATCGCCAGTGTCACATTGCCGGACGGACGAACCGTAACTTCAAACGACGGAATCTTGGAGGGTTTTCGGACTCATTTTCAGGAACTTTTTACCAAGGAGCCCGGTCTGACTATTGAACAGTTTGACACCTATTTAGCCGACTTTTCTCGCCTGGAGGCGACCGAAGCAGCTAGGTGTGAAGGTAGCATAAAAGAGGAAGAAGTCATTGAGGCCTTGAAACAGGTCGGGCTAGACAGGACCCCTGGGATAGATGGTCTGCCCTACGAGGTGTATTTGAGGCTGTCGCCCATTTTTATCCCTTTGCTGACCGTACTTTTTAACTCCTGGTTTAGGAACGGGTGCATACCTCAGTACTTTACTAGGGGGATCATTAAATTGTTACGCAAAGATAAAAATGGAGGGGATGGGATAGGTAATTTCCGGCCCTTAACGATGTTAAACACAGAGTTAAAGATTTTGGCCAAGATCTTAGCAAATCGTCTGCAGATTGTCTTACACCGTCTAATAAGTCCCGAACAGACTTGTTCTGTTAAGGGTCGGACGATTCAAGACAATTTGCACACGATGCGCTTGATCGTAGAAAAAGTCGACACAGAAGCCGCGCTGATCAACTTAGATCAGTCCAAAGCATTCGACAGAGTAGACCATCGTTACCTAGAGGCTGTTCTTCGCTCGGCTGGGTTTGGTCCCCAGTTTCGCTCTTGGATTTGCCTCTTGTATGCCAACCCTGGTGCTATGGTAGAAGTGAATGGGGTGAGGTCGAAACCCTTCATGTTAACAAGATCGATCCGTCAAGGTTGTCCGTTATCCCCAATGTTATATGTGCTGGCGCTTGAGCCATATTTGCGCCAGCTTCGGGTGAATCCGGTCCTTCGCGGGATTACTTTGCCAGGTGGCTCTACCCCGGTAAAGTATACCGCCTATGCTGACGACGTGACTGTGCTTGTAACGAGCAGTGCCGAGATTAGAGTCGTTGACATAGAAACAAGTCGGTATGCCAAGGTCACAGGGGCCATAATTAACTACGTTAAGTCTATTGGCTTACGTATCGGTGCCTGGAGGGGTATGCCCCTTCAGGGACCCTTTGGTTGGACTGATGGGCCATGCAAGCTACTCGGCGTCTGGTTTGGCCCCGGTCTCCAGCTGGAGAAAAATTGGTCGGAGGTATTGGAAGCGGTCAAGGTCGCATCTCATTTGTGGGCCTTGAGAAATCTGTCTTTGAAGGGTCGGGCGGAGGTATGCAATTCTCATATCTACCCCCTGATCCTTTACCGTCTATCAGTACTTCCACTCCCGGAAACCACACTAGTTGATCTGGTGCGTGCTCTTTTTGCATTCTTATGGCGCGGAAAGCAAGCCATGGTTACTCGGGAGGTCTGTTACCTGCATCCGTCTGAAGGCGGTCTGGGTATGCCTAGTGTGCTAATACGTAGACACACTCTTAGGCTGATATACCTGGATCGAATGTGTACACCAAGTGAGGGAAACGGTGTCTTCTGGATAGAAGACACTAAGAAAGCCTTTCCGGCTTTGGAGAGTGTGCATTCGGCTAGAGGAGAGGCACACAAGTTGTTCCGAAACGAGTGCCCTTTCTATCGCGAGTGTCGGCAGGCCTTGAGATTTCTTCTACGGGTCCAAGAAAGCCTCTCTGACACCCAGCTGTTGTCTCGCAAGGCGCTATATCGGGCCTTAGTGAGGGGATCCGTTCGAGACGAAAAGATTGAGGAGTTCGGTTTTACGAAGGAGGAGCGCCGCTTAATATGGCCTTGGGCGCCTGGGTCGAGCTGCTTCGATAATTACGAGGCATCACTCACCTGGCTGGTAATACGAAATGCCCTCTGGGTCGGCAAAAGACTTTACGCAGCGGGTTTTACGGAGACACCCAATTGTGTCCGATGCGGAGAATGGGAGGAAGACCTTGATCATGCTTTCTTCCACTGCGCCATTGTTCGACCGTTGTGTGAGTTAGTTGAAGGCTTCACGGTTTGCATGCTGAGCGAGCGGTTTTTTGTGCTGGAGTCGGTTTCCCCGTGCTGCAACTGGGCACCGACCATGAAGAAAGAAGAACGCTATGTTTTTCTGTGTTTATTAGCAGTTATGAGAGGCGCGATTTGGACGACGCGACAGAAGGAGGTTTACGGAGGTGAGACCTTCACTGCTCCCCAGCTTGTCCTCATTTTCAAATATCGATTGAAAATGCGAATTAAGCTGGAGAAGGTGAAACTCACTCCTGTGAATTTCAACGACAGGTGGGTGAAAGTTTCGCGATTGTGTAAAGTGAATGGAGCTAATCTTGAATTTCTTTTTTGAGTGGCTTAGGTTTTTTTAAGGATTTTGGGTGACTTGATCAAACATAGACATGCATCGGACCTCCTAGAGTAGGCTAGTTAGGCATTTTTGTTCGATTTTTAACTTAGCTAGAGTATGCATGCTATCATCGCCCCAATCCCCCTTTTTGGTTTTCCCTGTCCCAGCGTCCCCCTTTTTTTTTTTTTTTTTTTTTTTTTTTTTTTTTTTTTTTTTCTCCCCACTTTTGGTTCGATAACCCCCAATCCCGGCCCCTTAGGTGATGGATAAACTGTTTTGCCAGAGATGTGGGCCATTTTTGTGGTGTTTGAATAAAGTCAGTTTTCGTGGGACCCACATTTTTTCGACTGGCAAAACTTTTTATCCGCCACAATCAGTAGTGAGGGGGTTCTTTTTACTAACCACCTTTTAGCATTGTATATTTTTCATCCAATTTTGTAAATAAGATTTTTATCCCCAACCCCCCCACATCATGTATATATATTTGTAACTTTCGGGTTTTAAGTAGGATGTCCACAGAGTGATTCTGGTATTTTGGTGAAAGAGTCTAGTTAAGTTAACGTTATGTTAGTTAGGTCAACATTAACCCCCATCCCCTTTTTCGGCCTTGTGCCACATTTTTATTTGTGTAATTTTATTTTATACAATAAAATAAATATTAACTTTACCCTTCGTCTGACTACGTCTTTATCGCTCAAAATTTGTTGGTTCGTATATTGTTATTCTGCACGTTATATTGTTACTATTTTGTTATCACCTTGTTAAATTTGTTATTGCTTATCTTCTTCTTCCCCCGGCACCACTTTTTCAATTACCGGATTCTTTTTTTTTCTTTTTTTTTTACTTTTTTTTTGGACTGTTATCTTTCTCTCCTCTTGTTATACGCCGGCCATGGCAGCTGCCAGCTGTGTGCCGACGGTTGAGGTGAAGGAAGATGAGGCATTAGGTGGATGGACAAAACCACCAAAAGTAAAAATCGACGTCGTTAAATTTGTCGAAGACGCAAAGAAATGTGTGGAATTTACGACAGAAACTGGGATAAAGTTGGAACAACCGCGGTTACAAGAATTTGCTAAGAGGACTATTTCTCTATTTGTAATAGACCGTAAAACAAAAAAACTAATTAGATCAACGAAAGATGTTGTCACCAAATTAATTTCATCAGCAGGTTTAAGAGCTGAGCGGATTACAAAATGCAAAGGATATAACACATGGGCAGCTCTTTTTAAGACGGAAGAAGAATGCATAGCAATGACAAAAAAAGAAATTATTACCAACGAGTACGTTCTGAGAATGGAATACCTAGGAAGGCGAAGAACTACAGTGTCCATTTTTGAAGTTCCTGGTGCTGTCCCCGGAGAATACCTAGCCGCTTTCTTACTTAAGTTTGGGGACATAACCGGAATAGAAGAAGACCATTATAACGGAGTATGGACTTTCGACATTCTGCTTAATGCAGAAGCATTTCTACGCATACCTTACTACCTGGAGGCTGGAGTAGAGAAGCTGCCAATCGTGGTCGCAGGTAGAAGACCAGCATGTTGGATATGTGGGGAAGTCGGCCATCTCACTTACACATGCCCCAAAAGGAAGCCAGCCGTAAAAGTTATCCCTACAAATGAACGAAAAATAGGTTATGTAGAACCTAAGGACAATTCCCAGACACCAGCAGAAGAGAAAAATGAAATAACACCTGAGGAGTTTGAAAAGACTTTTAATTCAGAAAAACAATCCCCCAAAAAGAAGGACAATTGGACACTCATCCCTCTTTCAAAAAAATCCCCACCCAAGACTTATGCTAAGTCCCTCTCTAAAGAAGAGAAAATTGAAATAAGAACAAGTAAAGACCCAGGGGGCAATAAATACAAAACCCTACTGAAACTAAAAGAAACTCTTGATGAGAAAAGGAGAAAATCGGAGGAGAAAGAGTTCCCTGAATCCCTTTTCCCTGAAAAACCGACCTCAAAAGAAAAGCAAATCCCTCGCAAAGCCCCCCCTCTTACTAAAGCTCCTCTGCCCCATAGAGACACCAAAATGACATCTCTAGGTTCTCCCTCCAAAAAGACCCCCAAACCGTCACCATTCTGCTCGCCAAACAACACGCCCAAGAACACCCCTCCCCCTTCTCCAATGAAAACAGACATGCCCCCTCCTCCCCCCTCAGATAAGAAAAGACATAGAAGCCCCTCTGTAGAGGCTGAATCAAGGAAAAAAAAACAACAACCCTTCTTTAATGGGAAAGATGTGTGCAAAATAACGGCTGAAGTAGAGACAATAATGAAATCCCATAGCAGGAAAGATTACAGAAACCTCCTCGCTTTCAAATCATACCAAAAAAAAGACATTACTAACCCTGAAAATTTTAAAACAAACCACATACTAACAGTTGTCAGGAAACGCGAGGAGGCCAAAGGACTATGGACTATGCTGGAGGAAGCAAACTCTGCTTTCAACCTTTATCCTCCAGCAGCCTATTTCAACGACACCGAATTAATTGAAATTAGAAAACGATGTGTTGGACGGGTCCCCATCAAACTCCATCCTTCACTTTATAGGGCAGTTAAACTAACCTTCCCCCTAGACATCGGCGGTCTGTCCCCTGACGGGTCTATCACCACTGAGATGACCACTGGATCATTGGGGATAGCTGTCGGTGTCTTGACACCGTCTATGTTTGATTAGGTTTCTCAACCCTAAGTAACTCAAGATGGCTTCCTTAAGATTAGCTAGTTTAAATGTCCGAGGGTTGAGGGACGCCTCTCGTAAACTTCGAGTTGCACGCGACCTTCAACGCCTTGGTGTGGATATTTGTTGTATACAGGAAACTCACTTCATTCCTAGTGATTATCAGGGTGTGCTCCTTAGAGACTTTCAGCTCTATTCAGCACATTATGATACCCATGCAAGGGGGGTTACTTGGCTAGTTAAGCGCACTCTTGATGCGTCGTGTGACCCTATTTATGCAGATCCAGAGGGAAGATTACTCGTTCTAGATGTTACCGTAAAGGATGTGGCATTTCGTTTTATTGGGGTTTATGCGCCCAATAACCATGCTGAGCTAGTTTCCTTTTTTCGGCGAATCGAGCCTTTCATGAATTCGTCTCGACGGTTAGTTTTAGCGGGAGACTGGAACGCGGTCCTGGATCCCGAATTAGATCGCGGGGTTAATACCAGAAGGGATACTAATCAGAACCGGGATGCTAAAGCGTTTCGAGACTTTGTCGACAAGTTTGATCTTGTCGATAAATTTCGGAACGAAAAACCCGGGGATTTAGCATGGACTTGGACAGGTAGACGCGGCTCCGATTCGGTGCAACTTTCGAGTTACATCGATCGGTTCTTAGTTAGGAGAGTCGACTTAGGGCTTTTAGACTGTCCAAGTTTTCATAGTATAGTTTATTCGGACCACAGGCTTGTCCGGGTTCGAGTAAACTTAGATAGTGTTAAACCTAGGATGGCTAGTTACTGGAAGTTCAACACGTCGTTGTTCGATGTGAAGGACTTCCGGGAACAGCTTCTACTAACAATACAGAGGGAATTGACGGGGGCTATCATCGGGAATAAGTGGTGGGGCAACCTTAAAAAAGTCATTAGGTCCTTCGCTGCTGATTTTAGTCGCCGGCTCAAACGTAGTTCTAGAGCAGCGAAAGCGGCGCTAGAAGATAGATTAGAAAGGGCGGTGGAGGAGGGGGATAGTGCTAGCTATACTGTAGTTAAGGCTGAACTGGACTCCTTGGATAACAGGGAGGACCAGGGAGTATTAGTTAGGGCTAGATTAAAAAGAGCGCCAAACGAGGCAACAAACATGGCCGCGTCATTGCGTGCGGAGGAGTTTCGACGTTCTGCAGATCGACACATCGCCAGTGTCACATTGCCGGACGGACGAACCGTAACTTCAAACGACGGAATCTTGGAGGGTTTTCGGACTCATTTTCAGGAACTTTTTACCAAGGAGCCCGGTCTGACTATTGAACAGTTTGACACCTATTTAGCCGACTTTTCTCGCCTGGAGGTGACCGAAGCAGCTAGGTGTGAAGGTAGCATAAAAGAGGAAGAAGTCATTGAGGCCTTGAAACAGGTCGGGCTAGACAGGACCCCTGGGATAGATGGTCTGCCCTACGAGGTGTATTTGAGGCTGTCGCCCATTTTTATCCCTTTGCTGACCGTACTTTTTAACTCCTGGTTTAGGAACGGGTGCATACCTCAGTACTTTACCAGGGGGATCATTAAATTGTTACGCAAAGATAAAAATGGAGGGGATGGGATAGGTAATTTCCGGCCCTTAACGATGTTAAACACAGAGTTAAAGATTTTGGCCAAGATCTTAGCAAATCGTCTGCAGATTGTCTTACACCGTCTAATAAGTCCCGAACAGACTTGTTCTGTTAAGGGTCGGACGATTCAAGACAATTTGCACACGATGCGCTTGATCGTAGAAAAAGTCGACACAGAAGCCGCGCTGATCAACTTAGATCAGTCCAAAGCATTCGACAGAGTAGACCATCGTTACCTAGAGGCTGTTCTTCGCTCGGCTGGGTTTGGTCCCCAGTTTCGCTCTTGGATTTGCCTCTTGTATGCCAACCCTGGTGCTATGGTAGAAGTGAATGGGGTGAGGTCGAAACCCTTCATGTTAACAAGATCGATCCGTCAAGGTTGTCCGTTATCCCCAATGTTATATGTGCTGGCGCTTGAGCCATATTTGCGCCAGCTTCGGGTGAATCCGGTCCTTCGCGGGATTACTTTGCCAGGTGGCTCTACCCCGGTAAAGTATACCGCCTATGCTGACGACGTGACTGTGCTTGTAACGAGCAGTGCCGAGATTAGAGTCGTTGACATAGAAACAAGTCGGTATGCCAAGGTCACAGGGGCCATAATTAACTACGTTAAGTCTATTGGCTTACGTATCGGTGCCTGGAGGGGTATGCCCCTTCAGGGACCCTTTGGTTGGACTGATGGGCCATGCAAGCTACTCGGCGTCTGGTTTGGCCCCGGTCTCCAGCTGGAGAAAAATTGGTCGGAGGTATTGGAAGCGGTCAAGGTCGCATCTCATTTGTGGGCCTTGAGAAATCTGTCTTTGAAGGGTCGGGCGGAGGTATGCAATTCTCATATCTACCCCCTGATCCTTTACCGTCTATCAGTACTTCCACTCCCGGAAACCACACTAGTTGATCTGGTGCGTGCTCTTTTTGCATTCTTATGGCGCGGAAAGCAAGCCATGGTTACTCGGGAGGTCTGTTACCTGCATCCGTCTGAAGGCGGTCTGGGTATGCCTAGTGTGCTAATACGTAGACACACTCTTAGGCTGATATACCTGGATCGAATGTGTACACCAAGTGAGGGAAACGGTGTCTTCTGGATAGAAGACACTAAGAAAGCCTTTCCGGCTTTGGAGAGTGTGCATTCGGCTAGAGGAGAGGCACACAAGTTGTTCCGAAACGAGTGCCCTTTCTATCGCGAGTGTCGGCAGGCCTTGAGATTTCTTCTACGGGTCCAAGAAAGCCTCTCTGACACCCAGCTGTTGTCTCGCAAGGCGCTATATCGGGCCTTAGTGAGGGGATCCGTTCGAGACGAAAAGATTGAGGAGTTCGGTTTTACGAAGGAGGAGCGCCGCTTAATATGGCCTTGGGCGCCTGGGTCGAGCTGCTTCGATAATTACGAGGCATCACTCACCTGGCTGGTAATACGAAATGCCCTCTGGGTCGGCAAAAGACTTTACGCAGCGGGTTTTACGGAGACACCCAATTGTGTCCGATGCGGAGAATGGGAGGAAGACCTTGATCATGCTTTCTTCCACTGCGCCATTGTTCGACCGCTGTGTGAGTTAGTTGAAGGCTTCACGGTTTGCATGCTGAGCGAGCGGTTTTTTGTGCTGGAGTCGGTTTCCCCGTGCTGCAACTGGGCACCGACCATGAAGAAAGAAGAACGCTATGTTTTTCTGTGTTTATTAGCAGTTATGAGAGGCGCGATTTGGACGACGCGACAGAAGGAGGTTTACGGAGGTGAGACCTTCACTGCTCCCCAGCTTGTCCTCATTTTCAAATATCGATTGAAAATGCGAATTAAGCTGGAGAAGGTGAAACTCACTCCTGTGAATTTCAACGACAGGTGGGTGAAAGTTTCGCGATTGTGTAAAGTGAATGGAGCTAATCTTGAATTTCTTTTTTGAGTGGCTTAGGTTTTTTTAAGGATTTTGGGTAACTTGATCAAACATGGACATGCATCGGACCTCCTAGAGTAGGCTAGTTAGGCATTTTTGTTCGATTTTTAACTTAGCTAGAGTATGCATGCTATCATCGCCCCAATCCCCCTTTTTGGTTTTCCCTGTCCCAGCGTCCCCCCCTTTTTTTTTTTTTTTTTCCCTCACTTTTGGTTCGATAACCCCCAATCCCGGCCCCTTAGGTGATGGATAAACTGTTTTGCCAGAGATGTGGGCCATTTTTGTTGTGTTTGAATAAAGTCAGTTTTCGTGGGACCCACATCTTTTCGACTGGCAAAACTTTTTATCCGCCACAATTAGTAGTGAGGGGGTTCTTTTTACTAACCACCTTGTACCATTGTATATTTTTCATCCAATTTTGTAAATAAGATTTTTATCCCCAACCCCCCCACATCATGTATATATATTTGTAACTTTCGGGTTTTAAGTAGGATGTCCACAGAGTGTTTCTGGTATTTTGGTGAAAGAGTCTAGTTAAGTTAACGTTATGTTAGTTAGGTCAACATTAACCCCCACCCCCCTTTTTCGGCCTTGTGCCACATTTTTATTTGTGTAATTTTATTTTATACAATAAAATAAATATTAACTTTACCCTTCGTCTGACTACGTCTTTATCGCTCAAAATTTGTTGGTTCGTATATTGTTATTCTGCACGTTATATTGTTACTATTTTGTTATCACCTTGTTAAATTTGTTATTGCTTATCTTCTTCTTCCCCCGGCACCACTTTTTCAATTACCGGATTCTTTTTTTTTTTTCTTTTTTTTTAATTTTTTTTTTTTTTTTCTGGACTGTTATCTTTCTCTCCTCTTGTTATACGCCGGCCATGGCAACTGCCAGCTGTGTGCCGACGGTTGAGGTGAAGGAAGATGAGGCATTAGGTGGATGGACAAAACCACCAAAAGTAAAAATCGACGTCGTTAAATTTGTCGAAGACGCAAAGAAATGTGTGGAATTTACGACAGAAACGGGTATTAAGTTGGAACAACCGCGGTTACAAGAATTTGCTAAGAGGACTATTTCTCTATTTGTAATAGACCGTAAAACAAAAAAACTAATTAGATCAACGAAAGATGTTGTCACCAAATTAATTTCATCAGCAGGTTTAAGAGCTGAGCGGATTACAAAATGCAAAGGATATAACACATGGGCAGCTCTTTTTAAGACGGAAGAAGAATGCATAGCAATGACAAAAAAAGAAATCATTACCAACGAGTACGTTCTGAGAATGGAATACTTAGGAAGGCGAAGAACCACAGTGTCCATTTTTGAAGTTCCTGGTGCTGTCCCCGGGGAATACCTAGCCGCTTTCTTACTTAAGTTTGGGGACATAACCGGAATAGAAGAGGACCACTATAATGGAGTTTGGACTTTCGACATTCTGCTTAATGCAGAAGCATTTCTACGTATACCATACTACCTGGAGGCTGGAGTAGAGAAGCTGCCAATCGTGGTCGCAGGTAGAAGACCAGCATGTTGGATATGTGGGGAAGTCGGCCATCTCACTTACACATGCCCCAAAAGGAAGCCAGCCGTAAAAGTTATCCCTACAAATGAACGGAAAATAGGTTATGTAGAACCTAAGGACAATTCCCAGACACCAGCAGAAGAGAAAAAAGAAATCACACCTGAGGAGTTTGAAAAAACTTTTAATTCAGAGCAACAATCCCCCAAAAAGAAGGACAACTGGACACTCATCCCTCTTTCAAAAAAATCCCCACCCAAGACTTATGCTAAGTCCCTCTCTAAAGAAGAGAAAATTGAAATTAGAACAAGTAAAGACCCAGGGGGCAATAAATACAAAACCCTACTGAAACTAAAAGAAACTCTTGATGAGAAAAGGAGAAAATCGGAGGAGAAAGAGTTCCCTGAATCCCTTTTCCCTGAAAAACCGACCTCAAAAGAAAAGCAAATCCCTCGCAAAGCCCCCCCTCTTACTAAAGCTCCTCTGCCCCATAGAGACACCAAAATGACATCTCTAGGTTCTCCCTCCAAAAAGACCCCCAAACCGTCACCATTCTGCTCGCCAAACAACACGCCCAAGAACACCCCTCCCCCTTCTCCAATGAAAACAGACATGCCCCCTCCTCCCCCCTCAGATAAGAAAAGACATAGAAGCCCCTCTGTAGAGACTGAATCAAGAAAAAAAAAACAACAACCCTTCTTTAATGGGAAAGATGTGTGCAAAATAACGGCAGAAGTAGAGACCATAATCAAGTCCCATAGCAGGAAAGATTACAGAAACCTCCTCGCTTTCAAATCATACCAAAAAAAAGACATTACTAACCCTGAAAATTTTAAAACAAACCACATACTAACAGTTGTCAGGAAACGCGAGGAGGCCAAAGGACTATGGACTATGCTGGAGGAAGCAAACTCTGCTTTCAACCTTTATCCTCCAGCAGCCTATTTCAACGACACCGAATTAATTGAAATTAGAAAACGATGTGTTGGACGGGTCCCCATCAAACTCCATCCTTCACTTTATAGGGCAGTTAAACTAACCTTCCCCCTAGACATCGGCGGTCTGTCCCCTGACGGGTCTATCACCACTGAGATGACCACTGGATCATTGGGGACAGCTGTCGGTGTCTTGACACCGTCTATGTTTGATTAACTACGTTAAGTCTATTGGCTTACGTATCGGTGCCTGGAGGGGTATGCCCCTTCAGGGACCCTTTGGTTGGACTGATGGGCCATGCAAGCTACTCGGCGTCTGGTTTGGCCCCGGTCTCCAGCTGGAGAAAAATTGGTCGGAGGTATTGGAAGCGGTCAAGGTCGCATCTCATTTGTGGGCCTTGAGAAATCTGTCTTTGAAGGGTCGGGCGGAGGTATGCAATTCTCATATCTACCCCCTGATCCTTTACCGTCTATCAGTACTTCCACTCCCGGAAACCACACTAGTTGATCTGGTGCGTGCTCTTTTTGCATTCTTATGGCGCGGAAAGCAAGCCATGGTTACTCGGGAGGTCTGTTACCTGCATCCGTCTGAAGGCGGTCTGGGTATGCCTAGTGTGCTAATACGTAGACACACTCTTAGGCTGATATACCTGGATCGAATGTGTACATCAAGTGAGGGAAACGGTGTCTTCTGGATAGAAGACACTAAGAAAGCCTTTCCGGCTTTGGAGAGTGTGCATTCGGCTAGAGGAGAGGCACACAAGTTGTTCCGAAACGAGTGCCCTTTCTATCGCGAGTGTCGGCAGGCCTTGAGATTTCTTCTACGGGTCCAAGAAAGCCTCTCTGACACCCAGCTGTTGTCTCGCAAGGCGCTATATCGGGCCTTAGTGAGGGGATCCGTTCGAGACGAAAAGATTGAGGAGTTCGGTTTTACGAAGGAGGAGCGCCGCTTAATATGGCCTTGGGCGCCTGGGTCGAGCTGCTTCGATAATTACGAGGCATCACTCACCTGGCTGGTAATACGAAATGCCCTCTGGGTCGGCAAAAGACTTTACGCAGCGGGTTTTACGGAGACACCCAATTGTGTCCGATGCGGAGAATGGGAGGAAGACCTTGATCATGCTTTCTTCCACTGCGCCATTGTTCGACCGTTGTGTGAGTTAGTTGAAGGCTTCACGGTTTGCATGCTGAGCGAGCGGTTTTTTGTGCTGGAGTCGGTTTCCCCGTGCTGCAACTGGGCACCGACCATGAAGAAAGAAGAACGCTATGTTTTTCTGTGTTTATTAGCAGTTATGAGAGGCGCGATTTGGACGACGCGACAGAAGGAGGTTTACGGAGGTGAGACCTTCACTGCTCCCCAGCTTGTCCTCATTTTCAAATATCGATTGAAAATGCGAATTAAGCTGGAGAAGGTGAAACTCACTTCTGTGAATTTCAACGACAGGTGGGTGAAAGTTTCGCGATTGTGTAAAGTGAATGGAGCTAATCTTGAATTTCTTTTTTGAGTGGCTTAGGTTTTTTTAAGGATTTTGGGTGACTTGATCAAACATGGACATGCATCGGACCTCCTAGAGTAGGCTAGTTAGGCATTTTTGTTCGATTTTTAACTTAGCTAGAGTATGCATGCTATCATCGCCCCAATCCCCCTTTTTGGTTTTCCCTGTCCCAGCGTCCCCCCCTTTTTTTTTTTTTTTTTTTTTTTTCCCCCCACTTTTGGTTCGATAACCCCCAATCCCGGCCCCTTAGGTGATGGATAAACTGTTTTGCCAGAGATGTGGGCCATTTTTGTGGTGTTTGAATAAAGTCAGTTTTCGTGGGACCCACATTTTTTCGACTGGCAAAACTTTTTATCCGCCACAATCAGTAGTGAGGGGGTTCTTTTTACTAACCACCTTTTAGCATTGTATATTTTTCATCCAATTTTGTAAATAAGATTTTTATCCCCAACCCCCCCACATCATGTATATATATTTGTAACTTTCGGGTTTTAAGTAGGATGTCCACAGAGTGATTCTGGTATTTTGGTGAAAGAGTCTAGTTAAGTTAACGTTATGTTAGTTAGGTCATCATTAACCCCCATCCCCTTTTTCGGCCTTGTGCCACATTTTTATTTGTGTAATTTTATTTTATACAATAAAATAAATATTAACTTTACCCTTCGTCTGACTACGTCTTTATCGCTCAAAATTTGTTGGTTCGTATATTGTTATTCTGCACGTTATATTGTTACTATTTTGTTATCACCTTGTTAAATTTGTTATTGCTTATCTTCTTCTTCCCCCGGCACCACTTTTTCAATTACCGGATTCTTTTTTTTTTTTCTTTTTTTTTAATTTTTTTTTTTTTTTTCTGGACTGTTATCTTTCTCTCCTCTTGTTATACGCCGGCCATGGCAACTGCCAGCTGTGTGCCGACGGTTGAGGTGAAGGAAGATGAGGCATTAGGTGGATGGACAAAACCACCAAAAGTAAAAATCGACGTCGTTAAATTTGTCGAAGACGCAAAGAAATGTGTGGAATTTACGACAGAAACGGGTATTAAGTTGGAACAACCGCGGTTACAAGAATTTGCTAAGAGGACTATTTCTCTATTTGTAATAGACCGTAAAACAAAAAAACTAATTAGATCAACGAAAGATGTTGTCACCAAATTAATTTCATCAGCAGGTTTAAGAGCTGAGCGGATTACAAAATGCAAAGGATATAACACATGGGCAGCTCTTTTTAAGACGGAAGAAGAATGCATAGCAATGACAAAAAAAGAAATCATTACCAACGAGTACGTTCTGAGAATGGAATACTTAGGAAGGCGAAGAACCACAGTGTCCATTTTTGAAGTTCCTGGTGCTGTCCCCGGGGAATACCTAGCCGCTTTCTTACTTAAGTTTGGGGACATAACCGGAATAGAAGAGGACCACTATAATGGAGTTTGGACTTTCGACATTCTGCTTAATGCAGAAGCATTTCTACGTATACCATACTACCTGGAGGCTGGAGTAGAGAAGCTGCCAATCGTGGTCGCAGGTAGAAGACCAGCATGTTGGATATGTGGGGAAGTCGGCCATCTCACTTACACATGCCCCAAAAGGAAGCCAGCCGTAAAAGTTATCCCTACAAATGAACGGAAAATAGGTTATGTAGAACCTAAGGACAATTCCCAGACACCAGCAGAAGAGAAAAATGAAATAACACCTGAGGAGTTTGAAAAGACTTTCAATTCAGAAAAACAATCCCCCAAAAAGAAGGACAACTGGACACTCATCCCTCTTTCAAAAAAATCCCCACCCAAGACTTATGCTAAGTCCCTCTCTAAAGAAGAGAAAATTGAAATTAGAACAAGTAAAGACCCAGGGGGCAATAAATTCAAAACCCTACTGAAACTAAAAGAAACTCTTGATGAGAAAAGGAGAAAATCGGAGGAGAAAGAGTTCCCTGAATCCCTTTTCCCTGAAAAACCGACCTCAAAAGAAAAGCAAATCTCTCGCAAAGCCCCCCCCTCTTACTAAAGCTTCTTTGCCCCATAGAGACACCAAAATGACATCTCTAGGTTCTCCCTCCAAAAAGACCCCCAAACCGTCACCATTCTGCTCGCCAAACAACACGCCCAAGAACACCCCTCCCCCTTCTCCAATGAAAACAGACATGCCCCCTCCTCCCCCCTCAGATAAGAAAAGACATAGAAGCCCCTCTGTAGAGACTGAATCAAGGAAAAAAAAACAACAACCCTTCTTTAATGGGAAGGACGTGTGTAAAATCACGGCAGAAGTAGAGACCATAATGAAGTCCCATAGCAGGAAAGATTACAGAAACCTCCTCGCTTTCAAATCATACCAAAAAAAAGACATTACTAACCCTGAAAATTTTAAAACAAACCACATACTAACAGTTGTCAGGAAACGCGAGGAGGCCAAAGGACTATGGACTATGCTGGAGGAAGCAAACTCTGCTTTCAACCTTTATCCTCCAGCAGCCTATTTCAACGACACCGAATTAATTGAAATTAGAAAACGATGTGTTGGACGGGTCCCCATCAAACTCCATCCTTCACTTTATAGGGCAGTTAAACTAACCTTCCCCCTAGACATCGGCGGTCTGTCCCCTGACGGGTCTATCACCACTGAGATGACCACTGGATCATTGGGGACAGCTGTCGGTGTCTTGACACCGTCTATGTTTGATTAGGTTTCTCAACCCTAAGTAACTCAAGATGGCTTCCTTAAGATTAGCTAGTTTAAATGTCCGAGGGTTGAGGGACGCCTCTCGTAAACTTCGAGTTGCACGCGACCTTCAACGCCTTGGTGTGGATATTTGTTGTATACAGGAAACTCACTTCATTCCTAGTGATTATCAGGGTGTGCTCCTTAGAGACTTTCAGCTCTATTCAGCACATTATGATACCCATGCAAGGGGGGTTACTTGGCTAGTTAAGCGCACTCTTGATGCGTCGTGTGACCCTATTTATGCAGATCCAGAGGGAAGATTACTCGTTCTAGATGTTACCGTAAAGGATGTGGCATTTCGTTTTATTGGGGTTTATGCGCCCAATAACCATGCTGAGCTAGTTTCCTTTTTTCGGCGAATCGAGCCTTTCATGAATTCGTCTCGACGGTTAGTTTTAGCGGGAGACTGGAACGCGGTCCTGGATCCCGAATTAGATCGCGGGGTTAATACCAGAAGGGATACTAATCAGAACCGGGATGCTAAAGCGTTTCGAGACTTTGTCGACAAGTTTGATCTTGTCGATAAATTTCGGAACGAAAAACCCGGGGATTTAGCATGGACTTGGACAGGTAGACGCGGCTCCGATTCGGTGCAACTTTCGAGTTACATCGATCGGTTCTTAGTTAGGAGAGTCGACTTAGGGCTTTTAGACTGTCCAAGTTTTCATAGTATAGTTTATTCGGACCACAGGCTTGTCCGGGTTCGAGTAAACTTAGATAGTGTTAAACCTAGGATGGCTAGTTACTGGAAGTTCAACACGTCGTTGTTCGATGTGAAGGACTTCCGGGAACAGCTTCTACTAACAATACAGAGGGAATTGACGGGGGCTATCATCGGGAATAAGTGGTGGGGCAACCTTAAAAAAGTCATTAGGTCCTTCGCTGCTGATTTTAGTCGCCGGCTCAAACGTAGTTCTAGAGCAGCGAAAGCGGCGCTAGAAGATAGATTAGAAAGGGCGGTGGAGGAGGGGGATAGTGCTAGCTATACTGTAGTTAAGGCTGAACTGGACTCCTTGGATAACAGGGAGGACCAGGGAGTATTAGTTAGGGCTAGATTAAAAAGAGCGCCAAACGAGGCAACAAACATGGCCGCGTCATTGCGTGCGGAGGAGTTTCGACGTTCTGCAGATCGACACATCGCCAGTGTCACATTGCCGGACGGACGAACCGTAACTTCAAACGACGGAATCTTGGAGGGTTTTCGGACTCATTTTCAGGAACTTTTTACCAAGGAGCCCGGTCTGACTATTGAACAGTTTGACACCTATTTAGCCGACTTTTCTCGCCTGGAGGCGACCGAAGCAGCTAGGTGTGAAGGTAGCATAAAAGAGGAAGAAGTCATTGAGGCCTTGAAACAGGTCGGGCTAGACAGGACCCCTGGGATAGATGGTCTGCCCTACGAGGTGTATTTGAGGCTGTCGCCCATTTTTATCCCTTTGCTGACCGTACTTTTTAACTCCTGGTTTAGGAACGGGTGCATACCTCAGTACTTTACCAGGGGGATCATTAAATTGTTACGCAAAGATAAAAATGGAGGGGATGGGATAGGTAATTTCCGGCCCTTAACGATGTTAAACACAGAGTTAAAGATTTTGGCCAAGATCTTAGCAAATCGTCTGCAGATTGTCTTACACCGTCTAATAAGTCCCGAACAGACTTGTTCTGTTAAGGGTCGGACGATTCAAGACAATTTGCACACGATACGCTTGATCGTAGAAAAAGTCGACACAGAAGCCGCGCTGATCAACTTAGATCAGTCCAAAGCATTCGACAGAGTAGACCATCGTTACCTAGAGGCTGTTCTTCGCTCGGCTGGGTTTGGTCCCCAGTTTCGCTCTTGGATTTGCCTCTTGTATGCCAACCCTGGTGCTATGGTAGAAGTGAATGGGGTGAGGTCGAAACCCTTCATGTTAACAAGATCGATCCGTCAAGGTTGTCCGTTATCCCCAATGTTATATGTGCTGGCGCTTGAGCCATATTTGCGCCAGCTTCGGGTGAATCCGGTCCTTCGCGGGATTACTTTGCCAGGTGGCTCTACCCCGGTAAAGTATACCGCCTATGCTGACGACGTGACTGTGCTTGTAACGAGCAGTGCCGAGATTAGAGTCGTTGACATAGAAACAAGTCGGTATGCCAAGGTCACAGGGGCCATAATTAACTACGTTAAGTCTATTGGCTTACGTATCGGTGCCTGGAGGGGTATGCCCCTTCAGGGACCCTTTGGTTGGACTGATGGGCCATGCAAGCTACTCGGCGTCTGGTTTGGCCCCGGTCTCCAGCTGGAGAAAAATTGGTCGGAGGTATTGGAAGCGGTCAAGGTCGCATCTCATTTGTGGGCCTTGAGAAATCTGTCTTTGAAGGGTCGGGCGGAGGTATGCAATTCTCATATCTACCCCCTGATCCTTTATCGTCTATCAGTACTTCCACTCCCGGAAACCACACTAGTTGATCTGGTGCGTGCTCTTTTTGCATTCTTATGGCGCGGAAAGCAAGCCATGGTTGCTCGGGAGGTCTGTTACCTGCATCCGTCTGAAGGCGGTCTGGGTATGCCTAGTGTGCTAATACGTAGACACACTCTTAGGCTGATATACCTGGATCGAATGTGTACACCAAGTGAGGGAAACGGTGTCTTCTGGATAGAAGACACTAAGAAAGCCTTTCCGGCTTTGGAGAGTGTGCATTCGGCTAGAGGAGAGGCACACAAGTTGTTCCGAAACGAGTGCCCTTTCTATCGCGAGTGTCGGCAGGCCTTGAGATTTCTTCTTCGGGTCCAAGAAAGCCTCTCTGACACCCAGCTGTTGTCTCGCAAGGCGCTATATCGGGCCTTAGTGAGGGGATCCGTTCGAGACGAAAAGATTGAGGAGTTCGGTTTTACGAAGGAGGAGCGCCGCTTAATATGGCCTTGGGCGCCTGGGTCGAGCTGCTTCGATAATTACGAGGCATCACTCACCTGGCTGGTAATACGAAGTGCCCTCTGGGTCGGCAAAAGACTTTACGCAGCGGGTTTTACGGAGACACCCAATTGTGTCCGATGCGGAGAATGGGAGGAAGACCTTGATCATGCTTTCTTCCACTGCGCCATTGTTCGACCGTTGTGTGAGTTAGTTGAAGGCTTCACGGTTCGCATGCTGAGCGAGCGGTTTTTTGTGCTGGAGTCGGTTTCCCCGTGCTGCAACTGGGCACCGACCATGAAGAAAGAAGAACGCTATGTTTTTCTGTGTTTACTAGCAGTTATGAGAGGCGTGATTTGGACGACGCGACAGAAGGAGGTTTACGGAGGTGAGACCTTCACTGCTCCCCAGCTTGTCCTCATTTTCAAATATCGATTGAAAATGCGAATTAAGCTGGAGAAGGTGAAACTCACTTCTGTGAATTTCAACGACAGGTGGGTGAAAGTTTCGCGATTGTGTAAAGTGAATGGAGCTAATCTTGAATTTCTTTTTTGAGTGGCTTAGGTTTTTATAAGGATTTTGGGTGACTTGATCAAACATGGACATGCATCGGACCTCCTAGAGTAGGCTAGTTAGGCATTTTTGTTCGATTTTTAACTTAGCTAGAGTATGCATGCTATCATCGCCCCAATCCCCTTTTTTGGTTTTCCCTGTCCCAGCGTCCCCCCCTTTTTTTTTTTTTTTTTTTTTTTCCCCCACTTTTGGTTCGATAACCCCCAATCCCGGCCCCTTAGGTGATGGATAAACTGTTTTGCCAGAGATGTGGGCCATTTTTGTTGTGTTTGAAAAAAGTCAGTTTTCGTGGGACCCACATCTTTTCGACTGGCAAAACTTTTTATCCGCCACAATTAGTAGTGAGGGGGTTCTTTTTACTAACCACCTTTTACCATTGTATATTTTTCATCCAATTTTGTAAATAAGATTTTTATCCCCAACCCCCCCACATCATGTATATATATTTGTAACTTTCGGGTTTTAAGTAAGATGTCCACAGAGTGATTCTGGTATTTTGGTGAAAGAGTCCAGTTAAGTTAATGTTATGTTAGTTAGGTCAACATTAACCCCCACCCCCCTTTTTCGGCCTTGTGCCACATTTTTATTTGTGTAATTTTATTTTATACAATAAAATAAATATTAACTTTACCCTTCGTCTGACTACGTCTTTATCGCTCAAAATTTGTTGGTTCGTATATTGTTATTCTGCATGTTATATTGTTACTATTTTGTTATCACCTTGTTAAATTTGTTATTGCTTATCTTCTTCTTCCCCCGGCACCACTTTTTCAATTACCGGATTCTTTTTTTTTCTTTTTTTTTCTTTTTTTTTTTGGACTGTTATCTTTCTCTCCTCTTGTTATACGCCGGCCATGGCAACTGCCAGCTGTGTGCCGACGGTTGAGGTGAAGGAAGATGAGGCATTAGGTGGATGGACAAAACCACCAAAAGTAAAAATCGACGTCGTTAAATTTGTCGAAGACGCAAAGAAATGTGTGGAATTTACAACAGAAACGGGTATTAAGTTGGAACAACCGCGGTTACAAGAATTTGCTAAGAGGACTATTTCTCTATTTGTAATAGACCGTAAAACAAAAAAACTAATTAGATCAACGAAAGATGTTGTCACCAAATTAATTTCATCAGCAGGTTTAAGAGCTGAGCGGATTACAAAATGCAAAGGATATAACACATGGGCAGCTCTTTTTAAGACGGAAGAAGAATGCATAGCAATGACAAAAAAAGAAATTATTACCAACGAGTACGTTCTGAGAATGGAATACCTAGGAAGGCGAAGAACTACAGTGTCCATTTTTGAAGTTCCTGGTGCTGTCCCCGGGGAATACCTAGCCGCTTTCTTACTTAAGTTTGGGGACATAACCGGAATAGAAGAAGACCATTATAACGGAGTATGGACTTTTGACATTCTGCTTAATGCAGAAGCATTTCTACGCATACCTTACTACCTGGAGGCTGGAGTAGAGAAGCTGCCAATCGTGGTCGCAGGCAGAAGACCAGCATGTTGGATATGTGGGGAAGTCGGCCATCTCACTTACACATGCCCCAAAAGGAAGCCAGCTGTAAAAATTATCCCTACAAATGACCGGAAAATAGGTTATGTAGAACCTAAGGACAATTCCCAGACACCAGCAGAAGAGAAAAAAGAAATCACACCTGAGGAGTTTGAAAAAACTTTTAATTCAGAGCAACAATCCCCCAAAAAGGACAACTGGACACTCATCCCTCTTTCAAAAAAATCCCCACCCAAGACTTATGCTAAGTCCCTCTCTAAAGAAGAGAAAATTGAAATTAGAACAAGTAAAGACCCAGGGGGCAATAAATACAAAACCCTACTGAAACTAAAAGAAACTCTTGATGAGAAAAGGAGAAAATCGGAGGAGAAAGAGTTCCCTGAATCCCTTTTCCCTGAAAAACCGACCTCAAAAGAAAAGCAAATCCCTCGCAAAGCCCCCCCTCTTACTAAAGCTCCTCTGCCCCATAGAGACACCAAAATGACATCTCTAGGTTCTCCCTCCAAAAAGACCCCCAAACCGTCACCATTCTGCTCGCCAAACAACACGCCCAAGAACACCCCTCCCCCTTCTCCAATGAAAACAGACATGCCCCCTCCTCCCCCCTCAGATAAGAAAAGACATAGAAGCCCCTCTGTAGAGACTGAATCAAGAAAAAAAAAAACAACAACCCTTCTTTAATGGGAAAGATGTGTGCAAAATAACGGCAGAAGTAGAGACCATAATGAAGTCCCATAGCAGGAAAGATTACAGAAACCTCCTCGCTTTCAAATCATACCAAAAAAAAGACATTACTAACCCTGAAAATTTTAAAACAAACCACATACTAACAGTTGTCAGGAAACGCGAGGAGGCCAAAGGACTATGGACTATGCTGGAGGAAGCAAACTCTGCTTTCAACCTTTATCCTCCAGCAGCCTATTTCAACGACACCGAATTAATTGAAATTAGAAAACGATGTGTTGGACGGGTCCCCATCAAACTCCATCCTTCACTTTATAGGGCAGTTAAACTAACCTTCCCCCTAGACATCGGCGGTCTGTCCCCTGACGGATCTATCACCACTGAGATGACCACTGGATCATTGGGGACAGCTGTCGGTGTCTTGACACCGTCTATGTTTGATTAGGTTTCTCAACCCTAAGTAACTCAAGATGGCTTCCTTAAGATTAGCTAGTTTAAATGTCCGAGGGTTGAGGGACGCCTCTCGTAAACTTCGAGTTGCACGCGACCTTCAACGCCTTGGTGTGGATATTTGTTGTATACAGGAAACTCACTTCATTCCTAGTGATTATCAGGGTGTGCTCCTTAGAGACTTTCAGCTCTATTCAGCACATTATGATACCCATGCAAGGGGGGTTACTTGGCTAGTTAAGCGCACTCTTGATGCGTCGTGTGACCCTATTTATGCAGATCCAGAGGGAAGATTACTCGTTCTAGATGTTACCGTAAAGGATGTGGCATTTCGTTTTATTGGGGTTTATGCGCCCAATAACCATGCTGAGCTAGTTTCCTTTTTTCGGCGAATCGAGCCTTTCATGAATTCGTCTCGACGGTTAGTTTTAGCGGGAGACTGGAACGCGGTCCTGGATCCCGAATTAGATCGCGGGGTTAATACCAGAAGGGATACTAATCAGAACCGGGATGCTAAAGCGTTTCGAGACTTTGTCGACAAGTTTGATCTTGTCGATAAATTTCGGAACGAAAAACCCGGGGATTTAGCATGGACTTGGACAGGTAGACGCGGCTCCGATTCGGTGCAACTTTCGAGTTACATCGATCGGTTCTTAGTTAGGAGAGTCGACTTAGGGCTTTTAGACTGTCCAAGTTTTCATAGTATAGTTTATTCGGACCACAGGCTTGTCCGGGTTCGAGTAAACTTAGATAGTGTTAAACCTAGGATGGCTAGTTACTGGAAGTTCAACACGTCGTTGTTCGATGTGAAGGACTTCCGGGAACAGCTTCTACTAACAATACAGAGGGAATTGACGGGGGCTATCATCGGGAATAAGTGGTGGGGCAACCTTAAAAAAGTCATTAGGTCCTTCGCTGCTGATTTTAGTCGCCGGCTCAAACGTAGTTCTAGAGCAGCGAAAGCGGCGCTAGAAGATAGATTAGAAAGGGCGGTGGAGGAGGGGGATAGTGCTAGCTATACTGTAGTTAAGGCTGAACTGGACTCCTTGGATAACAGGGAGGACCAGGGAGTATTAGTTAGGGCTAGATTAAAAAGAGCGCCAAACGAGGCAACAAACATGGCCGCGTCATTGCGTGCGGAGGAGTTTCGACGTTCTGCAGATCGACACATCGCCAGTGTCACATTGCCGGACGGACGAACCGTAACTTCAAACGACGGAATCTTGGAGGGTTTTCGGACTCATTTTCAGGAACTTTTTACCAAGGAGCCCGGTCTGACTATTGAACAGTTTGACACCTATTTAGCCGACTTTTCTCGCCTGGAGGCGACCGAAGCAGCTAGGTGTGAAGGTAGCATAAAAGAGGAAGAAGTCATTGAGGCCTTGAAACAGGTCGGGCTAGACAGGACCCCTGGGATAGATGGTCTGCCCTACGAGGTGTATTTGAGGCTGTCGCCCATTTTTATCCCTTTGCTGACCGTACTTTTTAACTCCTGGTTTAGGAACGGGTGCATACCTCAGTACTTTACCAAGGGGATCATTAAATTGTTACGCAAAGATAAAAATGGAGGGGATGGGATAGGTAATTTCCGGCCCTTAACGATGTTAAACACAGAGTTAAAGATTTTGGCCAAGATCTTAGCAAATCGTCTGCAGATTGTCTTACACCGTCTAATAAGTCCCGAACAGACTTGTTCTGTTAAGGGTCGGACGATTCAAGACAATTTGCACACGATACGCTTGATCGTAGAAAAAGTCGACACAGAAGCCGCGCTGATCAACTTAGATCAGTCCAAAGCATTCGACAGAGTAGACCATCGTTACCTAGAGGCTGTTCTTCGCTCGGCTGGGTTTGGTCCCCAGTTTCGCTCTTGGATTTGCCTCTTGTATGCCAACCCTGGTGCTATGGTAGAAGTGAATGGGGTGAGGTCGAAACCCTTCATGTTAACAAGATCGATCCGTCAAGGTTGTCCGTTATCCCCAATGTTATATGTGCTGGCGCTTGAGCCATATTTGCGCCAGCTTCGGGTGAATCCGGTCCTTCGCGGGATTACTTTGCCAGGTGGCTCTACCCCGGTAAAGTATACCGCCTATGCTGACGACGTGACTGTGCTTGTAACGAGCAGTGCCGAGATTAGAGTCGTTGACATAGAAACAAGTCGGTATGCCAAGGTCACAGGGGCCATAATTAACTACGTTAAGTCTATTGGCTTACGTATCGGTGCCTGGAGGGGTATGCCCCTTCAGGGACCCTTTGGTTGGACTGATGGGCCATGCAAGCTACTCGGCGTCTGGTTTGGCCCCGGTCTCCAGCTGGAGAAAAATTGGTCGGAGGTATTGGAAGCGGTCAAGGTCGCATCTCATTTGTGGGCCTTGAGAAATCTGTCTTTGAAGGGTCGGGCGGAGGTATGCAATTCTCATATCTATCCCCTGATCCTTTACCGTCTATCAGTACTTCCACTCCCGGAAACCACACTAGTTGATCTGGTGCGTGCTCTTTTTGCATTCTTATGGCGCGGAAAGCAAGCCATGGTTACTCGGGAGGTCTGTTACCTGCATCCGTCTGAAGGCGGTCTGGGTATGCCTAGTGTGCTAATACGTAGACACACTCTTAGGCTGATATACCTGGATCGAATGTGTACACCAAGTGAGGGAAACGGTGTCTTCTGGATAGAAGACACTAAGAAAGCCTTTCCGGCTTTGGAGAGTGTGCATTCGGCTAGAGGAGAGGCACACAAGTTGTTCCGAAACGAGTGCCCTTCCTATCGCGAGTGTCGGCAGGCCTTGAGATTTCTTCTACGGGTCCAAGAAAGCCTCTCTGACACCCAGCTGTTGTCTCGCAAGGCGCTATATCGGGCCTTAGTGAGGGGATCCGTTCGAGACGAAAAGATTGAGGAGTTCGGTTTTACGAAGGAGGAGCGCCGCTTAATATGGCCTTGGGCGCCTGGGTCGAGCTGCTTCGATAATTACGAGGCATCACTCACCTGGCTGGTAATACGAAATGCCCTCTGGGTCGGCAAAAGACTTTACGCAGCGGGTTTTACGGAGACACCCAATTGTGTCCGATGCGGAGAATGGGAGGAAGACCTTGATCATGCTTTCTTCCACTGCGCCATTGTTCGACCGTTGTGTGAGTTAGTTGAAGGCTTCACGGTTCGCATGCTGAGCGAGCGGTTTTTTGTGCTGGAGTCGGTTTCCCCGTGCTGCAACTGGGCACCGACCATGAAGAAAGAAGAACGCTATGTTTTTCTGTGTTTACTAGCAGTTATGAGAGGCGTGATTTGGACGACGCGACAGAAGGAGGTTTACGGAGGTGAGACCTTCACTGCTCCCCAGCTTGTCCTCATTTTCAAATATCGATTGAAAATGCGAATTAAGCTGGAGAAGGTGAAACTCACTTCTGTGAATTTCAACGACAGGTGGGTGAAAGTTTCGCGATTGTGTAAAGTGAATGGAGCTAATCTTGAATTTCTTTTTTGAGTGGCTTAGGTTTTTTAAGGATTTTGGGTGACTTGATCAAACATAGACATGCATCGGACCTCCTAGAGTAGGCTAGTTAGGCATTTTTGTTCGATTTTTAACTTAGCTAGAGTATGCATGCTATCATCGCCCCAATCCCCTTTTTTGTTTTTCCCTGTCCCAGCGTCCCCCCCCCCTTTTTTTTTTTTTTTTTTTTTTTTTTTTTCCCCACTTTTGGTTCGATAACCCCCAATCCCGGCCCCTTAGGTGATGGATAAACTGTTTTGCCAGAGATGTGGGCCATTTTTGTTGTGTTTGAATAAAGTCAGTTTTCGTGGGACCCACATTTTTTCGACTGGCAAAACTTTTTATCCGCCACAATCAGTAGTGAGGGGGTTCTTTTTACTAACCACCTTTTAGCATTGTATATTTTTCATCCAATTTTGTAAATAAGATTTTTATCCCCAACCCCCCCACATCATGTATATATATTTGTAACTTTCGGGTTTTAAGTAGGATGTCCACAGAGTGATTCTGGTATTTTGGTGAAAGAGTCTAGTTAAGTTAACGTTATGTTAGTTAGGTCAACATTAACCCCCATCCCCTTTTTCGGCCTTGTGCCACATTTTTATTTGTGTAATTTTATTTTATACAATAAAATAAATATTAACTTTAGTCTTTGTCAAGTTATCCACAACTTGAACTCTGACCGAAAGTCCACTACATAATCCAACAACCTCTAACCTTCTTCATCTGTATCTTGTCAAACTCATGAATCTTTCTGTCAGACTCGAGAATCTACACAGAATTTCAGGCAGAACTATTTATTTAAATCATGGGGGTGGGGTTGCATCCTCTCATGCTGTCAGTCATAACTGGGTAGAAATCTTAAGGAATTTCCAATTACATTATTAGTATTGCTCACTATAGTGATAAGGGCTAATGAATGTAAGGTGGTAGTTTAGTAATCATTAAAGGTAAATTGGGTAGAATTTGATTATTTATGGGGACGGCTCAACAAGAACTTGTTTACATTGGATTTGAAGGCTACTATGTTGTATTCAAACAGGAAGCAGGCTAGCGGAACAGCGTTCCACAGTTGGGCAGTTCTGGGAAGAAGCTTTGTTCATGGAAATCTGCGTTTAGATTTAGGCACAGATAAAGAGTGTGGGAAAATTGTATATAATGGTTGTAGCTAGTCTAGTGTTTTTTGTGAAAGTTTAGTAAGGGGGTACCATAGATTGGAGTTCAGTCAAGCACTTGCCATGAAAATAACAATAAAGTAGAGACAGGCTCACAACGTCTCTTCTGTGGGAAAGAAGTTGCAGGGAAGAGAAAAGGGCATCACCTACTAGGTTTCGAAGTTGGTTTTGAACTCTAGCAAGGCTGGATAGGGTGCGCCAAGTAGCTCCTGCTCAGATGTGGCAATCTGGCTCTTGTACAGATAGAGGATTGCATCAGCAGTGAGATACCGTTTGGAACAGTAGAGTGATCTAATTATTTTTCCAGCGATCTTGGCAACATATGTGTTCCATTGCAGATCAAGAGTGAAGGTCAGTTCCAGAAGCTTGACAAGACATAGAGCCTCCCCAAGACAAGAGCCATTCATTTCAATTGAGGTATGATGGGAGTCAGAGTGATTATGATGAAAGGAGAGAAGCTTGATTTTCGATGCATTAAAATTAACCAGCCACCTTTTTACCCATTGCACTACTTTCTCAAGATCAGAAGAGAGAGAATCAGAAAGATCTTAGTCATTGCCGGTCTTTGAAGTGTTGCTATAGATCATGGTGTCATCTGCATAAATTACGAATGATCTAAAAATGTGATTTGGGAGATCATTGATGAAGATCAGAAAGAGTTAGGCCCAGGAGGGAATCTTGAGGGACGCCAGTGTTAATACTATGAATTTCTGATTTCTGCCTATTAACGACTACTCTTATAAGCCTATCAGAGAGAAAGAATTTAATAATTGAGAGGACATTTCTAGTTATTTCATAGTTGGCGATCTTGTGAAGTAGACCTTTATGCCACACTCTATCAAAGTCTTTAATATGTCTACAGCTTTTGCTCTAGAAACGAAGCCCCTATTGAGAGATTCACTATTCCTATGTGATATAACAGTTAGTACATCAGCTGTTGATCTCGCAGAACGAAAACCATATTGTATGTCACTGAGCAAGTTATTTTTGCTGAGGTGGTTGACCACTTCTCTGTTTATCACAGATTCCAGCAACTTATGATGCACAGGAGACTGATTGGTCTGTACTGAGATGCAGATGACCGATCTCTAGAATTTTTAAATACAGGGTAAACTGATGAAGTTTTCCAGGAAGCATTTCTCCTTAATGCAATGTTTAAACAGCTTTGTAAGTATGGAAGCTAGTTCCAGCTAAAACTTTTTGAGCACTATTACTGGAATGCTGTCGGGGCCAATTGCTTTACTGGAATCAAGGTTTTTGATAAGCTTGGCAACATCATATACAGAAATTTGTATGTCACATTGTGCGTTTTCAGTCAGAGGACGAAATATGGGAGGTAGGTGGCCCTGATCACAAAGAGTAGAATTTGCTGCAAAGTTCTTTAGGAATTAGATGATGCAAATTAAAGATTTACACAATTTATTGTTCACATACAAGGAATACAAAAGATTATTTCCTTATTCTATGGCATTCAAAACTTGGGCTTTTTTTTTTCACAAGAAATAACTAACAAAGTGAAAGTATAGAATTGTTATAGAATTACAATTAAACATAAAATTTGAAAACTTTGAATATCGTAATGTTTGAAAAAGTGATTTAAATTATAAAAAAATATTGAAAATTATGTCCACGAATCCAGATATAGTCACATGACAAAATCCAATCAGTTGATCATAAAATACAGGTAAAAAATTTGTAACATATTGACATTTGAATATATATATATATATATATATATATATATATATATATATATATATATATACTAGCATGGGTGCCCGCCGTTGCCCGGGTGTTTTGAGATGTATGCTGAGCAAAAAAAAAAAAAAACAGTCAATTTTTTTAATTTTGACCCCTATTATGACCCCTTAAAATTGATTGTTTAGGGCTCAAATAAAGTTATTAAATTAGATCCATGTCCAAGGAATCTATATCTAAAATTTCACGTGTTTAGACCCAAAATTGTAGGAGGAGTTTGGTAGAGTTCTCAAAGGTCAAATCGTTGAACTTTGACCCCTTAATCACCAAATTTCTGGCCGAAAACCGATCACAACGATTTTCCCAAATCTCAGTACCCTGTATATCAAATTTCGAATCTGTAGACTTAAAATTGACAGAGTTATTGCGTAGGGAAATGAACACAGACACACAGACACTTTCACATATATATATACATATAGATATTAAAGAGAAAAACAAAAAATGAATAATGTATGTATTAGTATTAAAGTGAACCGAATTCCTTTTTCATAATAAAATTAGTCTCACATTTAAAAAAAAAATGAAATAAACAGGCACACACAAATAGTTCTTATTTAATTATAAATATTTTGTACTTTCAAACTAAAATCTCATCATGAATATTGATTTATCTATATAATCATAAAACTCAGATCAGCTTGCTTGCTTGGGTGTTTAAACCATTCATCCGGTTTCTGACTTCCGGTTTCAAAAAATTAGTCTGCTAACCAATTTCATGGCCACCCAGTCTTAAGTTTGATATTAAAAGCCACTGCTGCTATTCAAAGAATACACAAGGTCAACAATATTTTTTGTTTTAACTTATTTTAATGTGTTTTCCTTATAAACATATCTACTGCTTTGAGTAGCACTCCTGTGGATTCTGACGATTTATTTATTTATTTATTTTTTTTTAGGCCTTACTTAAAAAATATTTTTTCAAGGAAGGTAAAAACTTGTTTTTAGTAGGGCCTCCTTAATTTTAATTAGTGTTTGCAGTAGTGCTCTGGAGGCTTCCCGAGTTTTATTTTTTCACTCATCACTTAAAAAATGTTTTCTCAAGACAATAAAAGACAATATAATCTCAAAATCACTTTTTATTTTGAGCATTTTTCATCTTACACTTTAAGGGCCAATAGGTAGACTAGTTTTTATTAAAAATTGGACCTTTTCTTTTCTCCCTTTTCTCAGAATGTATGCATTTGATCAATTAATATATATTCTTTTTAATTTTTGATGCTTGTACATTATAATTGGATATCAAAAAAATGCATTTTAAGTAATAGTACATAGTTACGTGTCCTGTCAAAAAGTAGAAAAAATTACGGAAAAAATGCTCGCATAGAAGTACTGCTAGAATTATTTTTTTTACAAAACGGCTATTATTATATATTTTTGATCAGTCATTTTCTAATTTGAAATCACTGAATTTAACTGAAAACAAAGGAGATATGTTTATTTATCATACAAAATTAGCTGTAATAGAAAAAAAATATGGTAAAACTGCATTATTAATTAAATTTTAGTTTTTCTTATTATTTTTTTACCTGATCATTTTTTGAAATGAAAATTTTTTTACTAATTTCGACATGACATGTCAGTAATAGTATTTTTATTTAAAATGCAGGCACTTTTGCATTTTTGGTTATATTGGATGATAAAATTTTGGAAATTCTGAAATGAATGAAGTTATTTGAAAATGTATGACTTAAAATTTATAGTTTTCACTTTCAAAATTAAAATTTTTTTTTTTTATTCTATAAATGTTCAGCTAATTGTTTTATTTCGTGTTATTATATTACTTTAGTGCATTTGTTTTGTTGTTAACTAAAATTTATGCAAAATTTTGATATTTTCGGCGAGGTTCTACTTGATTTGTCTCCCCCTGTTCTGAAAGGAGTTTTTCAAAACTAAATTTAAAAATTGTCCAAAATAACCAAAATACATAAGCAACAATTTTTTTTTTTTTAATCAAAGCCATACTATGTGAACTACTTGTAACGTCATAAAACAAATATTCTTTCATTTTTATACTTTATACTAAGAAGAAACATTCAATCTTTTTTAATTATAATTTTACCAATTTTTTTATTTTTCTCCTCAGAATGTATGCGTTTGATCGAATGAAGGAAGCTGGTGCCTTTTTGACAACAAGTGAAAGTGCTCTACTTGGTCTCTGCAAGGATGCCGCTCATCCCAAGTTTAAACAAATTCAACGCCTGATTGCGCAACCTGCACCAGATAGTGGATTACTGATGCATAAATAATTGCTGACAACAAATCTTGTAGTGGATTTTCCTTTCTACTATTCAATAATAGAAAAATGCTAGTAGAATACAAAATTTAATTTTTTTTTTGTGAAAACAGAAATTCTTGTTATTAATAAATGATTTGAATTAAAAAAAGAAAACAAAAGAAACGGCATACGTGAACTAAAAGAAAAAAATGCATATTTTTTTTTTGCATTTAATTTTTCTATATTAATCAAAATGGGTTACTGTTACTTAAATCAAACATATTTTGAAATAATGTGTCTGTGTATAGTCAAGATGAATAAAACAGACAGCTATTGAAGTAGCTGGTTTGTATAACTATTTTTTTTAAACAGTTCCTAATAAACTAATGTTTGGTGTTATTCATTTGTAATTTTATTATCCTAAATCCAGCCAGTATGCAATAAGCAATCGCACCCCCACTCACCATAACCACAACATCAATAACAACAAAAAGTAACTAAAATATCTGGAACTTCAAAAGAAAGTGAAAAAAAAAAATTAAATGGATTGATCTTAATTAATGTGACGCCTGCTTTGCATGCTGACATATATGGAACAGCTTGACGGGTTGAGGTTCAAGTATATTACAAAACAATTTTTTTTTTTTTTTAAAATTATATTTTCACTCCAAACAAGGCACATTGCCACTTTGTTGTAGAGGGCTACTATCGGGGACATAAGCATTAGGGGTACTGTGTAGCAAGTTGGGCAGCAAGATGTCTGTTCACGTTGCACTTGAACTTCTGCATGTCAATGCAGTCGGGGAAGCAGGGACCCAGAAGGGAATTCCAAAGTCTAGCTGTTCTGGGGAAGAAACTACTGGAGTAGAAGGCTCTCTTGCATCTAGGGATCTCTACTGTGAAGGGGTGGGATTTAGCTGTTTGTCGAGTTTGTTGGGGGTATTTACGTTGTGGGGGCACATGTGCTTGCAGTTCGTCAGAGCATTCTCCGTTAAAGTACTTTTAGAACAGGCAGAGGGATTTAACATTTCATCGATGGGACAGAGGCTGAAGTTTAGCTGACAGTTCAGGACCTATCAGATTGGCGACTCTCTTTTGAACCTTGTCTAGGAGCGAGAGACTAGAGGCAGATGCACCAGCCCAAATATGACAACAATACTCCATACATGGGCGAATGTTGGCTTTATAGAGGTATAGGATACTTTCAGGCGTTAGTAGCTTTCTAGCACGGTAGAGAGAACCCACTTTCTTCGCAGCGGCTCTGGCAATTTATCTTAAATGAACCATGGAAGCTATTGGCATAGGAAGCTGTATTACGATGGAGTATCAAAATAGCGAATTGATAGAGACCGCTAGACCACCAAGTCAAGCAAGATAGAACAAAGGAAGCAAGGAATAAATCTGACAATTCTAAAGAACACATGAAATAATCGTATTTATAGAAAAGATTAAAACTAGCAGAATCACATCTGTGTGTTAGTGTGTGCGGCACTGCTACACTGGCATTCAGTGGCGATATGCATGCTTGGTTCATGCAAATGGAAGCTCATCTTGTAACTTTTATTTAAAGAAGAAAACAGTTTCTAAATGTTGACAGGTGTTAAAAACGTTTTCTGAGCAGAAAAAGAGGGTTTTGTGACTTATCTTAGGTTTTCTTATTTCAGTCACCCAAAGTATTTGAAGTGAAAGAGAGAAAGTTATTTCTTTTTTCTGTTGATGAAAAAGCCTGCCTCCATGGTTATTTCTAAATTACAAGCTAAAGTCTCTACATTTTTGCAAACAGAGACTAGTCAATTGCTCACAGATTTGGCTTTACTCAAAGTAATAAGAGCGGCTCACTCATGAGATGAGGAAACTGAACATGCCAGAATCAATATATATAAACCCAAAGTCTAATAATCCCTCATTAATGATAAAACAGATTCTTAATTCTATTGAATGTAGGCTTAGCAATAACTCTAATGATAAACATGTATTTAAAAAGTCAAGCAAAATTTACAACACAACTTTAAAAAATAGTGGGTACCATAATATCAATAAATATAAACGGGACACCAATAATTGTAATAATTTAAAAATAGAAGAAGATGTATATAATCTGGTATACATCACTCTATAATCAGATGCTAAAAACTAAACTTGGCATGAAATCCTAAATCTGATTTTTAAAAATAGCCTTGATCTAGAAGGATTTCTCTTTCACTGACCAAAGACAGAAAAGGTCAGCATCCTAAATTTTCAATTCTAACGGTTTTTAATGTAGGAAAAATCATGTTACCCTGCAATTAAAAATATATATTTAATATTTTCCCCATCCCTTTTTTAAAATAAAACTTTCCCTATATTAAAATTCAACCTTGTGACGAAACACAGATTACTCAGGTTTTTCTTATTTAAAAAAATTAAAATGCCCACCAAAAAATATAAATATTAAGATGTAAAATAATTATCCCTTTTTAAGCATAAAACAAAAAAAAAATGTTTATATTTATTAGAATTATAATAATCTAATTCTAAATCGAATAATCATAGAGAATGAGCTCATTTTAAAATAATTTACAACGATTGGGATACAATCACTACATTTGGTTATTAAAAAAAAAGAAAAAATGCACTTTACATTAAAAACTGTAGAATGGAACCCTTTATTTAATGCATAGGAGTAGCATGCTCTTATTTCATCAAACATGACCGAATAGAAGTCTTAAGTAATTTGCAATTGTATTCTGAGGATTGAACCTTCAACCTCCAGAAGTGTGTCACAGCTGAATTTTACCTAGTACTTTATCTATTACAAATTAAATAAAAGTTTCCATTCAAAATTCCGTACAGATTCCTGAGTTTGACAGAAAGATTTCTGAGTTCACCTGAAGAAAATTAGAGATTACATTGGCTGAAACGTCATGAAAAATAACACTCAAGATGAGTCCAAATAATAGTATAGGGTGTCCAAAACGTCACTGAAGGGTTGAAAATCTTTGTCATTTTACCAT
Organism: Euprymna scolopes; assembly: GCF_053919585.1. NCBI lineage: Eukaryota > Metazoa > Mollusca > Cephalopoda > Sepiida > Sepiolidae > Euprymna > Euprymna scolopes. The sequence continues at coordinate 60,321,554 of NC_136495.1, read as the reverse complement.
TAATAATTTTTTTTTTTTTCTATTTATGATATTTTACAGATAATATTTTGGAAATTAATTATGGGTAAGTATAGTATTGAATAATATACACAAGTAGTGAAATTGTTTTCCCAAAATCAGGGGTCAATTGTTTTGACTCGAAGAGCTTATTGACGGCATGCTCATATAAGAGATACCCCAAGTCACAACACAATTTTCTTGTGGGGATATCTTAAAGAAAGAGTATGTTAACAAACCCCAAACCTTGCAAGAATTGAACGAAAACACCAGGAATGAAATAAGGGAGTTAAATCGCAATCCAGAGATTCTGCAATCTTTCATGAATAATGTTTTGGAAAGAGCACAAATATGCGAAGCTAAAAATGGGTAACATTTAAGACATTATTTTTAATAAATAAAGATTGTTTGAATTTTGCATTTTTTTTTTTAATTTCCCAATGTCTTAGTCAGATTATGTTAAAATTACAGAAAGACATTAACAAAAATAAAGAATCTATTTAAGTTCAAAACCCTTCAGTGACTTTTTTGGATACCCTGTATATAGTTAAACAAATTAGATATCATCACTTTTGGTTGTTCTTCATTTAATTTGTCTCTTCCACATCAGATGTGGGTTGCATGTTGGTCATAGCAATACAAAGTGGCTTTCTTTATGAAGTTATCATTTACATGTTTCAAATGTGATATTGATTAGGGTCATCTGCTTTTTCCTTCTCGCTTACTTTCAGTTGAGATGTGCATACATTTGTTTATCCGAGAGCTTTGTTCAATAAATTCCTACAACCACGGGCGGTTTCAATAAAGAGTTTACTCCATTCTGGGTAACTTCAGCATCAACAGTAAAGAGTCAGAACCAATTGGCTTGAAAGTGCATTGCACAAATTCATTGAACCATAACCACGTCATTCCTATGCATCTTCCAAAAACCCCGAGCTAGTGGGAGACCCACATTCACCTGCATGTAACCTGGCATAACTGTTGCAAATACTATTATCAGCATATTATTGTTTTAATAGAAATTGCTCCAGACAAGATATGAAGCCACTTGACGTAAGTAGATAAATAAAAAAAATATTTAATACTTTAAGATCAAAAACTAGGCAATCATAAGTATTAAATGGATAGCTTTCAATCATAAACCAGCAATCCTTTCCCTTTTGTCAGAAACATGACTCATAGAATATGAGGATTAAAGAAGAGAAATGAGAGAACAAGCATTATCATGATGGAAGATGACCTCCATTCTGTTAACTAAAGGAGATCCTTTTTTTGCAGAAAAATATGAATTGATGCTTTAATAATCTTGAAAAAAGTTATATATTAATCATGGTGATATGTTTAAGTAATAACAATATGCATAAAATAAATTATGTTTAAAATCACCTTTCTATGAAAGGACTTTCACTACATGTAAATGTATAATTTTCACAAAAGTATAAAACACTTAGAAAACCTTAAAAAAAAAAAAATAAATAAATAAATAAATAATACTGATTTGCTTGATGTAACCTCCTACCTTTCTTCAGATGGATCTTATCAAATTCCGGGATTTGCATGGAAATTTGGATAGACCCCTTTACTTAATCTACAAGGGTAGCATGTTCTTGTTCCAATGCATGCACTGAGGATTGAACCTTCAACCTCCAGAAGAGTGTCACTTAGAACTGAATCTTACCAAATACTTTATCTATACTTGCAGACAATTCTAGTATGAATTTTTGGAGCTTTAAACCTATTCTTGTTTCTAGATGTACAATCTTATTAGTTATTACTACTGATAATATATATTATATACATACACACACATTTTTAAGAAAATTGTGACTTTAGTATTTATAATTAACTAGTGGCAGTAACCAGCATTGCTCTGGTGTGTGGAGGTAGTGTAGTAAGAAACCCTGAACCAAAAAAAAGTGGTAGCAGCGGAGGGGGGCTCAAAACAACAGTAGGCAGCCCGGTGGAGAGAAGTGTTGTTATAAAAAAAAAAAAAAAATGTGGTAGTAGGCAGGCAGACTCAGATCCATAATGCAAAGGAGGAAATAAAAAAAAAAAAAATGACAAAACTGGAAGTCGAAAGCATTGAAATTAAGCGTAGTCAATCCAACAGAGACAATGACTTGCAAAAATGTCGACGAAAAAAACGACCTCCTCCTTGTAAAAAACGGGCGAGTTAAGGGTGAAAGAATGAATGTTTTTGGCCAATTTTTCGATAGTTGTCATCTGAAAGACCGAGGTTTAAGTCGATGCTAGTTTCATCATGATTCGACGTATCTGTCGGAAGTTTCTGCGAGACATACAAACACACATATTTTGCCTTTTATATATTAGATGTCTTCCATATTCTATTAAATTCTATACTAGGTCTGCTTAATAGGCGATAGTCGCCTAGCATATGCGCTGCTCCTTTGAGTCGTCTTACTCTCTACCATTCTTCTCTAGCTATAATTTTAACTTTGTCCCATAATGGTAAATTGTTTGTTTTCTCTCCATATGCGATCAGCTATACTCGAGATATTCAAAGTTGGGTATGATTGACCACAATCCTCAGTGCAAGAAATACTCAGAATATAATTGCAAATTACTTCTAGCCAGTCATGGCTGATGGACTGAGCGCATGCTACCCCTGTGGATTAAATGACAGATTCCGTTCAAAATTCTGTGCAGATTTCCAAGTTCAATAAAAAAAAAAACACTTGAAGGTTACAGCAGCTGGAACATTGTGAAAATAACATTCAAGATGAGAACACTTGTCTAAATAATACAAATTATCAATCCTCATCTCAAAAATTTATAAATGATGAGAGACGAATGGTATCCATTCTCCATGATAACTATAATGAACTCTAATAGAAGATGGATTAACAGACGACATTGAAATTTACACGGGAATATTTTTTATTGTAACTGTGCTGAAAAACAATTCACAACAGTTACCAATCTTTATAAAGGATTTCCATATCATTGACGATTTAAGAAAACCAACGTCTTACCAAGTTGATGTACTCACTAAAATGTAATTGCATCAGGGCTGTAAAAAGTAGTCCGACGATTCTTGTGTTCCTACACGAGAGCATATGATTTGTTAAGTCAATAACTCACTGGTAGCCTGTCTACTTACGGCAAAGGAAAATAGTATGTAAAAAAAAAAAAAAAAAAAAATATTATACTTAAAATTGACTTTTGGAACAAAAAGCACTGAAGATGGCAAATTTAATCTAATTTCTAACAAACTTTGAACAATCATAATTCAGTGGTGACTCATTGAACTACGAAAAAAACTTCATACCATCGTTTATGTTTTGAAAAGATCTATGTGCCTGAATAAGTTTTTAGATTTGCACGTCACTAAAGACTTAAGTTAAATAATTAATTAGCTAAGAAAATGTTAGTCTCTTTCACCTGTGCAAGCCAATTCTTAAAAAATAAATAAATAAAACCTTTAAGAAACTCAATGAGCGTCTCTACATTTGTATTTTTTTCTGCATGGGAAAATGTTGTGAGGTTTGTCTAGCTAAACAGAAGAGATGATCAATGGCCACCCATGGAATGCAGCAACCATTAGGAGAATAATCAATGTGGTAGCGAAAATTTAAAAAATGAAATGATGAGCGATGATAAAAACTACACACACACACAATTTGCCACTAGAGACCAAGAGAAATACTCAACAAATCGAGAGAATCAGCAAAAAGATTAAAAAAAAAAAAAAAAAAAGAATGCCATTGCATTTAACTAGACAGGTCTTCAAAATGACTTGCTGCCTAAATATATATTAGATATGACTTTAATCCGTTTTAATTTGGTAAAAAAATAAATAATAGTAGCTTTGTTGTAAATCTTTGTATCATCAGCAAAGCAAAAATATGCACAACACTTGACAACATCTGAATACGACAAAGAATGCAACTCGAGAATTAGTCCTTGGATATCATTGACGACATCAGCCCACATGCCTACTAGACACTACCCTCGAGTGTCTAAGGGCACTCTCTGTACAGGGGTTTATCAGAACAACCTGGCATGAGGATACTTTTCCCTAGAAGTAAACCCGGACCAAATAAGATCTCCTTTCCATGACTAACCCACATTAGCTTTTACAAGGAACGGTGCACCTTCTCCAAGTGATGTTACCTCAAGTAATAACACTAAGCTGGATACTCCACCAGACTAGATAAATTCTTGTCCTAGAATTCAAGAAGACCAAAACTAAAAATGGTTAATTAGGAGAGGAAAATTATGTTTTCAATTTCTTTACTTACTCAGTGCTGGAGGGATAAAGAACTTTAATAGAACATTCGAATATCTATGTATAGTTTAAGTATTAGCCCCAGGTTGTGGGCCTCTAGATTTCTGAGAACTTCGACTGAAGTAAAAAAAAAACAAAAAAATAGGAAACTACTTATCCATGTCTTCGCTTTGCATTTAATGTCATAGACCTCAAATTTGTCAGCTTCTTGTGTGGCACGGTGTCAACAATTTCTTTTAAAGTTAACGTAGACAATGTCTACAAGATCTACTTGAGCCAACATTTCGGTCCACTAGTCAAGACAAGTTATTGGTTGCATCATGCAAGATGTACCTGGAACAAATCCATTTTATTCATCACTAGAGCTATGACAACAGCATATTCTTTTTGTTGTTTTGACTCTTGAGTGTGTATCCGTTGATATCATATGCTTTTATATAGAGTGATGTGGTTCTCGATTGATTCGCTGTGTCAGATATATACTCAATGGTCAAAACAATGAAAAGAATATTCTGTTGTCATAGTCCTATTCATCACAAAACAAGTTGTTGTCTGTACGAAATGTGCCATTAACCTCTCCCTAGTGATCCCCCTCTATTATTTTCTACAGTACTGAAGTCAAACTCATTAAGTAGGAGTTGCATTTTTCTATTCCCCTTTTAGATAATCGGGGTAATCTGGCCTTGTTTTCATTGATTTAGTAGTTCTGATTCCATAGACTTACTAAAGATTGTCAAGAGAGTTTTGGTGATAGGATAATCTCCTTAAGAATGCAATCCATCTGATGTAAATGACTTACCGACTTTAAACTTTCTCAGTTATTCCTCAATATCTGAAGAAGTTGTTTGGGATGTTAGCCTTAAACTCATTATTTCAGCATGATCTGTAAACTGCAGAAGTACCGTAAATTAAATTAAACTTGAAATAAACTAAAACAGTAATTATTAGAAAATGCAATTAAAAATAAAAGTTTCTACAATAAAAAGTCACATTTTCACATAATTGCTGCTTAAAATCAAAAATTTTAATTTATTTAAAAAAAATAAAAAATAAAATAAATAAATAAAAAAAGCCTTCCTTTGTTGTGGTATGGAACTCTCCTAACACAAAAACAAGTAATGACCTTCAAACCATCGTACTGTTTTGCCGGGGGGATGCTATAATGAAGTGCCTTAGTTTATACGAAGCTCTACTTAAATATTGAGCACTGTGGAGGTAAATACTGAAAATAGATATGAAATATTATATCTCCTTATAACATTTTTTGTAGATACATGAAAAAAAATAATATAAGTTTAAGTATATTGATAACATGGACTAAAACCGATTATATTTTCAAAAGTGCTCAATATATGTGTAGAGCTTTTATAAATAAAATTATGTAAACATTGTAAGAAGTCTACACAGATCAATCAATGTCCCGATATTTCCACGTTCTCCGATTTTTTTTGGGGGGAGGGGGTAAGCCTTAAATATACACGTGTCTAACGATTGTGTTGGGGTGGAAGAGTGATTGTTAAATGTTGGAGAAGAAATAATATAACATCCTTTGTTTTTCTTTTTCGGTTGCCTTCTGAGATTTTATGCTTAATTTATTTTCCAATTGCAAGATTAATTTGGGAGTCCTGACTATGCACATATTGAAATGTTGATCGATGTGCGTATATTCTTTAAATTGTTATTATATATATATAAATTTTAGTTACTATCATACAAAATCTTAAACATAATTAAAAATAAGGTGCTTATATAGATCAGTCCCCATATCGGTTCTGTGCAAACAAGTTACGTTAACAGCCCAAAAAAAAAAAATAAATAAAAAATGACAACAAAGAATTAAACTCTGGTTTCTGAAACAGAAAAATAGCATATGATCAATTTACATCATTGCATTTTATGGTTTTTGTACATTATTTTTGATAATTTTTACTTTCCACCTTAATCACCTTTAAAATGACGACTTTTATAGGTTTTTCAGGTATGCTGAAAATGAATATCACATTTAAATTTGCTGCAAACAATTTTCCAGATATTAAGCAATGTAATTCCATATGTTATCACTGGTAGCCAGTGTTGTATGTGCAAACGCACACATATTTTTGGTGCACAATTGTGCATACAAAAATGGCCACTAATGATATAAGTACTGACTTGTTTTTTTTTTTATCTGGAAAACTACTTTGAGGCATATTTTAAATGCGATATTTGTTTTCTTTCAGTAAAAGTAGTCATTTTAAAGAAGGAAAGGAAGTAATAAAAAAAAAAAAAAAAAAAAAAAAAAAAAGCTTACCTTACTTTTTTCCTAATGTTATTAAAACCAATTTTTTTAATGAAAAGGTGACACGAAAATAGTATTTGCAATTTGGAAAAAAAAAAGAAAAAAAAAAAAAGGTAAATAAATAAAATTCAATTTACAAAAACTTAATTAAAACAAACAAACAAAAAAAAAACCATTTACAAAAGAAAAATCAGTAAATGTTTTTTCTTTTTCGTTTGTTAGATTCAGAAATCAGCATTCAACATGGTTGCTGGTCTATATAAACACAGAATTAATGAATCCATACCTTGATGAGTTTCTCTCATGTTGAGAATCGTTGTTTTTAATTTTTTTTTACTGTGGCCGCCAAAAAGATCCAACATAGCATGCAAAACACAAACTCTGTCCGTAATGCAATTTTGGACTCAAGAATAACTTGGAAAAAATAAATTTGGTATTTTTGTAGATTATTACCCTCAGCTAAACCTTACCCACCATCAGAGAAAAAAAATAGGCAATTACATGTGAAAGTCCCCCCCCCCACAAAAAAAAACAAAAAAAACAGAGTGAGCGTGGGACACATTTTAAGATTTAAAGTGGGGGATCATAGAAATTTAACATAAAATGATAACCTACTTCTCAACCAGATAACTATTTTTAATGGAAATTGATCCAAACAAGGCATGAAGTCAGTTTGATGTGAGGAGCTTAAAAAATAGAAAATACTAATAATAAAAAAAAAAAAAAAGCCAACGATAGGTGCCGATTGGATAGATTCCGACCCAGAAAATAGTAATTCTTCCCCTTTTGTCAGAAACACTGCTCATGAAATGTGGAGACTAAAAGACAAAATAAGGCAAGCCAGAGTTATGAAGCCACCGAAAGTAAACCCTAGGTCAACTTTCTATAAAACTTACCAAACGTCTAGAAACCACAAAATCGATAGAAAAGAACATTTTGGGAATAGTTATTGTAACCATAACCTTGTTTCTTTTTAGAGGGGGCTGTTACAACCTTGACTTAGGGTTAGTGGTAGTGTTAAGGGTCAAGGGAAGGGTTGTTTTTGGGAGAGAGAGAACTGTTTTTTTTTTAAATGTTCTTTTAGAGTTCCTTTTTTAATAATAAAAAAAAAATCTTCTGCAACTAAGTTTTTTAATAAATAATTATTTTTATTTTCACTAACTTTTCAGCATGATAAAAATAGAAGAAAAAAAAACAAACAAACAAAAAAAAAACTTAACAAAATGGCGTTCCGGTATATTTCTTGAGACATACCAATAAAGGCGCATCTTTCCACTCTAAAAAAATCTTTTAAAATGACCACTATAAGTTTTCAGGGATGCTGAAAACGAAAATTATTTTTGAAATTCGAGGAAACAAGTAGTTTCCAAAATGTGAAAAAATTATAGTTTCAAAAAGTGGGGGATTTAGAAAAATGGTCCCTCACTTTTTGAAACCAATTTCTTCGTCTTGGAAACTACTTGCATATTTTTGGGAAATATTATGGAAACTACTTGCATATTTTTGCCGCATGTAACAATGGGCATCACTTATAACAAAGTATTACAGTGCTTAATATCCAGAAAATTACTTATTTGCCAAAAATTTTAATGCGAATTTGTTTTAAGTGGTGGCCATTATTGTACATGCATATTTTTTTTATTATATGAAACTTGCAGAAACTATCTTTTCAGTATCGTGAAAACTAGTTGCCGGCCCCAATTTTAAATGCGATATTCGTTTTTAGCACACCTTAAAACACATAGAAAACAAATTTTTAAAGGTAGGTTTTGCGTTGGTCTACCAGGCCACAATTATCCATTTTACATTAAATTGTGTTCATTTTATGTTGATCAACCACCCACTTCAACAAAAAGTGGCCATAAAGTGAGTGGTCATTTTACGTTTAAAAAAAAAAAAAAAAAAAAATGTGTATATATATATATATATATATATATATAATGTGATCCTTATTTTTGAAACTATAATTTCTTCACATCTTGGAAACTACTTGTTTCCTGGAATTTTAAACGTTATTTTCGTTTTAAACACCTTCAAAAATCTATTATAGTTGTCATTTTAAAGGATTTTTTTGAAGGTGGAAAGATGCTGCAATTGCTGCACCTTTACCGAAATGTCTAGGAATATGCCAGAATGTCAAAATAAAACTTCTGGTGACATGCGCGATGCCCTTAAAATGCTATCTGGTTACAGTGGTTCGTGAATGGGTGAACATTGCACTTTAAATTTACACGCGAACTGATCCCTCACTCTAAATTCTGAATTAAATTTTTTGTACTAGTGCAGTTTAGCATCCTCAAGTGTTAGCTCTCTAAATTTGCTTGAGGATGTTAAAGAACACAAGTGATGAATTCTTTTCTCTTCCAAAATTTGCAAAGTGAACACTGTTCATACTTTAAAAATAAAAAAGCAGACTCATTGTTCTTTTTTTTTAGGGGGTAGGGGTAGTTGAAGGTCCTTCTCTACAAATGTACCAAATATTGATTCAAATCAATAAACGGGAAAGTACTTATGCCGAACATGGACCGTACTGATTTTTTTTTTTTTTTTTTTTTAGATAGGACTTTCAACTCAATTTTGACGGTTATCTTGTTTAAATTGTTAGGTGAAAGTACAGAATATTTACGAAACGCCCTTCCCATGTTAATAGTTTTGTTTAAATACCGTTATTTCAGCACGATCCGTATTGTGCATAAGTACCAAAAGGAATAACTGGCTACGTTTTACTTTTTTTTTCTATAATTTTCAAATTTTTTTTTTTTATTATTAAATTGGAATGGAAATGTTACAATGAATTCTTTTTGTATATAAAAAAAAAAAAAATACATTTATAAAGACTCATTTTTTCCTCTGCGCCGCTATACTGCTAAGTAACCGGTTTCCAAACAAGAAAGTGGGTATTGAAAGAAGGCCGACATATCTGAGGGTTTGGAACATGTTCAAAGAATGCCAGTAGAGAAAGTAAAAACCAAAGATGCCAGCCAGGCATACATGGAAACCAACAGCGCTGATAGACATGGGGAAATTAGAAATATTCACACCCAACCGGGCCCACAGGATAAACAAGATCAACAAAGGCACAGCTACGAGAACTGTGAAAATTGTTGAAACAACCATCGCCGGCCTCTTCTCGGGAGCTTTGAATTCATGCTTAATTATCGGTTTTGGGGCATATTGGTCAAGGACAGTTTTCTTCGGGGCAGTTGATTCTGGGAAGGTGAGTACCAAATCCGCCAGGTGCCAGGAGAAGGGGTTTTCAATAATAGCATCTCCGATAATCAACTCCATAGAATAGCGTCCGGAAAGGTGACCAAAATCTTTGGCACCGCTTCCAATATCGAGATCGAATTTGTTGATCTTTGTGTTGTCAGCTTCGGTCACGAAAATGATTTCTTGCTTGGTGTTAAGGTTGGTCAGCCTCACAAATGCTTGGTGCGCGGTCATTAATTGTCCACTGCTCTTGTCCTTCAGCTGGAATTTCATCAGGATCTTCTGGTGATAGTCAGCTTCCAGAGCGTTGGCCGCTTTGTTAGGGTGCTGTAGTTTGGTGGTTCTGGCCACGGTGGTTTGGTCTTTATCGGCCACCCCGATCTCAACGTTCTCAATAGAAACCTGGATAGTAACTTTGACCTGCACTTCAGCCCCCGTAAGTCCAAGTAGGCGGCCGTCGGCTTCAGACGGTGTAGCACTGACTACAATTTTATAGAAACCACGGGTCGGTTTGGCCTGCATAAAGTTCAACTCAAACAGGGTTCTATCACTGGCTGAAGGGGTGAAGGTTTTCTTGCTGAGGACGACGGCATCGTCGGTCATGTGTCGAGCAGAATCTGCTACCACGTTGATCGGCTTCTCAAGGACGGCACCCATCAAGTTAGTGACACGTACCTGAACATTGGGGGTGACCGGACTAACAGCGACCGAACTGGCCCGGGTGATTGCAACGGGAACGTGGAACGGGTTCGTGGTCAGGGTCTTCACCACAGAGAGAAGCTGGGAAGCAGTTTTAACTTGGTGCACGTGTTTGCGACTAAGGAAATAGTTGGCAAACTTAACAACTTTGTCTTCGCTGATCAAGGGGGCCTTGTTGAGTTTTTCGGCCAATTTGTATGCTCCGTCGACCACAAGAGATGTAACGTAGAGTCCACCTTCGAACTGTAGGTATTTCTCGTCAACTTCGTCTGCTTGCGCGACAATATCTTCGATGCTGTCGTACAGTTTGGCCACGTTTCCACCCAGTTCAGCTGCAACTAAAAAGGCGTATCCATGACTGGCTGGTAAATCGTCCTTTTTCAGCGATTCTATCAGGGCAGGAATTAATGCAGCTTCGTCGACTGAATTACCCGATTTCTTCAAGGCAAAAAACGCATGGAACATATCGATAATCGGAGAAGCTGGATTGATGGCATCTTTAAGTAGGTCCAAGCCGGAACTGATATCAACCTTACAATCGGTCAAGTAAGATGCGGCAGATACGACGTGGTACAGAGTCGATAAACTGGACGGGTCGACAGAATCTTTGATGTTTTGGCAGGTTCGGGCGTTATTAATCGGCGTGGCACCAAGAACTCCGAGTCCAGCAAGAGAATAATGGATCGTAACCAGATCGGAACTCTCCGACGACGATAGAAACACGGATTTAAATCGGTTTTGGTCAACCGACGTCAGATATGAGGTCGGCGTTAAAGCAACGCCGACACTGAATAGTGCGAATAAACACAATATTCTCATAATGAAACAGTCAATATCATATATTCAGAAAGAAAATATGAGAGAGAATAAAATATAAATTCAACAATACCCTAGTAAAAGGAATAGAGTTGCTGACGTTAACGAAGATACCTGGATTCTGTACTCAGCGAACGTGGCAGTATCTCGTTAGCTCCCTATTAGCTCCGGAGATTATGATCAACTTCCGGAAAATCGTTCTTTTTTAATTTTTTATAATTAAAGTAAAAAAATATATATATATATATTTACATTTTTTTCTTTTAAATTAATGGTTTTAGTAACATTTCATTTATTTTTTAATAAACAAACTGGCTTCAACAAAATATAAAAATAATTAAAAGTAATACCGTTACTGCTGACTACTTCCGGTTTACTTGATGCCGGTATCGAGTTTTAATTTGTTTGTATATTAGTACACTTTGCAACACTTCTTACTTTCATTTTTGTTGCCCCCGCCCCCCGACTTTTAAAAACTTTTGCTTTGTTTTCCCAAATTATTTTTATTTTTACGATAGGATTTTGAAAATAAAATTCAGGTGCTTATGCACTTTTGCCACTGGGTTATTTTTAAATAGTTTTTTTGGTATTATTATACAAACAGCGTGACAGGCCGTTAGGGTTAGGGTTAGGATTAGGGTTAGGGTTAGGGTTTAGGGTTAGGGTTAGGGTTAGGGGTAGGGTTAATTCGCTGTCACGGTGTTTGTATAGTTTTACCGTTTTTTTTTTTCATGTTAAATTCAAGCTTCACAATATCTTTTTTATTATTAAATTGTTCCTTTTTACAATGCCTCCCCACGGGACAGAGTTAGACACCAGGGTCGTTTTTTAATGTGGAGAAAAGGAACAAAAATAAAAATTGTCTCAGTCGTGAAGGATCTCTCCTCCACTGACAGAGAACAAGAAATTGAAGTGTAGCATCTGAAGAACAGATACTACACTTTGATCTTGACCCAAAGGCCAAATGTTTTATTATTAAATTGTTAAGCACAGAATAGTTACAAAACACCCTCCTCTCCCCATGTTAAGAATGGCTTTCAAAATAATAACGTTATTTCAGCACGGTGGCAAAAGTGCACAAGTACCAAAATTCATTTTCAAAGTTAAATTTAATTATTATTATTATTATTAGTAGTAGTATTATTATTATTAGTAGTAGTAGTAGTAATAGAAGAAGAAGAAAAAAATAACAGTGTTTTCATCTCTAAAATTATTGATGTAATAACTTATATAAAAAAATGAGGATGATGCCAATCCCACAGTTCAACCTACATTAGGAAAAAAATTACAGAAAAATCTTCATGATGTACATGTCACGGAACGAAAATGTCATATTCCAAAAATTACGTAAATTGATCAAGTAGTTTTATTTTTAAATAAAATCAAATTTTATGAATAAGCAAAACGTGACTGTCTCGCGTTACCATTTGGAAAAAAAAAAAAAATAAATAAGGGCAGATAAATCTAAAATAATTCAAACTTGCAAAATCAATCTTTTAATGCTAACGATTTCACATCAAGCATTTAAAATCGTTTTAAAATGATTTTCTTGACAAAAATAAAACTGCTTGATCAATTTATGTGAGTTTTTTGAATCTCTTGGCAATCCCTCAACAATGAGGATGGTAGTCGTGTTCTCGGTTTTGGTGTGTGCAGCGGTCACTGACAAGGACGATTCTGGCCTTGAACTGCCTTCCGCAATGAGGCCTGGTAGTTCCATTTCCATTTGGAGGGTTGGTTCGAGAGCGTTCTTTACTCTCCCTCCTTCTCTTTTTCTTCTCCTTGAGGTCCTTGAAGGTAACTGTGCTTTCGATGATGGGCTGTCTCTAGGTTTGCCTGTCCTTAGCCTGGGTCTCCCACGTATCTGTATTGATGCCATATTTCTTAAAGTTTGCTTTCAAAAAATCCTTGTATTTCTCCTGGCCTCTTCAACACCCATAGAAAAGCTGTTTCGCCAGCCATGAATCCGATATCCTGACGATGCGATCCAACCACCTCAGTTGGTTCCTAATAACAATGGCTTCAACGCTGGTGATGTTGATGCTGAGGTTAGTACGATATTTCTCTCAGGAGATGTCTAGAATGTGCTGCAGGCAGTGTGGTGATACTTTTCCGGTGCCTGGAACTATTAGCAGTACATTGTCCAGATCTCTGAGGCTTAGAAAAGCATCAGGAGCGTGATAGCTTTGTATACAGCCATTTTTGTATATTGTAGAGGACTAGGATATGTAAATCCTAATCCTGTTACAAAAGAAAAATAATGAAACGAATGGAATTGAAGGAAACAAAAACTTAATTGATGGATAAGATAAACGTCGTTTATTTACTGTTGAAAGAATGAATGTTTTAGATATAACATGTGTTCATGTCCACGCGAGTGTAACCATCGTTTGTTGCAGGATTGGTAGTATAGAAGGAAAAAGGAAATGTGTGTTCATCTCACGTTCGAGTCACTGTCGTTTGTTTGCGCGTGGGAAGAGAAGTGAGCAATGTAGGGGAACGAGAAATGGCCATCCGGCATGTAGAAAGAGAAAGAGAGAGAGAGTGAGTGCGTGCATGAGTGTGTTGATGGACCAAAACTGAAGGGGAGAGAGTGAGAAAGTCAACCAGGTTATGGAGATAGAAAGCATATAAAATGTACATACGGTCTATTAGCTCTTTGTCTCATATAGTAGCAAGTGGTGTGAGGTACGCGCGTGCATGCCGAAAAGGCACGCTGTCGGTCTGTAGACCGCCCAGCTAGGAAGCTGGTCTGAAAAGGCTGGAAACAGCTTGTCTCTTGCTTTTATAGTCGTTTCCAATGGTCTTTTGCGCATGCGTGGATTTCCTTTGAAAGGGGAAGTGACGTCCATGCGTGCTTGTATGTGAGTACATGTGTGTACGTTAGCGTGTGTGTATATACACGTGAATGTATGTACGCGAATGTGAATATATGTACGTGTGTGGACGTGGGCGCGTATGTTTGTGTGCGCGTATGTATATGACAAGTAATATAGCTTGAAATGTGAACGCGTGTTTTTGTGTGAGACTAGAAAAGGCTTGCGCAATATTCCCCTTCCTAGGAAAAAAAAATATGCAGTGTATATATAATATGCCTGGCTGTCTTGAAACGTACAGCTTCGGAGACAGTCATAGGCAGCTCTGGTACATTTTAGGCAGTATTGAACTTAGTCAGATGTCAGCATTGAATGACAGGTGGCTCCCAAGTCATGGGAAGTAGTCCATGTTCTCCAGATGTTTATCATTGATGGTGAGGGAGGGAACTGCAATGTCGGCCCTGTCCCCAGGCTTTGGTTGATACATGATCTGAGTCTTTGTTGTATTAATGGTAAGGTCGAGGCGAGTATAGGCACGGTTGAAGGCATTGAAAAGGTGTTCTTCTGAGCTGGAAGCCATGCAATTATCATCAGCGTACTGAAATTCTATCAACGATGTGACTGGGGTTTCATTTTTCAACCTCAGGCAAGAAAGACTAAAAGCTTACCTGTTTTTCCTGTAGACAATGTTGTCCTGGAGGAAGATCTTTCTTGACCATGTGTGTGATGGCTGTTACAAACATGATGAAGTGTCGGGGTCATGACAAAGGCCTGTTTGACTCTCATTTTAACTTTGAAGGATTCATCTATGCTGTCAGGATAGAGGACTGTGGCATTCACGTCTTTGTAGAGAAACCTGAGGATCTCAATAAACTTCTCTGGACATCCAAAAGTGGCAAGGATTTTCCAAAACAATTCTCTTGGAATAGAGTTGAAAGCCTTGGTCAGGTCAGTAAATGCCACATAGAGAGGTTGATGTTGCCCTTTGCACCTCTCCTAGAGTTGACGCATTACTTCTACATGTCGGGCGAAAGCCAGCTTTGGTTTCTGGGAGAACTGTTTCACTTCCTCTTATAGATTTTGATGATGGCAGTGTCTCTAAAGTCCATTGGGATTCTTTGGTCTTCCCAGATTTTAATGATGAGTTGATGCAGTTGGGTCAGAAAGAGGTTTCCATCAGTTTTGTAGATTTCAGCTAGGATACAATCAAATCTGACTCTGTTTTGTGTTTGTTTTTGGAAAATAATGCTTCGTTTCATTTTGGGTATATATTTCAAAAAGATTTTTTTTATGTAGTTTTGTATTTTTGAACTAGGTTGAATTCTAGATAAGAACCATGAGGATTTGTTAAAAACCAGTTTAGGTGCTTGTGTAGTATAATAGAATTTCAAAGAAATGCATTTTAGCTAAAAATATATTTATGTACTTACATGTCATGTTGAAATTATTAAAAATTACGAAAAATGATTACACATAAAATAAGTAGAAATAAAAGTTTTCGAATTATAGAGTTTTATCATACAAGTTTATGTTGAAAAGTTTATAGAAGCCAGGGGAGGTAACTGCAACCTATGATTTTGACAAATCCGCCATTTCAAAATAGAAAATGGTAGACAGCTAATATATATGAATTTTTGTAAAATATATTCTAACGAATCTTCTACTCAATTATTTTTTGTAATTTTTGGACGTTTTATTAATTTTGACAAGTAAGTACATAACTGTGTTTTTACCTAAGATGCATTTATTTGAAATCCGACTATACTGCACAAGCACCCCAGTTTAAATTACTTTCAGTTATATTGAAGTGGTACCCCTACATGGTATCGATTAATTATTTTGTTTAAATATTTAAAATAAATTAAATATGTTTAAAACTAAAGCTACTTTCAGGACTGCCAGCAACCACTGTAAAAGAGTAATAAAAAATGCAAGAGAGCTATATGCTCAGTCCGTTAAATCCAAAGTAGCTGAGCAGCGGCTTGATTCTCACCAATTTTGGCAAATAGCAAACAGGATCCTGAACAGAAGCATGCGTTCTATCCCAACCATCATCAATGGACCTGAGGTCATCTCGTCAGCATCAGACAAAGCCAAACTATTTACCAAGAACTTTGCAGCTAATTCTACCCTATGCGACCAAGGCCATCAACTCCCCGTATTTCCTCCTATAACAGACAACATGCTATGCGACATACAAATATCTGTGCGTTATGTTGCCAAGCTAATTAAAAACCTTGATTCCAGTAAAGCAACTAGCCCTGACGGCAATTCAATTATAGTGTTGAAAAAGCTTCAACCAGAACTTGCCCCCATACTTACAACACTGTTTAAGCTTTGTCTTAAGGAGAATTGCTTCTCAACATCCTGGAAAATCTCATCAGTATGCCCTGTATTTAAGAATTCAGGTGACAGGTCATCTCCCTCTCAGTACAGATCAATAAGTCTCCTGCATGCCATGAGTAAGTTGCTGGAATCCATATTAAATAAAAAAGTAGTTAGCCACCTCAGCAGAAATAACCTTCTTAGTGACATGCAATATGGTTTCCATTCTGCTAGATCTACAGCAGATGTGCTAATGGTTATATCTCATAGGATTAGTGAATCTCTCAACAAAGGCTTCCCTTCTAGGGCAATTGCTCTTGACATATAAAAGGCCTTTGATAAGGTATGACATAAGGGCCTACTTCACAAGATTTCCAGCTATGGTATAACTGGAAATGTTTTCTCAATTATTAAATCATTTCTCTCTGATAGGCTCAGAAGAGTAGTGGTTGATGGGAAGAAATCAGAAGCACACAGTATTAATGCTGGTGTCCCTCAGGGGTCCATTCTGGGCCCAACTCTCTTCCTGATCTACATCAATGATCTCCCTAAACACATACTTAAATCATTTGTTTACATCTATGCTGATGGCATGACCATCTATGGCAACACATCAAAGGCCATAAATGACAAAGTTCTCTCTGATTCTTCTCTCTGATTCCTCCTCTGATCTTGAGCACGTGGTACAGTGGGGGAAGAGGTGCATGGTTACTTTTAATGCATCTAAAACTAAGCTCCTATCTTTACATCATCAACGCTCTGATCCCCATCTGGCTTCAATTGAAATGGATGGCTCTCATCTTAGGAAGGCTCCATGTTTTGACAAGCTTCTGGGCTTGACATTTACTCCTGATCAGAAATGGAACACTTACATCAAATCTGTTGCCAAGGTCACTGGAAAGATGGTGAGATCTTTCTACCGCTCTAGAAGATATCTCACTACTGATGCAATTCTCTATCTGTATAATGTCCATTACTAGTGATGACTACAATATTATCCCATTGAGTACTGTACACGCAATAACCCTTATCCCTGAGTGCCCTCCGGGCCTTGATAAGTGGTGACTTCCTTGTAAAAAAAAAAAAAAAAAAAAAATGCTGAAAGTATTTTTTTTAAATATAAACTTACCATTGGCCAAAAATATGAATTTAATTTTTTTAATATTTACTCACCATGGGCCAAAGATATGAATTTTTCACATATAATAAATTGAATAAAATAAATGTAATGGAAAAGATAAATTGCATTTGTTCAAAAATAATTAGTTAAACTTCATAATAAACACAGATCCAGTAGTAGATCTTTAGTTGAGAAAGTGGACCAGTAGTAGATATTGCTGAAAAATGTATTTTTCATTTGGCTACATTGTTTAATGCGAACCATTTCAAAGCAGGAAGTCGTTTGTCTGGGCAAATATGCGGTGATCCAATGGTTTAAAAAAAAAGCAAATAAAATCTTATGATTAAACAATTATTTTCGATATCCTGATGGCATTTTTGCAGGACAAGGGAGATAATTCCAAATTATTATTCAAATTCATGCTCAAGTGGTTTAATTTTAAATCGTTCTTATCTATCTGTCGGTAGCTCAAACATTAGGCAAGTTATTTTTAAAAATCTTTTCAAACCAGTACCACATTTGGACTGGTGCACCACCCACTAGTTTCTCCATCTTAGACACGGTACAAAAAAGAGCCTCTAACCTAATAACTTAATAAATCCAACATAGTCTACCAAGTAACAACTACTGTCCCATCGCCACAATGTTGCGTCCCTGTGTTTGTTTTACAAATACTTGAATGAAATGTACTCTGATGACCTTACTGCACTTTTACTCACCCTCAACATATACATTAGTGGACTGGCAAGGCCACAGGGGAGACAACTGAAGCAGCAAAACTGAAATATTTTATTGCGACTTTAAAATATTTGACATATAAATCTCTTATTGTTTAAAAAATTTATTTTCTAACATTCTTAGCTTATGAAATATTTTATATTTCAATAACAGTATGATCGTCCATCAATACCTGCAGTTTCATGGAAACACTATAAATTCAGCCTACAGGGCTCTAATATACAACAGCATGACTAACTTGTATTATGATCAACCTCACTATCAATGATTTTTTGGTGCTTGTTCAGAATTACCCTCTATAAAATCCAAAGATAAAGAAAAATCTGCATTATGTGTGTATCCATGACAGAAAGAAAATATCATACACCAAAATCATGTAAATTGATCAAACAGTTTGTGCTGTTTCTTATTTTATTTTTCTAAGACACACACACACACACACACACATTAAAATTAATAAATTCATTTGCGCAGGAATTACAGCATTCACCCAAACCTTTTGGGTAAAAAAGCAAGAGAAATGGCCGACGTAGCTGAAAGCACTTTTTTTTCTTTTTGGTCAAAAATTCATATTTTTGACCAATCAGGGCTCGATTTAAAAAACTTGTTTTTGCGAGCCTCTGGGAGCCGCTAAAGAAATATAAACGGCACGGAGAACTTCTATCATCAGAGAAAGGGATAACCGACACCAACAGCAATGCTTACCGAGTGAAATTCAGTAGCTGAAATGACAGCTTTTCTTGCCCGTCAAAGAACATTGCTTGACTCTCTCTTTCTCTCACTTTGCCACAACGCATAGTAGGACTTTTTCTCTCATGCTTTCAAGTCTTCACCTTTTCCTCCCTTCCTTCTTTCATACAGATTGCCACCTTGGCGCACACTAAAAAGTAATTTCTTTTCTTTTAACGAAAAATAAAAAAAAGTTTATTTTACATTATTTGGTAGTAATTTCTTTTTATTTATTGATTTCAGGGGATTTATGCAAGTCTCCAACAAGTTTTATTTTTAAATAATAAAATCAAATTTTATAGCTAAAAGACGAGCAACAATCTTGCAAGGCTATCTTGAAGACCGCCTGAAGAAACAAGGGAGATAACTCCAAATAATTCAATCTTGCCAGATTTAAGAAAGCCATTCTGAACATTTTTTTTTTTTTAAATGAATTTCTTTATAAAAATAAAACCATTTGATCAATTTATATGCTTTTTGGAGTATGATATTTTCATTCTGTCACAAGTATGTACATCATACAGATTGTTTTTATTTTTTGTTTTTTAATATAAGGAGACTTCTGAACAAGAGACTAATTCTTTTTTTAACAGTAAATATTAGTTCTGGACAAGTGACAATTTTTCATTATCTATATATAAATAAAATGTATGTGTGTGTGTCTGTGTGAAAATATTTAACCGATAGACTCTTAAACTACTGGTTACATAATACTGAAATTAACAGGAAATAGTAATCATACACCAAGGATGGTTTATAATGAATAAAATCTTTGAATGGATGACTAATGCATACAGAAATATGTCGGCAAGGTGAAATGCAAAATGTTTGTTTCAACTTGTAGATATATTTTTATTACTTTTGCACATGCACAAATTTATTCAAATTCATGCTAAAGTAGTTTAATTTTAAACCTTTCTTATCTATCTTTCAGTAGCTCAAATGGTAGGAAATGCAGATAGAGCTCTAAATGTTTTGGTTTCGATTCTAGCTGATGCCACCCAAGTATTTTTTAAAAATCTTTTCAAACCAGTACTATATATATTAGGTACAATATAATATTCAATAGAGAATTGGGTCTGTAATAATAAATACAAAATCTGCATGAATTAAAATATCTCTAAGTGTAATTTTTCAACTGGGCAAGGCTGGACATCTCCAGCTAGTTTTAAATAAGTATACCATTTTTGCCATGATTATTATCTAATTAATCAACAACCAAGCATGCATAAAATTATTTCTACTGCAAATGAGAACACCATATTAAAAATATCATGTCTCTACAAACTATTAAGCTTCATGATAATCTAAAAGTGAAGATATTATAAACATAGAAAATAGTGATACAAGTCCATAACTCCCTCTTCCTCCATGAAAAATCAAAAACAACAAATATGAAAAAAAATTTTTATGATGACAGAGAGAAAATATCATACACCTTTGATACTATAAAGTGGACCTGAGTCACTAAGTGCTGAGGGGGGAGTGGCAATAGAAAAAGGTATAGGAAGTCTCTTACAATAAACAAAGAGATGGGAAGTGTTAAATGATAAGGGCTGCCCCCTTTTCATGTAAGTAAAAAAATAGGGAATTAGTTAAATGTAAATATGAAATAGGATAGTCAAGGATTCGAACTCGCGAAGCTCGACTTGGAATTGAGAATTCCAATCATAAGTTAAAATAAACACAGAATGTTATTATAAATGGAATGTCCAGTAAATTGTTGATTCTGTTAAAATATTTAATAAATACAAATTTGGCTGGAAACTATTCACATTCTTAGAAAGAATGCATAATAAAATATAGGTTACAGAATTAGACAAGTAAGTTAAATTCCTTTGTAAAAGAACAAAGAGAATGGGAAATTTCCTGGTCGTCAGAAATGGTTTCAGAAACATGCAAATCGCGCATGTTGGAAACACGTGAGTTGTGGTCACGTTGACCAGACATACGTGTGATTTCTCAATAGTTCGAAGTTAGTTAGCAGGAGTTAGATTAGTCAGATCAGAGAGGTTCAGACCGATTCTCGGTTAGAGTCAAGGCTTTCTCTGGAAGCGGGAGGGTTTAGAAATAACCATGTAACAACTTTGAATCCCTGAAATACAGAATCATTTCCGACCGGTCGAAGGATAAATGATCATTTTGTTTTTTATAACTGCCGTCTTTCTATGTTCATCATCACAACGAGAAAGGTAACGTGTTTATATTATATGTACAACTGTCAAACATAAATGTCAAACGCACTATCTCTCGGTCTATCTATCAAGATATTCAAAAATCTCTTCTAGTTGAATTACAGGCTAGGCTCTCTTGTAGTAACATGTACACTGTCTATTATATATATATATATATATACAGAACTGTCTCTCTCTTTATATATACCCTGTTTATGTCTCCAATATGCTATCTTCACAAACATGAACATCTTAAGACATATGAAAACTCAACGCATGAACATCCTAAGACTCTTACTAATATGAACAACAACAAATATATAAGTTATCATCTAAATAAGAACAATGAAACAGTCTCATATTTGGTACTTCAAAAATAACAGCAGTATGCAACAGGAAGTAGCAAACAATGAATCTGTAGGTATTTTTAGATCGAGCCTTTTAGATTTGACAATGACAATAGAAACCTAAAGAACAGATAAAACAGGGAAAGTCAGCTTCTGGTAGCCGGGAGGGGGGGGGACTTCAGATACCGACGCAGAGAAGACAGTGTACAATTAGATGCCGTATGCAGTAAATGGGAGCTGATAGTGACAACGGTTGGATAGTTTTTAGAGCTGACTGCGAAACAGAAATAGAGACAAACTGCGACTGACAGATGAACGTAACATCGATATAACGGGGAGAAAACACACACCCACCCACAAGCCCAACCATCAAATATATGTGAAACATTGACGTTTGTGTTTTTTGTATTTGTTTTATTTTAATACTAGCGGGGGTATCTGGCGTTGTCCGGGTGTTTGGACTGTGTGTGTTAGGTGAGGGTGGGGTGGGGGGTAAAGTAAAGAATAAGCAAAGTAATAGCCCTGTTTAAATATTAAAAAAAAAAAAACGATGTTAAACTTCTTAAAAAAATCGGAAAAAACAAAACAAAACAAAAAAATAAAACAGCGAACAAACGTAAAACTTCTTTAAAAAAGAAAGCGGAAAAACAAAAAGCAAAAATAAGGGGAAAAAAATGATGTACGTGTTCGGAAAAACAAAAACAAAAAACACAGTGAAAAGCAAAAAAAAAAAAAATGGCATAAATAACCATTTGATTGGGTTAAGCCCATGGTGCGTTTCAGCCAGTAGAAAGCATAGAACGATAAGGAACGTTATAATTCCATTCCAGTTTTTTTTAAACAACTACAAAACAAAATAAAGCGAAAAAAAAAAAAATGGCATGAATAACCCTTCGATGCGGTTAAGTCCATGATGCATTTCACCCAGTAGAAAGCATAGAACAGAAAGGCATGGTACAATTCCATTCCAGTTTTTTTAAGCAACTACAAAGTAAAGAAAACCCAAATCGGTGTTCCTTTGTAACTGTTCCTTGTGAACGATCCTGGAAACGGTGTAAGTGGTGGCGGGGGAAGGAGGAATTAATTAGAGAGAAAAGATTTTACTACTACTTTTACTTGATTTTAACTGATTGTGGCAGTTAACTCTCAGCAGAAAAAATATAGGAATCTATGATTATCAAAGAAGTGGAGAGGTAATATGCCTATAACACACCTCAAATATTGTGCATATTACATTCGCATGGAATGTCTTGATTTTTAATCCTATTAAGGTCAAAATCATAGGAGGGAAAAAATGAGTACATTTTATATATATAGGGATTTCTACTTTGTGGACCCACATGTGTTCCTATCGATAGTCACCAGCACGAAAATGACGATCCGGCCATAAGAAGAATAGTTAAACGAAAAATCCATGACACACAATGTTGAGGGTCGGCGATTTGTTGGTGGGGGGGCACACAGTTGGTGTCACACACCAAAAATCACCTAAAGTGATCAAATAGTTTTAAACAACAACAAAAAAAAATAAAGCAAATCAAATCTTATGATTAAACAATGATTTTCGATCTCCTGACGTCATTTTTGCAGGACAAGTGAGATAATTCCAAATAATTTGAATTTTGCAATATTCTAGAAAGCTATTTTTAACATGGGGAGGAAAAGGCATTGGAAAAACTCAAATTTGTTTAAAAATTATATTCTTTATGGAAATAAAACTACTTGATCATTTTACATTATTTTTGGTGTACATTTCTTTTTTTCCTCACAGGGTATACATAAATTTTTTCTTCATTTTCTTTTTTATTTTTCAAGGGAGTTATGAACAAGCACCAAAATGTTCAATGAGATGTTAACAGAAAAACTCAGAAATTAACAAAATTAAAAACTACTAAATATTTTGATTCAGGATCAAAATATTCAGCAGGTTATAGCAAAAAGATTTGCATTTTTTATTCATTCACTTGAGATAAGCAGGGATCAAATCAATGATTGTGGAGTCACTAAAAATGTTTTTTTTCTCATTCCAATACCAAGTTTCTTTCTTTTAACAATTACAAGAAGCCTTCTCAAGCACTAATTGCTATGACTAATAATACATGAAAGCTCTACATTCAAACTCCTCGGCTTAACATTGGAACAAATACATTGAGGACATTGCCAAAGCTGCTGCAAAGAAGATGGGCTCTCTTTGCCGTGCTAGAAAATTACACACACCTTAGAGTATTCTGTACCTCTACAAAGCCACAATTCGCCCATGCATAGAGTATTGTTGCCACATATGGACTAGTGGATTTGCGACTAGTCTCTTGATCTTAGACAAGGTCCAAAAAAGAGTCTCCAACTAATAGGCCCCACACTATCAACCAAGCTCAAACCTCTGTCCCAGCGCCAAAATATTGCATCCCTGTGCATGTTTTACAAGTATTTTAGTAGAATGTGCTCTGACAAACTCAAAGTACTTGTTACCACCTTAACGTAAATGCCCCCTGACTAATCTGTCAAGCAACAAAATCCCACTCCTACACTGTAGCAATCCCTAGATGCCAGATGGCCTTATACTCTAATGGTTTCTTCCCTCAAACTGCCAGACTTTGGAATTCTCTCTGGGCTCCCTGCTTCCTTGGCTGTAGTGACATGCGGAAGTTCAAGTGTAATGCCAACAGACATTTCGCTGCTCATAGTATTCCCTACATAGTATTCTTGTAGATTTGGTCCCAAATAGTAACCTCTTATGTCCAAGTAGCACTGTGCTTTGTTTGAGGTGAAGAACAGTTTAAAAAGCATTCACAACATAAAGGGAAATAACTCTATAAATAGTTTTAACGTAATTAAAATTGAAAATTATAGAACTAAAAAAAAAAAAAAAAAGGAATAAAAATGGTAAGATAGAGGATCAGGGCTGAAAGCAGAAGTACACATGGATTATTTATTCATTTCCCAAAAAAATGTTCAGTAATCTTGCTGGATCTTGTTCAGAATTTCCATTAAAAGGAAAATCTCTATGATGTGTGTACCGATTTGTAATAGAAATCATCACTCTTGCAAATGACTTTTTGTTTACTTAGCCTGTAAAATGACAGCTAAAAATGTAGAAAAGAAAAGACAAGCATAACCTTGTAGGTCGCTCATTGGTGAACGTATTCCATTAATTTGCATATGGTAACTGTGAAAAGGGACGAATTCTAAAGCATGAGAGTTGAATTGAGTTTTTTGTTGAACAGTTTAGAACGAGAACGAACAGTAGAAAATAATATTGAATACACAAGGATTTATTGCAAGTTGAGGAAAGAAAAGAAAAAAGACTTTCATGTGTTGTATCAACAAGAGAACGGTTTAACACTGCCATTTTTTTGTTCCTTTTCCATTTTATAAAACTGAAGAAAAATGACAAGAAAATATCGTACACTAAAAATTGATCAAGTAGTTTCATTTTAATAAAAGAATCATTTTTAAGCAAATTTTAGTTTTTGCAATGTCTCCCCATGTTAAGAATGGCTTTTTAAAATTTCGTAAATTTGAATTATTTGAAGTTATCTCCCTTCTTTCTTCACTGTTTTCCAGATTCTGTCACAAGATTGTCTCTCATACTTTTGCTATAAAATTTGATTTTCACATTTAAAAATAAAACTACTGGATCAATATACATAATTTTTAGTGTACAATATTTTTTTCCATCACAACTATGTACATCATACAGATTTTTCTTGATTTTTGTTCTTTTAATATAGGGAAGAATCTGGATGAGCACCAATTAGTAGCATAGTGTATCAGGACTGGAAACAAGAGTATACATGGCTATTTATTAATTTCCAAGATGTTTAGTATTAGGTTGGTGCAAAAATAATCTTTTTTGATATTCAACTTCATATCAAAAAACGATAGTTTTTTGCACCAACCTAATAGCCCTGCTGGTATAACACAAACTATTCAGATGGCCAAAACAAAGATTCATCTACCAATTACAGCTATTAGCTTTATCCATTCAGAGTTAATGCCCAAAACTGAGATGAATCGAAATAGCAATCTTTATGGATATAAGAAGTTCAATATGTTTGAAGGCAGAGCATTGTAGCAATAATAAATAATTCTTGTAATGTTCAGATAAATCAAATTTATTATTGTTATGCATACATGTTTTGAAACACTTTCAAATTACAGATTGCAGAGTATTGTAAACTTAAACTTATTGAATAATAAATTTGTTGTAAATTTTTTTAATTTACAGAATTTAATTCCAAATGTTTATTTGTATATATATATATATATATATATATATACACAATTATGGCAAGCAAGCTATACAGAAACGTTTGTTTCATACCAAAGAGTTTGTAAAGCAAATAATGTTTACTTTTATCTCTTACTAATTAAAACTATTAATTTTATTGCCCATAGAAATACTTACAGTGTTCCTTCCCTGTCAATTCCCATCAGATCATAAATTTTATTTTATTTTTAAATAAGTCAAATAAATAATGCTTACACTAACTACAAAAAGTTACAAAAGTCAAATGAGTATTTTTATAATTGGGATCATGGCAAAGAAGGAAGCTGTCATGAAGAATTGTTAGCTTGTAGGGGTCAGACATTTTTTTGCATGTTTCCAGATCAAAGATTGTAAAGGAGTCTATGAGCAATAAAATTGATCTTTTAGCTGCTGCTTGTTCTTCAATAACGGTTTATCATACTTTTTTTTGTTTTATAGTCCTTTCAATGTACTTGAATCTTTATTAAAATCTTGTCATGGACAGGAATATACTTTTTCCATTACAGAACAACTTTGGTATGCCTGTAAAAAAAAAAAAAAAAGGAAGAAAAATATTTATTTAAATTATATGATTGTTACGACTGACTAGAAACATGAACTATGTCTGTGTAAAGGGATATATTTGTTTGAAGTAGCTGAGTGATTTTGGCTACATATTTGAGTAATAATTAGGGCTATGACAACAGCATATTCTTTTCATTGTTTTGACTCTCGAGCGTGTATCTGTTGCTATCTTAGAGTGATGTGGTTCTCGATTGATTAACTGTGTCTGTGTCAGATATATACTCGAGTGTCAAAACAATAAGAATATGCTGTTGTCATAGCTCTAGTAATAATGTAGTAAGTAGCCTTACTAAATACATGTTTCTGGTCAGATCTGGTAATATTCTTATGCATGAGGCTTTCAGCATATCTTTCAATGCTTTTCTCAAACTGATCTACCAGTCAATATTTATAACGTAATCAGCCAATCATATTCTTGTGAGAAGGAACCTGAATGTACTCATATTCATTACATAAATATCAAGTAAATCATCTTTTCTTTTAATATACTTTTGAGGCTCATCACTTCCCAAGGCCAAGATCCACTCGAGGATAAGGGTCAATGAGACAGGAATGATTTTTAAATGAAAAATGAGTACATATAAGAGTACTAACACTGATCAATGATATGAACTGCATTTGATTGCTTATAGGGTGATCCATGACAACAATTTGTCAACATTGGGTTTAAAAACGACCAAGTTGAAATCAACAGGGAAACAGTCCTGTGGTAATGTGTTCCCCAGATGAGAAGCCCTCGCTAAGAAACTCTGTCCATGGAAATTTTGTCTGACATTAAGCATGTGGAGAAAGGAAACTTGCTTTTCCATTGTGGTAAGGAGGAGGAAAAAAAGGAGTAGTTATCATTTCTGCTGAAAACAATTTGAACCAAACTCACCTCGGTTGTCATTTTTTTGGAATCGGGTTAAACTTAACCCTACCAGACCGAGTTACTGATATACTGGTAATTTCCGAAAATGCTATATACAAAGTTACCGTTAAACCGGTAGTTTTCCAACCACATGTGTTTGTGTTGTTAGAGAGCTAAAAATAGCTACCTGATCACTGTTTAGCCTCGATTTAGCACAAGCCTAACGTTCTGCAAATGCCTTCTTTTGTTTTGGTGGAGTTGTGAGTGATTTTGTAGACTAAAGTAACCATGAAGCGAGCTAGTGACAAAGCAAGAACTTCAACAGGTAAAAGAGCGAGACCAAGGAGTTTCATGGTGCAACAAGTGTTGGATAAAGTGACAAATTCTGATTCAAATGAAGGCGAATTTGATCAGGAGTTTCTGAATCAAGTAATGCTAGTGATGATGAATATATCGATGAATGAGAAAGTGATGATAATTCTGATGATGCAAGTGGGCCTAGATCAAAATCGAGTATTCAAACTAGGGGGGGTGTCCCTCAACCAGGTGATAGGGGAGATTCTGGTGTGGTTGATGAGGGATGGAGTTGCAGTTTTATAGCTCCAGATCTAGATTTCGATGAGGATGGGAAGGGCTAGTGAACATTCCAGGTTATATCATTGAAGAAAGCAAGCGCATCAATTTTCTTTCGTTGTTTACCAAGGATGAATTCTGGTAGAATTTTACATGCCACTCAAATGTGTGTAAAAAGGCCCAACTACTGCAAGAATTTCAAGGATGTTTCTGTTGAGGAAATGAAAGTCTTTGTTGGGCTGAGGATCTACATGGAATATATCTGTGTGAAACCCAGCTATCAGTATTACTGGCCAAGTGATGGAAGTGACTGCTGAAAACAATTCCGCAACATCATGACATGAGACAGATTCTTAGCCATCTGGACTTTTCTGCATGTGGTTGATGAGGAGGATGCTGGCATTGACAAGAGAGACAGAATCTACAAGGTCAGTCCTGTTCTGGAGTATCTACTCCCCGAGTTTTGACACTACTACCAGTCCAGACAACATCTGAGCCTGGATGAGAAATGATTCCGACAAAAAATTGCCTGGCAATAAAACAGTACATAAAAAACAAGTCCACAAAATGGGGCATCAAATCATTTCTTCTTTGTGAAGCGGAGACTGGATATATTCTCGATGCAGAAGTCTACACTGGGACAGCACTAATGCTAGTTCAAGAATTGAGTGTGGTCGAGAGCACTGTTGTCCGTCTCTTGATGTCAGCTGGGATGGAGAGCAGCTCACACGTTCTGGTCATGGAACGCTTCTACAACTCAGTGACTCTGGCCAAATATGCTGTGAACCACCTACAAACTGTAGAACAGAAAGTTCTTTCCAAAGTCTTTCAAGGAAGTCAAGAAACTCTCTCGAGGTGAAAGTCGCTACCTGTGTCAGGACAACATCACATGTATAGTATGGCAGGACAACAAGTCCATCACCTTCATCTCCAACTACGATGATCCTGTAAAGACGGGGACTGTCACCAGGAAGAAGAAGGATGGTATTTTCACTGAAGTGAGCATTCCACAGCTTGCCTTGGACTACAAACCATATATGGGTGGTTGCGACAAGAACGACCCAATGACCCACCTTCACCATTCATGATGCCACTACCGCTAGCCCAGACACCTCTTCATCAAATTCTTCATATGGACTTGCTACAACTCCTATATGCTATATTTTTCTACACAAAGAGCTGCCAGAAAACCTCTGTACTTTACAAGATACATTCAAACACTGTGTCTGGAATTGGTAGGAAACTACCGGTCTACAGTCGTTCGCAGAGGACAACAGGAATCCTGTGCTCAGTGCCTGAAGCCAGGCAACCACTTCCCTGAAATTCTTCCTGGCACCTCATCTGACCACATCTGTGCTGTGTGCATGGAGAAACACCTGAGATACAACAGACAGCATCCTGGAGTATCTTCCAAAATAACCCCCAAAAGAAGGTGAAGACAAGGTTCTGGAGCACCCAATGCAGAAAGTACCTATGCATCAAGGAGGGCTCCACCTGTTAGGTGGACTGCCACATGAAGACTGAATACTGGCGGTATATGAAAGGCAAAAAATTACAAAAACATTTAAATTTTTTTCACAATTTTGCCCAGGAGGTCAGGCACAGGGCAAAATTAGGTTCAGTAGCTCAAGTCTGGTAGGGTTAAATATTTAATTTATTTACTTTGGAACTGACAAGAAGACATGTAACTACATGTTTTCTTATAGGTTGGTTCAAAAATTAAATTCAACCTTTTTCCTGCTTGAAAAACTACATTACCAACATGTCTTCTAGTAGGTTAAAAGATAAATTAATTAAATATTTGAATTCTGTCTTTTTTTTCTGGCTTTACAAACCGAGTTTCCTACATATGTATCTCCTAAATAATTTATTTAGTTTTCAACCAACCAGAAAACATGTTGGTAAAATAGTTGGTAAAATAGTTTTCCAAACAGGAAGAAAGGTTGAACTCAAGGATTTAATCTATTTATTCTTAGACTAACTTGACAACATCTACAAAACATGACTTGACAAACATGAAAGAGCCTGTTTGAATCCACCTGTTTCTTATAAAAGCCAAATTTTCTAACCTTGGCATCATTTTATGTTAAATTCATATTCAAATCTGATCCCCAGCTCTAAATTCCAAAATTATTTTCTTTTTCTTTCCATCAAATTTTTAAAGTGCTCAGTCATAATTGACTAACAGTAGAATCCTTTTGTTTTAGGGCAGAGCAGAGGGGATATAGCATAGCAAAAGGTGTTAATCTACAATAACTCTTTCTTTCATACTGAAAATGTCGACTGATATGGTTTAAAAGAAACAGGAAGTTATTCTTTGATGAAAGAAAAGTTTCTACTTCCCCTATCCATGAATCATTTGAAGTATGGATCAATTTATGTGACTTTTTAAATTTTCGTCATGGTTACATACATCATACAGATTTTTAGAAATCTTTTGTTTTTTATTATAGTGAGAATTCTGAATAAGGACCAAGAATATATATATACAAATACAAACACGGCTTCATCTGTAAATATGGAGGCATGATCTTTGTGAGCTCTATGCATAAGTTCAACTCATTTGACAGCAGCAGAGAGGTGATGTTGGCTCAGTGGTTAACGAAACAACCTGAGTGTGCCAAGTTTTCATCCAGTTTGCTCCAGAGAAACACTTTCACTTAAAGGATGTTGGCAACCTTCATGTGGTCCCTCTCATAAGTAGCCAATATTCTTCTAGAAAAAATTCTTAATAGAAAGATATCGAGGAAACAAATGCCAACAAAATCATCATGAATGATGTTCAGCAGCAGCACAAATGTTATGCTGCATATTTAATCAGTTTTACTAAAAATGTATGAATAAAAATTAGACACGATCAATGTATGACGGATTGCCGCTGCTGATTAAAGCAACTTCGACACAGGCGATCGATTGGGTCCATCAGCATAAAATATCATAAAGTAATCTTGTAATAAACAATAAAATGAATTTATTTAGAAGTTTCGAGAGGTTATTTTTGACAAATATCTTTTTAAGTCCATACCTAAAAAAATATTCCCTCTTACATGAGCGATCTACTAAGTCTGTTAGTGAAAAAAATGTTATTAAAGTAAACAATGAAACGAGTTTAGTTACAGTCACAATTAGTTTTGGCAAATCCTTAAAGACTGAGAGTTTTTTTTTCAACCCACCTTTTTTTTTTTTTTTTTTTTTTAATCTTTGTAAAAAAGCAAAACTAAACAAGTTTATTTCTTTATTATCGAAATAAAAACCAAACAAATTTAAGTCATTGTTTTTTTTTGGCAAATTAAATTTTACAAGTGACCTTTTTCTTTAAAATTTGAATTTTATCACAAAACAACAATATAACACAAGAAAATATTTGTAAAAAGTAGAAGAAATCCTTAAAGACAATGAGGCAATGTTTCCAATCCTGTGTGCATCTTTGCGGGAACTAGTTTCCCTCATATCTAAAACAGTGTACTAATTATCCTCGTGGGGAGGCAAGTAAATAACTATTATTTTACAAATCGTTTTCGTTTTTTTTGTTTTTTTTTTGCTATAATATTGCATTTTTTAAATAATATTGAATTCATTTTAAAAATGAAACTCTTTGATCAGTTTACATGATCTTTGGAATATATTTTAATTTTATTAAGAGTATGTACATCATCCAGATTTTTCTTCATTTTGATTTTCTTTTTTAATATAGGAGGAATTCTGGGCAATAACCAAATATTTAATAATTTGCTCTGATTAAAGTTGTAGATATCTATATGTCTATAGAATTGAGAATGTGCATGTGAGGACACTTCTCAACCTATATACTCAACAAATTTTTTATCTATATTCTTAAAATTAAGTATATAGAGTATTCAGACATGTGAAAAACTTTTTAATCAGTTTTCATCTGGAAAAAAGGGCTGCTAAGGGGTCAAAATTGAAAAATTGGTATATGGAAACCGTCAGATTTTTATCTGTTTGCTAACTGTTTCACGACTGCACATTATAATCGTTCACATTATTTTAAGAATAAGAAGGTTTGAAAACACCTTTTAGAGATCGTACTCAGTTGGGCTAATGATTATCATACTTGACTCACTGTCTTTAGGTTTTGGTTTCAATCTCAGCTTGAGTATTTTTTTTTTTTTTACTTACACAAAGTGAACCGTTTAGAAACAAACATAATACTCGCATGCACATATCTCAGTTTATTTCGTTTTTTTTTTTTTACTTCATTTTTTTTAAAGGGAGTTAACGTTACGTTTAATACCAAGCAATGCCAGGTACATCTTCTAGTTAAGTTTTTTCAGAAAGTTTTATAAAAATCCAAGGTATCAATTTTTTTATTAAGCACAAAAGTGTCAATTTTAACCATTGTAACCTGAAAGGCACCCCGGGGGTTGGGGCAATCAGAGTTTTCCCGGAAAATCTGTTCTGTTACTTTTTTACTCATATCATGTTTAATGCTTGTGCAAAATTTCCAAAAATTCCAAGGTGTACTTATTGAGAAAAGTGCAGACAGACGAACGGACGAATGGACAAGGGTGAATTTACAGGTCCACCCTTCTTTTGTTGGGGGATCAAAAATAAAACAAAATGTCAGGATGGTATTGGTCATTACTAGAAAAAATCCTCAGTGTTTCATTATTTACGATTAGTTTTATGTTTGCATTGGATGATGAAAACTTAAACAGCAGACACACATACAATTTTCTTATTTTATATATAGAAACAATTATTGATGTTTTGTGTTCTTTATTTTTGATGTTTCAAATTTTGTCTGAAGATTTCTGCAAGGTTTATTACTCACATTATCTTCCCTAATTTTCTTTATTTAAAAAAAAAAAATAAATAAATACATGAATCAACATTTGACAAAATGCGAATATTAAATTTAAGTTTAAAGTTCATGTAAACATTTACTTTGTTGCCGTATTATTTTAAATAATCTTTTTTTTTTTATCATTGTTCATGTTTGAATTCAAGTTTTGAAACATGATGTAAATCATAAGGTTATGACATCATGCTGAAGCTATCATTATTTTGTTAAAGTAATGTTTTGAGTTTTATTTATAAAATTATTTATTTGTGGACTGTTATGCTCAGCTTCATAGTTATTGTTATTTCACCGTGTTTTAACCAACTATTCCTCTGCCCTTCTTCAGGTTGTTAACTTCGACAGGATAAGAATTCTGAGTCTTGTAACTGTATCTCCAGTAATTACTGCCTTCCATAGTTGTTGTCTCGTCACATTTTGGCCAACTAATCCTTTAGCCTACTTTGGGGCCCATGGCACAGTGGATAGAGGCGTTGAATCTTTACGGTTTCAAGTGAGCATTGTTTAAAGATAGCGGGTTCAATCCTACCCAAAGTAGGCCAAAACGCAACAACTATGGAAGGCAGTAATTATTGAGGATACAGTTAAGAGACTCAGCATTCTTATCCTGTTGCGGCTAATCATCTGAAGAAGATCAAAGGAATAGCTGGCCGTAACGTGATGAAACAACAACTATGAACTTGAGAATAACAGTCCGCAAATAAATATACAAATTACTTATCTCAAAGGATTCCAAAAAATAATGTATAACTTTATTTATAAGTTCACATTATTCATCTAGAAGACTGGTTTCAATTTTCAATCACAGCATTCACTTTATTTGTTGGGAATTTATTATTTACTATTAATGATATATTCTCCATTTTCTAAATTTTGAAATCAACCAATTCTACAATGTTTTTATTATGTTTCAAAATAATAAAAAAAAAAAGATAGAGAAAGAGGTGGGTAATTAGTTTTCCCCTAACCATTAGGCCAAAGAGGATAATGAATTCAATGAGTTGGTAATTAAATTAAGAATCATAGGAGTCGCCACACATGCGCAGAAATGAACGTTGCTTTTAAACCTGGCTGGGGGCCAGATAAGCTTCTCGCTTTCTGTCATTTTATTTATTTGCTTTCTCACGAAAGCAAATTAGACACAAGATCGTTTTTAATGTGGGAGAAAACCAGCTCCCCCCAAAATGGGGGCACTCTGGCAGTATCCCCCCCCCCCAAAAAAAATAGTACTTGTCTCTGTATGAAGGGTTTCCCCCTACACTAATTGAGGATCAATTAACTTAAGTGAAGTGCTGCATCAGCCAGCCTGAAGGCCAAGCTTCCCACTTTCTGTCGTTTGCGTTTGAATAGTTTCGCTTTATTGAAAAGACAAACACTCGAGACGATGGCATGGTGGGAATTTTTTTAACTCGATCAAAAAAAAAAAAAATAGGAAAGAAACCGTGTCCATTTGCGAATCTCAGATATTATAATCTCGGAAGTATAGGAAAACTTCTCATGGAATTTAACCAACAGCGGAACCCAATCTGAAAAGCCTTTCATGGACATACACAAATGCTTGTGCCCATTTTACCTTTTATATATATATAGATACATGAATCAATATTTGACAAAATATTAATATTAGATTTTAATTTGAAAATTCATGTAGACATTTACTTTATTGCCATATGAAATAACCCTTTTAAACTGCCAGATTTAAAAGAAACCTATATTTAGGACATCAGAAAGTTTCATCAGATGTCCTGCGGCCATGGCAGGCTGAGAGCAAGTTCAATGTGTTTCCTTGAATAATAGTGAAGGAGATGATCTTTAGTGTGGCGCCTCATTAATAAACCCAAGCATCTTCCTAATTCTATACAATTCAATGTTAATCTTTTAAAAGTACGTCAATTCAATCTACAAGTTTGACACTGAAGATTTGGTGCTTGTCCAGAATTGTCCCTGTATGAAAAACAAAAATAAAGAAAAATATATATGACATATGTATCTGTGATGGCAAAAAAAATATCGTTCACCAAAAATCATGTAAATTGATCAAGTAGTTTATTTTTATAATGATAACCATTTTTAAGTGTATTTGAGTTTTTTTTTCCATGCTCCTCCCTCCCCATCCTTTCTAAAATTTTGATTTGGAGTTATCTTTCTTATTCCTTCATACTGTTTTCAAAATGGTGTCACGAAATTGTTTATAGTATTTTAACCATAAAATTTAATTTTCTTATTTAATAATAAAACTATTTCATCAATTTACATGATTTTTGGTGTATGATATGTAAATCATGAAGATTTTTCTTTTTTTTTGTTGTTTTTCCATAGGGAGAGCATTCTAGATAAGCACTGAAGATTCTGTTTATAACATAAGCATCACAAAACCAACAGAAGTTCCTGCAAAAATGCTTGAGCACATTGTAAAAAAAAATACTTACTCTTCGAGTTATTATAAAGCACCACACAAAATGCTCTCCTTTTTGGCTTCATACACTTGAACCATTTCTTCCAAGCCGGAATTGGCATCAAGAACCTGAAAAATATAATAGAGAAGAAATAAAAATTATTGCTTAAATTTCAGAGACAAATTGTAGTTTAATCTACGACATAAGATTTACAACTCATTACAAATCCATCTGAAATTGAGTTATCATCGCCAGTCAGTGTCTAGTGAGTGCAGATCACGAATATCCCAGGACTGTTGTATTTGCACATTAGTAACTCGACTTGAGTTTTACATATAACACATGGTATTAGCAAAGGATCAAACATGCAGGTTTCTTTCCAAGAATTGTGTGAAAATAAAAAGAGGAAATAAATTGATGAGTAGAACAAAAGAATGTACTATAATGTGCGGCAACGTTGCGTAGACAGCAGTAGCTGCAGTGAAATAGAAAGAGGAGCAGTAGGAGGTAGCAGGACTGGTGAAGTCATGCAGAGATAGCAGCAGGAGCAAAAAAACAGAGAGATGGTGGATACATGATGGCATGAACCGCAGGGAGAAAGAGAGTAGACGACAGAAAATTCCTGCTAGCTGATGATAGCGCTGGGAAAATTTGTTATGTAAAATGGAAAGCCCGGACAGAAAATAAAAGTGTCTCTCAAAAAGAAGTGAGTTCAAAGTGTTTCTTTTATTTGGTTGGCACTTTGATGGGGTCAACAGAGGAGAGAAAGAACGAAATGAGAACGCCTTCTATAACATAACAAGAATAGGAAGTGAGCTTAGTTAAATACAAGGGGGGGGGAGGAAGTTGGTCACCAACAGACACAAAGGCAGCTGAAATATTCATTCAGGATTGTTAATGCAGTACATGGGACAAAAGATCAGACATAGATGTCAACATATTTAGAGTCAGATTGAGTTAGTTTATGGACAGTTTTAGGAGTAACTGAGTTTTGCAACAGTTTATGGACAGTCTTGAATTTGCGACTGTTGATAACAGTTACAGTTTGGTGCAGTTCAATGCGGGTTGCAACTCGGAGCAGATCAATGTCAACTGATGACAAATAGGCCTTAACTGATGACAAAGATGTGAATGTTAGCATTTAGATAATGGTTTTCCGCAATGGTGTCACAAACGCACCCAGAACTCAACTGATATTTACAGAAAGTATCAAAGTCCATGTTTTTTTATGAGTTTTCTTGTTTCGTATTTTTATACTTGTGAACCCATGCTTGCCTCCTCAGCAGTAATCCGTCAGAGATGACAACATGGCCAGAATAAGAATGGAAATTGAAAAAGAAAAAAAAAAAATACAAAAACAGTGTTGGGATTAGTGATTGTTGTTGAGCGAGGGAGCACTTGGTCGCATGGTTGCTCGTCTGTAGAATTCAATATTACACAGTTGCTTCTTGGCTGATTACAGCATAATCATTTTCAAATCCAATGTTGACAATTTTTTATTGAATTGTCCATTGAAATAATTTAATTCTGCTCAGATTCAACCATGGTCTGCAATCCTTAAGCTGTTGTCTCATTGTCCATGAATGACTTTTGGACATGCATGAGTGATCTAAGTACTGATCAGCACTTAACTTCAGTGATCTTATGGGAACTGGTGTGTCAACGTAATTATAGTCAGATGTAATTTTTTTTTTTTTTTTTTCTTCCTTTGAAGATTGTAACGTTGGGTATGGGGCAGTCAAACCAGCTGCCAACATTGCCCTGCTTTTTATTGAAACCAGCCGAGAGCTCTTTTTTTTTTTTTTTTTTTTTTTAAATAATGGATTGAATAAATATTAGTAAAAATTAAATTTAAATTATACAATTAAAACAAAATCATACCATTCTATAATTTAATAACAGTTTTGGAACAAAAATTCTTTTACACATGTTTCTTGAGGAATTGGGAGTAAACAAAGATCAGTCTCCTATCATCAGAGAATTGTAAAAAACACACCTCCGAAAGATAGTATTTAACTGCTGACTTTTCTTAATCAAACCATAGGTATTGAGTATCTTTGGATGTGTTTTCCGTTTCGTTTTTGGATGCTGGAGAACTTATCTGGGCTACCTTTATTTACCTTCAGCTGGTACCCCTGATGTTAATCTCACGTAGCCAACGCACCGTTTTGGCATTTCAAAATAAAATCGCTGAAAGACAACGCGCGGCTCTTTACAAACAGACTTTTCTTTCTCCAACTTTACAACATGGCAAGAAAGAAGAGGAAAAAAAAGAAAGAAAAAAAAAACATGTACAAAATACTGAAGATGGAGTTTGACTCTGAAATATATTTAAATTATAAATTTCAAACAAGTAAAATATTTGTTTATTTTCGTAATATTGCATTGTGAGTTGGCTTGCAAGTGCACCTGATGCATATTTTATATATATATATATATATATATATATATACTAGCAGTAAAACCCGGCTTTGCTCGGGGCCTATGTACTATAACTTTATGTGCATATGTATGTATGTATATATATTAAAAAGTTTGATTTATGTCCAGGTAACCTACATCTAAAATTTCAAGTGTTTAGACCCAAAATTGGCGGAGGAGTTCAGTAGAGTCTGCAAAGGTCAACTCTTTCAACTTTGATCCCTTGGCAGCCAAATTTTCATCCAAAAACTGATTAAAAAGCTTGCCCTATGTCTGAATACACTTTACGTAAAATTTCAAATGTTTACACCAAAAATTGGCTGTGTAATTTGGTAGAGACCGCAGAGGTCAAATTTTTAAAAACTTTGACCCCAATTTTGACCCCCTTAACATTTATTGCTTTGGGCTCAAATCAAATCAAAAAGTTTGATCCATGTCCAAGTAACCTACATCTAAAATTTCAAGTGTTTAGACCGAAAATTGGCGGAGGAGTTTGGTGAAGTTTTCAAAGATCAAATCATTGAACTTTGACCCCTTGATAGCCAAATTTCTGGCCGAAAACCGATTAAAAAGATTTTCCCAAATCTCAATACCCCTTATGTCAAAATCTCGAGTCTATAGACCGAAAATTAACAGAGTTATTTGGTAGAGAAATGTACACAGACACACACACATTTTCACTTTTATATATATATATATATATATATATATATATATATATATATATACATTGTTACCAAGTAAGATTTATGACTTATTTGGCGTTTCATTAAATACCCCGCATTTTGCTAATTCCTACCCTCTGATGAGAAGGAAAGTATTTTTTCAAAACTCCGTGGATTAAGGACTATCCACTTATTTTGTACTCCCTTTTTACAATTAAATATGTTTTTAACTCTTTTTCAAAGTGTTTTTAACATATTTTATTAACTACTTGTTCTTATTATAAGCTCTATTTCCTATTTGGTTTTATCGAGCTTTTACATCTGGTTTAGATTACTTTATAAATATTAACTCTTCAATATATATAATATACTTTAGTTTTGCCATTTTGGATTATTTCGGTAAACTTGACTGTAATTCTTATTTCATTTTATATATATATATATATATATATATATATATATATATATATATATATATATATATATATAAAGAAAGAAATAAAATAAAATTTAAGTGAACAAACCACAGAAATAAAACAATCAAATCACATAAAAAAACATGTAATAGACTAATATTTTATCTGACTGAAAGATTTATCTGATAAAACACCCAGAAAAAGTTTTAAGAAGATCTACGTGCAAAAGTTTTTTGGCTAAAACTGTTAAACTGCATAAAACATTGATTGTCAGGCAGAGTTATTGTTAATTTTCTTTTTCAAATGTCTAGATCACTTGACATTAAAAAGAACAGAACCAGACAATTTAGACATAAAAGTACTCAGTGTTATATTCAAAGTTTTTCTGGTTATATTCATTTTACAGTTGATAGAATACTAAAGCAATCGAAAAAATAATCAAAATGAAAACTGAAAAACAAAAATTATTTCCATGAATTTCACACCATGCGATCTGGGTATATCTAAATGAATAAACATGATTTTTTTTTCATTTATCACTCTTATATTAGCATCAAAGCGTTTTTCTTTTTAAATGTCTAATCTGCATAAACATGTTTTAAATAGTTCATAATAAATTAATGTTTAGTGTTATTCATTTATAATTTTATTGTCCTATTTTTTCTATACATATGCAATAGTTTTATTGGTATTACTAGTAATTAAAGTGATTTAATAAAAAAAGACAAATTTCTAAAAAAAAACATTTTCTTAAATTAAGCTAACATTGCTTATGAGAAAGAAAGATACTGACAAAACCTAAGCGATAAGAAAAGGAGGGAAAGAGTAACTGATTGGCCTGCCAGTTTGCTTGCTTGCTTTCTTTCTCTCTCTACTCTCTCTTTTTACAAAAAAAAAAAAAAAATCCAATAAATATCACCAATTGTGCGAAAATATAATGTTCTACCAGTAATTTGCTTAATTTTCAATCTTTAAGTGATTATTGAGGCTCCAAACTGACTGTAATGACACCTTGGGCACACTGTTATATTTTTTTGTTCTGACTTGACAGATTTTAGATTATTTTTGTTTCAAAGTAAATAGATGCTTTAAAGAAGTTAAAACACAAAAAAATTATTCAGGTAAGTAGAAGAGTAAAGTTATCTTTGGTAACATTTATTTGTTGTATATTTAGTTTTTCACCCCCTTTTTTGTTTTGTTGGCTATTGTATTAAAAGGCCCAATGAATATATACAAAGTAACATTGATGTATATGCATATATGTATATATATATATATATATATATATATATTCTTAACATGGAAGCATAGCAATTTTGCATACCAATCATCAATTCTTTGTCATCATTTATGAACATTTCAAATAGCATTAATGACAAATGCAAATCGGCTTTATTTTAAAAGAAAACCAAATCTTCTCACAATTTTCAATCAATTACAAGAAAAACGTTTGCAAAACATATTTATAAAGATCTACTCTTGTAATACATGCACACCTCCTAAGTGTATTTTTTATGTTATAGCCTAGCATATGCACTGATTCAAAGAATCAGTGCATATGCTAGGCTATATTGATCTATGCAGACATTACACAGGAATTTTTACAGTCATTTGAACATTTTTAAAAATGTTTCAAATCTCTAATTAAAAAGTTAGAAATTTTAAAAGGATCAAAATCGGTACTTGCATCAGAATTGAAAATTTCAAATGAAATCGGTAATTGTATCAATCGTCCCATCAGTAATATACACATACACACATTGTATATCTGGGCAGCTAATATTAAATTTAAATATTGTTAAAAGAAACTGACAATTTATAAGTTGCATGTTTTCCCAGCCCTCAATGCTTGAAATAAAGAAACAGCAGCTATTCATAATTGCGTCAATTTTTGTTGAAACTTTTGACTTAGTTAAGTCATCATCAGAGTATAAGTGAATATTTTGTTTGGAAATTTGAAGACTGATATGAAATATCTCATCAAAATTGTGTCCTTACCATGACAGGAGCTGGCAGTGGGCCATGTACTTGGTTTATAAGCCAATCTTCATACATTTTATGAAGGTTTTCCAATAATGTCTGAAATAAAAAAAAAGAAAAAAAAAGTGTATATATAAATTTTATTTTTCATGAAGATAAAATAATTTAATAATGATTATAATGACAAGAATATGCAACTATGAATGAATTTGTAATTACTACTACTACTACTTGTGGCTTCCTTCAGTTTTGACAGACTATGGATGTCTACTGTAAGGGTGCCTGCATGTGAGATTGTTGAGGCAACAGTTGCGCAATCCTCAACCACATCTCTCCTGAGTCGGCATTGTTAAACACTAGTGGCAAGCAGAGGGAGGTCCATGACAACTGGAAACAATGGAGAGATAAGCGGAGAGCACATACAGTACCTAGAATTCCCAAATGGTCACTCATCTGGTATTAGCCAGGTTCAGCATTGCTTAACTTTGGTGATCTGACGATAACCGGTGTATCCACATGATTATGTCGTACTATTACTACGTGGGTAAATAAAAATGCTACATCTACTTGAATAACAATTACTCATGATAGGTAGTATTTAAAAAATATAAAGCGCTGTTGTAATATTATTGGCATAATATCAGGATATGAGCATAAAGATTTGGACAATTATATTTATAGCCAGGAGTGATAAGAAGGAACGAATCAAATACCAAAATCACTGTATAAAATATACTGAATCTCTGAATTTTTCAGTCATAGCTTTTCACCTTGACATGAAAAGAGAAGTACGCTCTGCTGATCGTGACTGGATTAATACTACTTTTTTTTTTATCTGGAATTATTTACAATTCAAAGCTTCTTTGAATAAACTCATAATGCTGATTGTTGCTTGGGACAAAAACATTGGATAGTTTTCTTTTCTTTACAATAGTTATTTCTTTTGCCATTTCTTTTTGGATAATTTTTTTTTCATTACAAAAGTGGCTCTACACTAAAGCATTCTGGCAGATGTTGAATAGGCAGGTTAGAATTATACTATGAAGAAGAAATAAAAAGAAAAATTTTACCAAGAAGCATGAAAAAAATATTTTAAGCAAGCATAAACCTACCGTATTCCTGTCTAAACACCAAGGATATAACTTTCTTTACTTATTGTTTTTTTTTTTTTTTTAATATAGCTCCCAGGCATTCTGTAATTTTGTCATTTTTGTAATTATTGAATAGTCATGTCGTGATAATTTCCTGGATTATTAGTAATACATTGTAATTATTATCTCTATCTCTACTATTATATAAAAGGAACTGTGGGCTGATTTGTATGAAATTTTGCACAAATGCACTTTATGTATCTGGCAGTGTTCTTAGTATTGATAATCGATAATTGAAAAAAATCTGATGAAAAAAGGAACAGGCGATTTTGACTAACATTAACATCTTATACAGCCTAACATTACAAGTGCATTTGAGAAATTTTTTTACCACACAGCCAGAAAGACCAGGCATATAAAATCCGCAGTAGCTTCTTTGATATGACAAGAATGTATTCAAAATGAATGTTTCTATTTAGAGCACAATTGAACCATGATGTTTGACTGTTGCATTCTAAACTTTAATTCAAGCCATTATATATAAAAAATTCTTTTTTATAAAATTAACAATAGGTTCTCTACAGTGCAATGTAGACTACAATGTATTGTGGATTAAGTAACTGCAGGGAAGTATGTGAAGCTTCCTCCCAGTGCACTATGATAGATCCCCAGCTAGATCAAGTAATCAGTCAATTTGATTGAAAAATGGGCAATTTTACGGATTTCAATGACAATAAAAATATGGGAGTGTGAAACAATTGTTGATCATCATTCAATCCAGAGTCGTTTCTCCTTACTAATAATATGATTGTTTTACATTTATTCTATTCTAACAATTATTATAATAAAGTCTGTGGAATCGGAGTTAGAGTAGAGAAGTACCCTACTCGTAATAAGAAAAACAACAACAAAAAACAACAACAACAACAAAAGAAACAATAAATTCACTGAGCCGTGAAAAACATGTTTATCCTCTTTAAAATCAAAATGCTATTAATAATATAAATTATTATAAGTAAACGATTTCCTAGGGTGGAGTCTGTTCGTTTAAAATTTATTTAGAGTAGATTTGGTTATTTTGTTTTACAGCATATCCACCCTTTTTGGGTAATTTAATTCTGAATACGGTAATTCTGGAGGAAAGGTTTTATGCTTCAATTTATTTATATCTCCAAATATTTATTCATGGTGTTTAGTTTGGTTGTTTTGTTTTTGACTTTGCAGAACACGACTGAGTTTTGCAAATAGAAAAAAAACCCCAAAAAACAATAACATCAATGTTTGGTTCATTTAAGCCAGGAAGCCAATATTTTCAGACAGCCTGGTCTGGTGGTACCAGATATGTATAACCTTTATTTAGACAAAAAGTATAAAGTTGACTTTGAGGTATTTTTAGCAGGTTTGTAACTCTTGCTTTCTTTATTTTGCCATTTTAGTCATCACATTTTTCATGAGTGATGTTTCTGACAAAGAGGGGAAAATTGCTGTTTTCTGGGTTGGAATCTATTCATTTAACACTTATAGTCGGCTAGTTTTTGACTTTGAGGTAGTATTTGTTTTCTTTTTTTTTTTTTTTTTTTTAGCTCCTTACATGAAGTGGTTTCATGATTTATTTAAAGCAATTTCATAAAAAAAAAATTTTTTTAAATAAAAATTTAAAGAGCAAATGAGTATTTGGGATACTGACTTGCCAACTCTACTTATAATAGAGATGGTGTCAATCCCAAAAGAGTTCTCTAAAATAACATTCATTGTAATTAGTAAATCATTTTTGTTTTTTACATTCAAAGAATCAGTGCATATGCTAGGCTATACTGATCATTTAAGTTGATCATGTTTAAAAATGATGACCATGAGAACAAATAATGAACAAAAAAAGGGCAGATGACCTAAGAACTAAAAATTATGCTTAAAATAATGTTCATGATCCAAAATTCCCCACATAAATTAATCAAATAGTTTTATCTATAAATATAAAAGCAAAAATGTGTGTATGTATGTTTGCTTTTTGTGTATGTCCGAGAAAGGCTTTTTTTCCTGTGGCTGCTCAAGGCTGTCACTCATTCTTACAACTTTTTATATCACGTCGAAATCATAATATCTACGAGTTAACATCGGGGTCACCTGTCTATTTAATTTGTTGACTTTGAAAAGATAAATATTCAACATTTTTCGATCGCCACATGTGCATTAAGCTCTTTCGTATAATAAAAGCGAAACTAATTCTGGTGGCATTTTTCCAGTTGCGATCTCCGGAAACGTCCGAAAGCAATCGGCTTTGATCAATGTGGAGTTTCTCCTTATATCAGACAATTGCTATTCAATTTGGACAATCCCCTTTTTATGGGGGGCTGGTTTTCCTCACAACATCTTAGGGAAACAAAAAAAAAAAAAAGAAAAAATCCTGCCCTGCAGTAAATAAAATACTGCCCCGCAGTCAAATTTGACCTCATTAAGTACGGGCACCTGACAAGTTTTAATACTTAAATAAATTCAAACATGTTATCGTTACTATTTCGTGGTGGCCCAGTGGTTAATGTTGCACGTTTTTTTTTCACACTTTAATTTCCAACTTCGACTCAAGGGTTTAGGTTCGATCCTTCATACTTACCTACCAAAACTTTTTTTTTTATTTTAACCCCCCCCCCAACACAAACACCCAGGTGTTTTGATTTACCTAAAGCCACACACACCTCCAAAACACTCGGGCAATGCCGGGTACCCCCCGCTAGTTTTTTATAAAGAAAATCATTTTTAAGAAATTGAGCAATTAATGTGAATTTTAGGCTTTTATTTAATTAATTGAAATTCTTATTGAGATGAGTTATTTGTATTGATTATCCATTTTATTTTATTGCGGACCATTATCCTCATCTTTCTTAGTTGTTGTTCCACAGTGTTTTGGCCAACTATTACTCTGGCCTTCATCAGGTGGTTAACCATGACGGAA
The DNA here is from genome assembly GCF_053919585.1 of Euprymna scolopes. Lineage (NCBI taxonomy): Eukaryota > Metazoa > Mollusca > Cephalopoda > Sepiida > Sepiolidae > Euprymna > Euprymna scolopes. The sequence goes on along the minus strand of NC_136495.1, from coordinate 60,277,058 downwards.
CAGGAACGCCGAATCTCCTAACTGCATCCTCACCAATTACTGCTTTTCATAGTTGTTGTCGTCTCACTCAATTTTGGCCAACTAAGCCTCTGGCTGGCTTTGGGTAGGATTGAAACTGCTGTCTTCAGACAATGCTCACCTGAAACCGTAGAGATTCCACGTATCTATCCATTGCACCACGAGCCCCGAAGGGCGATCAAGGTCAGAACAACAACTAAATGATGAGGATAATAGTTTGCAATAAAATAAAAAGGATAAATAATACAAATTACTCATTTCAATAAGAATTCCAATTAAATAATATATATATATATATATATATATATATATATTTTTTTTTTTACCATTTGGTACCGGACCAGACAATGGAAGATCAGATAAGAAAGAAATGTAGATTTATAATACCAAAAAATTCAACCTTGATTGCGCTTCGGGGCCCGTGGCGTAGTGGATCTCTACGGATCCAGGTGAGCATTGTCTGAAGATAGTGGTTTCAATCCTACTCAAAGTCGGCCAGAGGCTTAGTTGTCCAAAACGTGGTAAGACAACAACTATGGAAGGCAGTAATTGCTGAGGATGCAGTTAGATTTGGCGTTCCTATCCCATCGCAGTTAACCACCTGATGAAGACCAGAGGAATAGTTGGCCAAAAAATTGTGAAACAACAACTAGAAGATGAGGATAATAGTTCGCAATAAAATAAAATAGCTTTTAACATAAATCCTAGAAGTTTGAATCATTGTTGAGTTATCTTCCCTTGTCTTTTTTTTTTTAGATTCTTTTCAAAATGGCAAAAAAGCCAGCAACTCTTCAGTTACTCATAAAATTTGATTTTCTTATTTAAAATTAAAAGTACTTGATCAATTTACAGGATTTTTTGGAATATATTTTTTGCCAGAGGTACATATTCAAGTTATAGATCTTTTTTTTATTTTTGTTTCTTTATATAGAGGAAATTCTGAACAAGAACCAAAATAACTAATTAATCTTCTAAAAGTCAATATTTGCTTGTATTTTATAGAAATCGATATATTAACAGAACACTTAAATCAGTTTCAATAAGGGTTAAATTTTCCACAAAATCTTAAGACATTATTGAAACTTCTCTCCAATTATATCTGAAGTCTCCAGTGAAAGTTATCGATTAGGTCTATAAAATAACTGAAATATATTAGAGCGCAAAGAAACAAACATTTTTTTTTTTTTCAAATAGATTTCTGGTTTCATAAAACCAAAAATAAAATTAAACAAAAAAATATCTCGGTGAAGAATGCATTTTATTTTTTACTCAAAAGAAAAAGAAAGCACTCCAATCTATATCTGTTGTTCTGGAACCTGATAAAACAAAGAGCTGCAAAATCTAAACCTTTCTAATATTACATGTTTGATTTCCGAATGGAAACCATGCATGAATCTGCAAGCATCTAAATGAGATTGTCAGGTCGAAAATGTAAATAAAATAAATTTTTAAATAAAATGGGAAAATTCTGACGATAAAAACCTTTAAAAATATTTTGAAAAATGCAAAGATTTGTCATTTTTATTTTGAGAAACAAATACGTACCACAGGAACCGTTTCTTCTTCTTTTCGAGATCTCTTTTTCAATCGTTCATAGCAAATGTTTGGGTCTGCCTTTAAGTAGACTGATTTTATAAAATCAAGAAAAAAAAAAAATGATGTCAAATGCAAAACACAAAATTTTTTTTATTTATCTTTTTGTGTGGAAATTACTCCAGACAAGGCATGAAGCCATCTGATCTAAAGAGCTAAAAGAATTAAAAAATATTTTACTTCAAGGCCTCAAACTAGCCAACAATAAGCGTTAGAGTGATTCCTACACTAAAATACAGTGATTCTTCCCCCTTTGTCAGAAACATCGCTAATGAAATGCGAGAATAAAGGACAAAGTAAAGGAAGCAAGATTCACAAGGCTGACAAAAGTAAATCTACATTTGTGACAAATCAACTATTTTCTGTTTATTTAAAAACCAGGAGTAGTGATAATGTAGTGGTTATTGGCATAGACTGTTGGCTAAGTGTGCTGTGTTCAACTCCTGTTGGAGCTTTTACATCACTTTCTCACTTAATACCCTTGGGAAAGGGATGAATCCATCTCATCTCATGCCAAATATAGGTAAAATAATAGAATAGACTAGATTCTTAAGCCTTGATTGAGCAACTAGTCTAAAAGGAGATAAAGAGAAAAAAAAGATACATTCCTCTAACTACACAGTATCCTGATTGCATAAATCCAAATAATTTTTATCAGTTCTTGTCCAGGATTGAAACAGAAACTACTTGATCAGTTTACATGATTTTTGGAATATGATATTTTTTGTTCCATCACGAATCCATACATCATACAGATTTGCCTTTATTTTTGTTTTTTAATATGGGGGAATTCTGGACAATAACCCAACTAGTCTAGAAGGAGATAGAAATGAAAAAAAAATGTGCACTTCCTCTAACTTCACAGCGTTCTAATTGGATAATCCAAATAATTTTTCTCCATTGCATTTCATTGACTTCACTTGGTCAATGATTTAATCGCAGCAAATACTTTACACACAAATAGACATGGCAGTCATTTTCTTACTCTACTTGCAAAATGTTTTGAATAAAAATTTGGATGCGACATTTGATTGTATTTATTTTTGGCATACAAAACACAAACAAATATCCTCATAGCTCACATGCCATCTGTTGCAATTTGTAAGTTCATTTCTTATATGTTATAATCAATAGCACCATCTACACCACCTATGAATTATTAAACACCATTTTATCTAGAGCTGTGGACAAAACTAAAAGACATGAAAAGTCTTGTCATATTTGAGCTGGTGAATGTCTGTCCCATTTCAGAGTTCTTGATAACATGTAGAAACATATTTGTCATTTAGCTGACCCACTCTTTCTTCTCTGCAACCTCTGACAGATGTGATGTTGCTAATCTCAGTCTTTTCTATAAATACAATTATGACTCGTGTTCTTCAAAATTGTCTGATCCAATTCCAGCTTCCTTTGTTCCAGCTTCTTTAAATTATTAATCTAGTGATTTCCATCAAGTCATTGTTTTGGTACCTCATTGTAATTGATGCCTCCGTTCAGTCTTGAAAGACAAAGGATACTCCCTGTAGGGGCAGCTGTGTATGTAATTGTGAGGCAAGGGTTGCATAATCCCGAACTGCACCTCTCCTGAATCGGCATTGCTTGAGTCCAGTGGCAAGGAGAAGTCCAGGATGACTGAAAACAATGCCGAGATAAGCGGAGAGCACATACAGCACCTGGAATTCCCAAATGGTCACCCATCTAATACTGGCCAGGCTCACTGTTGCTTAACTTCGGTGATCTGACGGGAACTGGTTTGTCAAACGTGATTATGCTGTATATACAGATTATTGTAATACAGATTATTATGTCAGTAGTTTCTTTCCAAAAACTGCAGGCTTGTGGAACTCTCTTTCTGCTGACCGTTTTCCTCTTATCTATAAACTTAGTCTTTTCAAGACTAAGACCAACAGGCATCTCATGTCTTTGCAATACCCATTTTTTGTTCTTGTTAGCTCCTTACATCAAATGGTTTCATGCCTTGTCTGGAGTGATTTCCATAAATTTTTTTTTTGAATAACTACCAAAGTTCAATACTTATGATGGATATATATGTCATATGAGACGCATAGATATTGCCACAAAATGTGGGCATTGTGTAGTTTTACAGGCAACTTAATTAAAAAAAATATATTTTTATAGCTTTAATTGACTATGTTCGACTCAGAATTCACCCTATATTAAAAAAAAAGTAAGGAAAAATCTTTATGATGTATGTACCTGTGATGAAATGGAAATATATTCCAAAAATCATGTAAATTGATCAAGTAGATTTATTTTTATAAAGAAAATAATTGTTAAGTGATTAATGGGAATTTGTAGGCACTACAACATAAAGTTTGAATTATTGAGTTAACTCCCTTTGTTATTTTTTTTTTTTTTAATTGTTTTTGTTAAATTGTTTCCAGTCGCTCTTCTGTTTATAAAATTTGATTTTCTTATTGAAAAATAAAACTACTAGATCAATTTACATGATTTTTTGGAATATGATAGTTTAATTTCATCACGGGTACATAGATCATACAGATTTTTCTATTTGTGCATTTTTAATATAGAAGAAATTCTGGACACAAACCGAATTTTGTTTAACGATATATTCTCCTTACCTATCAAGTCTAACTGGGTGTCATGAGCTGACACCAACCAATTGAACCACTGACTCAAAACTGCATACTCCAAACCTGTCATGGCACCACTGGAAAAGAAGATACAAGTTTTAAAAATTTTACTTATGTTAATTTGTTATTACTTTCAGAAAAAAAAGGCTATATTTTTAATTTCTACTAAACACTTATATATCATGTGACAATTTTTGAATAATTACTTAATTTTTATCAACAGTTTTTTTTTTACTCATGTTCACCCCCAAACATGGCAACGCACTACTTGGACATAAGGAGCTACCAATTGAGACCATACCTAGGAAAGATTAACAAGATGTTGGTTTATGTTACATTTAAACTTCTGCATATAAGTATAGTCAGGGAAGCAGGTAGCAAGAAGGGAATTCCGAAGTCTAGCTGTTCGAGGAAAGAAGCTATTATAGTGGAAAGCTTTCTGGAATTTATGGACCTCAACAGTGAAGGGATGTGATTTTGTTGCTAACGAGTTTGTCGGCGATATGTATGTCGAGGGGGCACACGTTCAACGAGTTCATTAGAGCACATTCTATTAAAATACTTGTAAGAGAGGTACGGGGAAGTAACATTGTGTTGATAGGACAGGGGTTGGAGCTTAGTTGACAAAGTGCGACTTATTAGATTGAAGACTTTTTTGGACCCTATCCAAAAGGGAGAGACTTTTTTGGACCCTATCCAAAAGGGAGAGACTTTTTTGGACCCTATCCAAAAGGGAGAAATTTTTTTGGATCCTATCCAAAAGGGAGAGACTTTTTTGGACCCTATCCAAAAGGGAGAGACTTTTTTGGACCCTATCCAAAAGGGAAAGACTAGTGGTAGATGCAGCAGCTCAGATGTAGCAACAATACTCAATGCATCAGCTCACTAATCTAATATATAATATAAACACTACCTAAGAATTCTTCTTTTAAACTCCTCGGCCTAACATTCACGGGCAATATGAACTGGAACAAATACATTGAGGACATTGCAAAGACTGCTGCAAAGAAGGTGGGTTCCCTGTATCAAGCTAGAAGACTGCTTGCATTTGAGAGTATCTTGTACCTCTACAAAGCCACCATTCGCTCATGCATGAAGTATCGTTGCCACATTTGGGCTGGTGCATCTACCACTCTCTCCCTCTTGGATAGGATCCAAAAAAGAGTCTTCGATCTAATAGATCCCACTTTGTCAACTAAGCTCCAAGCTCTGTCCCATTGCCGCAATATTGCATCTCTGTGCCTGTTTAAACAAATATTTTAATAGAATGTGCTCTGATGAACTCTTTGCACTTGTGCCCCTCAATGTACATATTCCCGATAAACCTGCTTAGCAACAAGATGGATTACTGCGGCTACATCTTCTTTCTCATAGAAGAGCCATTGCAAGTCTTTGCTTTATGCTCAACTGAGCTTCAATCTATGGTCCCCCCTTGCAAAACATTCACAACAAACACTTGTCTAGCTACAACCACTGTCAACAATTTCCCTACTCTCTATCTGTGCCTAACACTAAATGAAAATTCCATGAACAAAATTTCTTTCCTAGAATTTCCCACCTGTGGAACTCCAGTTAACAACATAGCAATTTTCATATCCGATGTAAATAAGTTCTTAGTGAGATACTTAGTCAATTTACATTACTTTTGGAATACAAAATTTTCTTTCCATCACTGGTGCATACATTATACAATTTTTTTTTTAACATAGTGGAAATTCTAGACAAGTACTAAAATCTGTTCTTTTTCTATCTTGAATAGGTAGCTAGCGTTTTAATCTCACTGTCAGTCCAACAGATGTTTCAACTTTATAAATATACAGATGCGGTGTCGGCTGTATTAAACGGAAATAACTGTCAGAGCATGCAAACCATTCTTTAATAAACCATTGACGTATGAAAAGTATACAAAATAATAAGGATACCAAAATTGGTTGAACTGTTGTAGGCAGTAAACAAAGCAACACTGTTTTTACCTTTGAAACCCATTTTTCACAAAACAATGATGTGTGCTGTATACGGAACGTTCTAGAAGTCTGACAGGTTTGGTCTGCAAGAAAAAAAAAATTAATCCATATAAGGACAATGAGTTTAAAAAACATTTTAAACAAAAAACAACTCAAATATGTGAGTGATCAATAGAAAAAAAAGCTGAAATCAAGATTCCCACACCAACCAATATACACCCCCAACACACCTTGCCAGGAAATTTAATATACATAATCTTTTATTTATGGCAAATTCTAACTTTTTGGGGCAGTTCACCAAAAATATTTTTCTATGGGAGATAAATTCGGTGTATATTATTTTTCATGGTAAAATATAATTAACAAACCAAAACTAGTAATTATATATCATACGAATCAGCACTTGATACCGGGAGAAATGCCCTTAATAAAAGTCACTTTTCTCCACTTTAACACTAAGTCCGAGTAAAATACTAGAGTCATTATGTATTTCTTATGTATTTTTGGCCGATTTTCTATGAGTTCAACCCTAAATTAATACCAAATTGGCACATTGAAGAAATTGACATTTCTCATGTAGGCGGTCCTGTCAGGTTTTGCCTATTTTACAGCGTTTACTAAATTAACACAAAATTACCTATTTTACAGTGTTTACACAATTAACACAAAATTAGCACATTAAAAAATTGAAATTTCCCATGTACGCATACTTTCAGGTTTTGCCTATTTTACAGTGTTTACACAATTAACACAAAATTAGCACATTAAAAAATTGAAATTTCCCATGTATGCATACTTTCAGGTTTTGCCTATTTTACAGTGTTTACACAATTAACACAAAATTAGCACATTAAAAAATTGAAATTTCCCATGTACGCATACTTTCAGGTTTTGCCTATTTTACAGTGTTTACACAATTAACACAAAATCAGCACATTAAAAAATTGAAATTTCCCATGTACGCATACTTTCAGGTTTTGCCTATTTTACAGTGTTTACACCATTAACACAAAATTAGCACATTAAAAAATTGAAATTTCCCATGTACGCATACTTTCAGGTTTTGCCTATTTTACAGTGTTTACACAATTAACACAAAATCAGCACATTAAAAAATTGAAATTTCCCATGTACGCATACTTTCAGGTTTTGCCTATTTTACAGTGTTTACACAATTAACACAAAATTAGCACATTAAAAAATTGAAATTTCCCATGTACGCATACTTTAAGGTTTTGCCTATTTTACAGTGTTTACACAATTAACACAAAATTAGCACATTAAAAAATTGAAATTTCCCATGTACGCATACTTTCAGGTTTTGCCTATTTTACAGTGTTTACACAATTAACACAAAATCAGCACATTAAAAAATTGAAATTTCCCATGTACGCATACTTTCAGGTTTTGCCTATTTTACAGTGTTTACACAATTAACACAAAATTAGCACATTAAAAAATTGAAATTTCCCATGTACGCATACTTTCAGGTTTTGCCTATTTTACAGTGTTTACACAATTAACACAAAATTAGCACATTAAAAAATTGAAATTTCCCATGTACGCATACTTTCAGGTTTTGCCTATTTTACAGTGTTTACACAATTAACACAAAATTAGCACATTAAAAAATTGAAATTTCCCATGTACGCATACTTTCAGGTTTTGCCTATTTTACAGTGTTTACACAATTAACACAAAATTAGCACATTAAAAAATTGAAATTTCCCATGTACGCATACTTTCAGGTTTTGCCTATTTTACAGTGTTTACACAATTAACACAAAATCAGCACATTAAAAAATTGAAATTTCCCATGTACGCATACTTTCAGGTTTTGCCTATTTTACAGTGTTTACACAATTAACACAAAATTAGCACATTAAAAAATTGAAATTTCCCATGTACGCATACTTTCAGGTTTTGCCTATTTTACAGTGTTTACACAATTAACACAAAATTAGCACATTAAAAAATTGAAATTTCCCATGTACGCATACTTTCAGGTTTTGCCTATTTTACAGCGTTTACACAATTAACACAAAATCAGCACATTAAAAAATTGAAATTTCCCATGTACGCATACTTTCAGGTTTTGCCTATTTTACAGTGTTTACACAATTAACACAAAATCAGCACATTAAAAAATTGAAATTTCCCATGTACGCATACTTTCAGGTTTTGCCTATTTTACAGTGTTTACACAATTAACACAAAATTAGCACATTAAAAAATTGAAATTTCCCATGTACGCATACTTTCAGGTTTTGCCTATTTTACAGTGTTTACACAATTAACAAAAATCAGCACATTAAAAAATTGAAATTTCCCATGTACGCATACTTTCAGGTTTTGCCTATTTTACAGTGTTTACACAATTAACACAAAATCAGCACATTAAACAATTGAAATTTCCCATGTACGCATACTTTCAGGTTTTGCCTATTTTACAGTGTTTACACAATTAACACAAAATTAGCACATTAAAAAATTGAAATTTCCCATGTACGCATACTTTCAGGTTTTGCCTATTTTACAGTGTTTACACAATTAACACAAAATTAGCACATTAAAAAATTGAAATTTCCCATGTACGCATACTTTCAGGTTTTGCCTATTTTACAGTGTTTACACAATTAACACAAAATTAGCACATTAAAAAATTGAAATTTCCCATGTACGCATACTTTCAGGTTTTGCCTATTTTACAGTGTTTACACAATTAACACAAAATCAGCACATTAAAAAATTGAAATTTCCCATGTACGCATACTTTCAGGTTTTGCCTATTTTACAGTGTTTACACAATTAACACAAAATTAGCACATTAAAAAATTGAAATTTCCCATGTACGCATACTTTCAGGTTTTGCCTATTTTACAGTGTTTACACAATTAACACAAAATCAGCACATTAAAAAATTGAAATTTCCCATGTACGCATACTTTAAGGTTTTGCCTATTTTACAGTGTTTACACAATTAACACAAAATTAGCACATTAAAAAATTGAAATTTCCCATGTACGCATACTTTCAGGTTTTGCCTATTTTACAGTGTTTACACAATTAACACAAAATTAGCACATTAAAAAATTGAAATTTCCCATGTACGCATACTTTCAGGTTTTGCCTATTTTACAGTGTTTACACAATTAACACAAAATCAGCACATTAAAAAATTGAAATTTCCCATGTACGCATACTTTCAGGTTTTGCCTATTTTACAGTGTTCTTGATTAGATGCCTTTTTAATTATTTACTTCAGAATACTAGTGTCATTATGTATTTCTTATGTATTTTTGGCCGATTTTCTATGATTTTAACCCTAAATAAACACAAATTGCAAAGTAAACTTATTAAATAGTGCATAAAGTAAAACGCCCTAAAAAAGGCAAAACCTGCAAGGTCCGCGTACATGGGAATATTCAATTTTTGCAATGCTTAAATTTTCTCTTTATTTAAGGTTTTTATCATAGAAATCTGGCGAAAAATAACGCAGGAATACATAATGACATTAGTATTGCAAAGTAAACTTATTAAATAGTGCATAAAGTAAAACGCCCTAACATAGGTAAAACCGGCAAAGTCCGCGTACATGAGAATTTTCAATATTTGCAATGTTTTAATTTTCACACCAGCAAAGGTTTTTATCATAGAAATCTGGCCAAAAATACATCAGGAATACATAATGACACTAGTATTGCAAAGTAAACTTATTAAATAGTGCAATAAGTAAAACACCATAAAATAGGCAAAAACCTCCAACGTCCGCGTACATGAGAATTTTCAGTTTTTGCAATGTTTTAATTTAAACTTCAGCTAAGGTTTTTATCAAAGAAATCCGGCCAACAATACGTAATGACACTAGTATTGCAAAGTAAACTTATTAAATAGTGCAATAAGTAAAACGCCCTAAAATAGGCAAAACCTGCACGGTCCGCGTACATGAGAATTTTCAATTTTTGCAATGTTTTAATTTTCTCTTTATTTAAGGTTTTTATCATAGAAATCAGGCCAAAAATACATCAGGAATACATAATGACACTAGATTTGCAAAGTAAACTTATTAAATAGTGCATAAAGTAAAACGCCCTTAAATAGGCAAAACCTGCAAGGTCCGCGTACATGAGAATTTTCAATTTTTGCAATGTTTTAATTTTCTCTTTATTTAAGGTTTTTATCATAGATATCCGGCCAAAAATACATCAGGAATACATAATGACACTAGTATTACAAAGTAAACTTATTAAATAGTGCATAAAGTAAAACGCCCTTAAATAGGCAAAACCTGCAAGGTCCGCGTACATGACAATTTTCAATTTTTGCAATGTTTTAATTTTCTCTTTATTTAAGGTTTTAATCATAGAAATATGGCCAAAAATACATCAGAAATACATCATGACACTAGTATTGCAAAGTAAGCTTATTAAATAGTGCATAAAGTAAAACGCCCGAAAATAGGCAAAACCTGCAAGGTCCGCGTACATGAGAATTTTCAATTTTTGCAATGTTTTAATTTTCTCTTTATTTAAGGTTTTTATCATAGATATCCGGCCAAAAATACATCAGGAATACATAATGACACTAGTATTACAAAGTAAACTTATTAAATAGTGCATAAAGTAAAACGCCCTTAAATAGGCAAAACCTGCAAGGTCCGCGTACATAACAATTTTCAATTTTTGCAATGTTTTAATTTTCTCTTTATTTAAGGTTTTAATCATAGAAATCTGGCCAAAAATACATCAGAAATACATCATGACACTAGTATTACAAAGTAAACTTATTAAATAGTGCATAAAGTAAAACGCCCTTAAATAGGCAAAACCTGCAAGGTCCGCGTACATGAGAATTTTCAATTTTTGCAATGGTTGATCCTTCTCTTTATTTAAGGTTTTAATCATAGAAATCTGGCCAAAAATACATCAGAAATACATCATGACACTAGTATTGCAAAGTAAACTTATTAAATAGTGCATAAAGTAAAACGCCCGACAATAGGCAAAACCTGCAAGGTCCGCGTACATGAGAATTTTCAATTTTTGCAATGGTTGAAAGTTCTCTTTATTTAAGGTTTTTATCATAGAAATATGGCCAAAAATACATCAGGACTACATGATGACACTAGTATTGCAAAGTGAACTTATAAAATAGTGCAATAAGTAAAACGCCCGTAAATAGGCAAAACCTGCAAGGTCCGCGTACATGAGAACTTTCAATTTCTGCAACGTTTTAGTTTTCTCTTTATTTAAGGTTTTTATCATTGAAATCTGGCCAAAAATACATCAGGAATACATAATGACACTAGTATTGCAAAGTAAACTTATTAAATAGTGCAATAAGTAAAAGGCCCTAAAATAGGCAAAACCTGCAAGGTCCGCGTACATGAGAATTTTCAATTTTTGCAATGTTTTAATTTTCTCTTTATTTAAGGTTTTTATCATAGATATCCGGCCAAAAATACATCAGGAATACATAATGCCACTAGTATTACAAAGTAAACTTATTAAATAGTGCATAAAGTAAAACGCCCTAAAATAGGCAAAACCTGCAAGGTCCGCGTACATGAGAATTTTCAATGTTTGCAATGGTTGATCCTTCTCTTTATTTAAGGTTTTAATCATAGAAATATGGCCAAAAATACATCAGAAATACATCATGACACTAGTATTGCAAAGTAAACTTATTAAATAGTGCATAAAGTAAAACGCCCTAAAAAAGGCAAAACCTGCAGGGTCCGCGTACATGAGAAGTTAAAATTTATTCAACGTTTTAATTTTTATTTAAGGTTTTTATCATAGTTTTTATCATGCATAAAGTAAAACCCCCTTAAATAGAAATCTGGCCAAAAATACACCAGGAATACATAATGACACTAGTATTGCAAAGTAAACTTATTAAATAGTGCATAAAGTAAAACGCCCTAAAATAGGCAAAACCTGCAAGGTCCGCATACATGAGAATCTTCAATTTTTGCAATGTTTTAATTTTCTCTTTATTTAAGGTTTTTATCATAGAAATGTAGCCAAAAATAAATCAGGAATACATAATGACACTAGTATTGCAAAGTAAACTTATTAAATAGTGCATAAAGTAAAACCCCCTTAAATAGAAATCTGTCCAAAAATACATCAGGAATACATAATGACACTAGTATTGAAAAGTGAACTTATTAAATACTTCATAAAAAGGCAAAACGTGCAAGGTCCGCGTACGTGAGAATTTACAATTTGTTCAACGTTTTAATTTTTATTTAAGGTTTTTATCATAGAAATCTGGCCAACAATAAATCAGGAATACATAATTACACTAGTATTGCAAAGTAAACTTATTAAATAGTGCATAAAGTAAAACGCCCTAAAATACTAAACACCTGTACACGTGTACATGAGAATTGTCAATTTTTGCAATGTTTTAATTTTCTCTTTATTTAAGGTTTTTATCATAGAAATCTGGCCAAAATACATCAGGAATACATAATGACACTAGTATTGCAAAGTAAACTTATTAAATAGTGCATAAAGTAAAACGCCCTTAAATATGGAAAACCTGCAAGGTCCGCGTACATGAGCATTTTCAATTTTTGCAATGTTTTAATTTTCACTCCAGCAAAGGTTTTTATCATAGAAATCCGGCCAACAATACATCAGGAATACATAATGACACTAGTATTGCAAAGTCAACTTATTAAATAGTTCAATAACTAAAACGCCCTAAAATAGGCAAAACCTGCAAGGTCCGCGTACATGAGAATTTTCAATTTTTGCAAGGTTTTAAGTGTCTCTTTATTGAAGGTTTTATCATAGAAATCTGGCCAAAAATACATCAGGAATACATAATGACACTAGTATTGCAAAGTAAACTTATTAAATAGTGCATAAAGTAAAACACCCTAAAACAGGCAAAACCTGCAAGGTCCGCATACATGAGAATTTTCAATTTTTGCAATGTTTTAATGTTTTTTTAAGGTTTTTATCATGGATATCCGGCCAAAAATACATCAAGAATACATAATGACACTAGTATTGCAAAGTAAACTTATTAAATAGTGCATAAAGTAAAACGCCCTAAAATAGGCAAAACCTCCAAGGTCCGCGTACATGAGAATTTTCAATTTTTGCAATGTTTTAATTTTCTCTTTATTTAAGGTTTTTATCATAGAAATCAGGCCAAAAATACATCAGGAATACATAATGACACTAGTATTGCAAAGTAAACTTATTAAATAGTGCAATAAGTAAAACGCCCTAAAATAGGCAAAACCTGCAAGGTCCGCGTACATGAGAATTTTCAATTTTTGCAATGTTTTAATTTTCTCTTTATTTAAGGTTTTTATCATAGATATCCGGCCAAAAATACATCAGGAATACATAATGCCACTAGTATTACAAAGTAAACTTATTAAATAGTGCATAAAGTAAAACGCCCTAAAATAGGCAAAACCTGCAAGGTCCGCGTACATGAGAATTTTCAATGTTTGCAATGGTTGATCCTTCTCTTTATTTAAGGTTTTAATCATAGAAATATGGCCAAAAATACATCAGAAATACATCATGACACTAGTATTGCAAAGTAAACTTATTAAATAGTGCATAAAGTAAAACGCCCTAAAAAAGGCAAAACCTGCAGGGTCCGCGTACATGAGAAGTTAAAATTTATTCAACGTTTTAATTTTTATTTAAGGTTTTTATCATAGTTTTTATCATGCATAAAGTAAAACCCCCTTAAATAGAAATTTGGCCAAAAATACACCAGGAATACATAATGACACTAGTATTGAAAAGTGAACTTATTAAATAGTGCATAAAGTAAAACGCCCTAAAATAGGCAAAACCTGCAAGGTCCGCATACATGAGAATCTTCAATTTTTGCAATGTTTTAATTTTCTCTTTATTTAAGGTTTTTATCATAGAAATGTAGCCAAAAATAAATCAGGAATACATAATGACACTAGTATTGCAAAGTAAACTTATTAAATAGTGCATAAAGTAAAACCCCCTTAAATAGAAATCTGTCCAAAAATACATCAGGAATACATAATGACACTAGTATTGAAAAGTGAACTTATTAAATACTTCATAAAAAGGCAAAACGTGCAAGGTCCGCGTACGTGAGAATTTACAATTTGTTCAACGTTTTAATTTTTATTTAAGGTTTTTATCATAGAAATCTGGCCAACAATAAATCAGGAATACATAATTACACTAGTATTGCAAAGTAAACTTATTAAATAGTGCATAAAGTAAAACGCCCTAAAATACTAAACACCTGTACACGTGTACATGAGAATTGTCAATTTTTGCAATGTTTTAATTTTCTCTTTATTTAAGGTTTTTATCATAGAAATCTGGCCAAAATACATCAGGAATACATAATGACACTAGTATTGCAAAGTAAACTTATTAAATAGTGCATAAAGTAAAACGCCCTTAAATATGGAAAACCTGCAAGGTCCGCGTACATGAGCATTTTCAATTTTTGCAATGTTTTAATTTTCACTCCAGCAAAGGTTTTTATCATAGAAATCCGGCCAACAATACATCAGAAATACATAATGACACTAGTATTGCAAAGTCAACTTATTAAATAGTTCAATAAGTAAAACGCCCTAAAACAGGCAAAACCTGCAAGGTCCGCGTACATGAGAATTTTCAATTTTTGCAAGGTTTTAAGTGTCTCTTTATTGAAGGTTTTTATCATAGAAATCTGGCCAAAAATACATCAGGAATACATAATGACACTAGTATTGCAAAGTAAACTTATTAAATAGTGCATAAAGTAAAACACCCTAAAACAGGCAAAACCTGCAAGGTCCGCATACATGAGAATTTTCAATTTTTGCAATGTTTTAATGTTTTTTTAAGGTTTTTATCATGGATATCCGGCCAAAAATACATCAAGAATACATAATGACACTAGTATTGCAAAGTAAACTTATTAAATAGTGCATAAAGTAAAACGCCCTAAAATAGGCAAAACCTCCAAGGTCCGCGTACATGAGAATTTTCAATTTTTGCAATGTTTTAATTTTCTCTTTATTTAAGGTTTTTATCATAGAAATCTGGCCAAAAATACATCAGGAATACATAATGACACTAGTATTGCAAAGTAAACTTATTAAATAGTGCATAAAGTAAAAGGCCCTAAAATAGGCAAAACCTGCAAGGTCCGCGTACATGTGAATTTTTAATATTTGCAACGTTTTAATTTTCTCTTTATTTAAGATTTTTATCATAGAAATCTGGCCAAAAATACATCAGGAATACATAATGACACTAGTATTGCAAAGTAAACTTATTAAATAGTTATATAAGTAAACCGCCCTAAAACAGGCAAAACCTGCAAGGTCCGCGTACATGAGAATTTTCAATTTTTGCAAGGTTTTAAGTGTCTCTTTATTGAAGGTTTTTATCATAGAAATCTGGCCACAAATACATCAGGAATACATAATGACACTAGTATTGCAAAGTAAACTCATTAAATAATGCATAAAGCAAAAAGCCCTAAAATAGGCCAAACCTACAAGGTCCGCGTTCATGAGAATGTTCAATTCTTGCAATGTTTTAATTTTCTCTTTATTTAAGGTTTTTATCATAGAAATGTAGCCAAAAATAAATCAGGAATACATAATGACACTAGTATTGCAAAGTAAACTTATTAAATAGTGCATAAAGTAAAACCCCCTTAAATAGAAATCTGGCCAAAAATACATCAGGAATACATAATGACACTAGTATTGAAAAGTGAACTTATTAAATACTTCATAACAAGGCAAAACGTGCAAGGTCCGCGTACGTGAGAATTTACAATTTGTTCAACGTTTTAATTTTTATTTAAGGTTTTTATCATAGAAATCTGGCCAAAAATAAATCAGGAATACATAATTACACTAGTATTGAAAAGTAAACTTATTAAATAGTGCATAAAGTAAAACGCCCTAAAATACTAAAAACCTGCAAGGTCCGCGTACATGAGAATTTTCAATTTTTGCAATGTTTTAATTTTCACTCCAGCAAAGGTTTTTATCATAGAAATCTGGCCAACAATACATCAGGAATACATAATGACACTAGTATTGCAAAGTACACCTATTAAATAGTGCATAAAGAAAAACGCCCTAAAATAGGCAAAACCTGCAAGGTCCGCGTACATGAGAATTTTCAATATTTGCAACGTTTTAAGTGTCTCTTTATTTAAGGTTTTTATCATAGAAATCAGGCCAAAAATATATCAGGAATACATAATGACACTAGTATTGCAAAGTAAACTCATTAAATAGTGCAATAAGTAAAACGCCCTAAAACAGGCAAAACCTGACAGGGCCGCGTACATGAGAATTTTCAATTTTTGCAATGTTTTAATGTTTTTTTAAGGTTTTTATCATGGATATCCGGCCAAAAATACATCAAGAATACATAATGACACTAGTATTGCAAAGTAAACTTATTTAATAGTGCAAAAAGTAAAACGCCCTAAAATAGGCAAAACCTCCAAGGTCCGCGTACATGAGAAATTTCAATTTTTGCAACGTTTTAATTTTCTCTTTATTTAAGGTTTTTATCATAGAAATCTGGCCAACAATACATCAGAAATACACAATGACACTATTATTGCAAAGTAAACTTATTAAATAGTGCAATAAGTAAAAAGCCCTAAAATAGGCAAAACCTGCAAGGTCCACGTACATGAGAATTTTCAATTTTTACACTATTTTAATTTACTCTTTATTTAAGGTTTTTATCATAGAAATCAGGCCAAAAAAACATCAGGAATACATAATGACACTAGTATTGCAAAGTAAACTTATTAAATAATGCATAAAGTAAAACCTCCTAAAATAGGCAAAACCTCCAAGGTCCGCGTACATGAGAATTTTTGAATTTTTGCAATGTTTTAATTTTCTCTTTATTTAAGGTTTTTATCATAGAAATCTGGCCAAAAATACATCAGGAATACATAATGACACTAGTATTGCAAAGTAAACTTATTAAATAGTGCAATAAGTAAAACGCCCTAAAATAGGCAAAACCTCCAAGGTCCGCGTACATGAGAATTTTCAATTTTTGCAATGTTTTAATTTTCTCTTTATTTAAAGTTTTTATCATAGAAATCAGGCCAAAAATACATCAGGAATACATAATGACACTAGTATTGCAACAAAAACTTATTAAATAATGCATAAAGTAAAACCTCCTAAAATAGGCAAAACCTCCAAGGTCCGCGTACATGAGAATTTTCAATTTTTGCAATGTTTTAATTTTCTCTTTATTTAAGGTTTTTATCATAGAAATCAGGCCAAAAATAACTCAGGAATACATAATGACACTAGTATTTCAAAGTAAACTTATTAAATTGCAATACTAGTGTCATTATATATTCTTGAGTAAACTTATTAAATAGTGCATCAATGTATTATGTATTCCGAAGTAAACTTATTAAATAGTGCATAAAGTAAAACGCCCTAAAATAGGCAAAACCTGCAAGTCCGCGTACATGAGAACTTTCAATTTTTGCAATGTTTTAATTTTCTCTTTATTTAAGGTTTTTATCATAGAAATCTGGCCAAAAATACATCAGATATACACAATGACACTATTATTGCAAAGTAAACTTATTAAATAGTGCAATAAGTAAAACGCCCTAAAATAGGCAAAACCTCCAAGGTCCGCGTACATGAGAATTTTCAATTTTTGCAATGTTTTAATTTTCTCTTTATTTAAGGTTTTTATCATAGAAATCAGGCCAAAAATACATCAGGAATACATAATGACACTAGTATTGCAAAGTAAACTTCTTTAATAGTGCAATAAGAAAAACGCCCTAAAATAGGCAAAACCTCCAAGGTCCGCATACATGAGAATTTTCAATTTTTGCACTGTTTTAATTTTCTCTTTATTTAAGGTTTTTATCATAGAAATCAGGCCAAAAATACATCAGGAATACATAATGACACTAGTATTGCAAAGTAAACTTATTAAATAGTGTAATAAGTAAAACGCCCTAAAATAGGCAAAACCTCCAAGGTCAATGACACTAGTATTGCAAAGTAAACTTATTAAATAGTGCAATAAGTAAAACGCCCTAAAATAGGCAAAACCTCCAAGGTCCGCGTACATGAAAATTGTCAATTTTTGCAATGTTTTAATTTTCTCTTTATTTAAAGTTTTTATCATAGAAATCAGGCCAAAAATACATCAGGAATACATAATGACGCTAGTATTGCAAAATAAACTTATTAAATAATGCATAAAGTAAAACCTCCTTAAATAGGCAAAACCTCCAAGGTCCGCGTACATGAGAATTTTCAATTTTTGCAATGTTTTAATTTTCTCTTTATTTAAGGTTTTTATCATAGAAATCAGGCCAAAAATGACTCAGGAATACATAATGACACTAGTATTGCAAAGTAAACTTATTAAATAGTGCATAAAGTAACACGCCCTAAAATAGGCAAAACCTGCAAGTCCGCGTACATGAGAACTTTCAATTTTTGCAATGTTTTAATTTTCTCTTTATTTAAGGTTTTTATCATAGAAATCTGGCCAAAAATACATCAGAAATACACAATGACACTATTATTGCAAAGTAAACTTATTAAATAGTGCAATAAGTAAAACGCCCTAAAATAGGCAAAACCACCAAGGTCCGCGTACATGAGAATTTTCAATTTTTGCAATGTTTGAAATTTCCCTTTATTTAAAGTTTTTATCATAGAAATCAGGCCAAAAATACATCAGGAATACATAATGAAACTAGTATTGCAAAATAAACTTATTAAATAATGCATAAAGTAAAACCTCCTAAAATAGGCAAAACCTCCAAGGTCCGCGTACATTAGAATTTTCAATTTTTGCAATATTTTAGTTTTCTCTTTATTTAAAGTTTTTATCATAGAAATCAGGCCAAAAATACATCAGGAATACATAATGATACTAGTATTGCAAAGTTAATTTATTAAATAGTGCACAAAGATAAACGCCCTAAAATAGGCAAAACCTGCAAGGTCTGCGTACATGAGAATATTCAATTTTTGCAATGTTTTAAGTGTCTCTTTATTTAAGGTTTTTATCAAAGAAATCTGGCTAAACATACATCAGGAATACATAATGAAACTAGTATTGCAAAGTAAACTTATTAACACTGCATAACGTAAAACGCCCTAAAATAGGCAAAGACTGCAAGGTCCGCGTACATGAGAATTTTCAATTTTTGCACTGTTTCAATTTTCTCTTTTTTTAAGGTTTTATCAGAAAAATCTGGCCAAACATACATCAGGAATACACAATGACCCTATTATTGCAAAGTAAACTTATTAAATAATGCATAAAGTAAAACCTCCTAAAATAGGCAAAACCTCCAAGGTCCGCGTACATGAGAATTTTCAATTTTTGCAATGTTTTAATTTTCTCTTTATTTAAGGTTTTTATCATAGAAATCAGGCCAAAAATACATCAGGAATACATAATGACACTAGTATTGCAAAGTAAACTTATTAAACAATGCATAAAGTAAACCCTCCTAAAATAGGCAAAACCTACAAGGTCCGCGTACATGAGAATTTTCAATTTTTGCAGTGTTTTTATTTTCTCTTTATTTAAGGTGTTTATCATAGAAATCTGGCCAAAAATAACTCAGGAATACATAAAGACACTATTATTGCAAAGTAAACTTATTAAATAGTGCATAAAGTAAAACGCCCTATAATAGGCAAAACCTGCAAGTCCGCGTACATGAGAATTTTCAATTTTTGCAATGTTTTAATTTTCTCTTTATTTAAGGTTTTTATCATAGAAATCTGGCCAAAAATACATCAGGAATACACAATGACACTATTATTGCAAAGTAAACTTATTAAATAGTGCAATAAGTAAAACGCCCTAAAATAGGCAAAACCTCCAAGGTCCGCGTACATGAGAATTTTCAATTTTTGCAATGTTTTAATTTTCTCTTTTTTTAAGGTTTTTATCTAAGAAATCAGGCCAAAAATACATCAGGAATACATAATCACACTATTATTGCAAAGTAAACTTATTAAATAGTGCAATGAGTAAAACGCCCTAAAATAGGCAAAACCTGCATGGTCCGCGTACATGAGAATTTTCAATTTTTGCAGTGTTTTAATTTTCTCTTTATTTAAGGTTTTTATCATAGAAATCAGGCCAAAAATACATCAGGAATACATAAAGACACTATTATTGCAAAGTAAACTTATTAAATAGTGCAATAAGTAAAACGCCCTAAAATAGGCAAAACCTGCAAGGTCCGCGTACATGAGAATTTTCAATTTTTACACTATTTTAATTTACTCTTTATTTAAGGTTTTTATCATAGAAATCAGGCCAAAAATACATCAGGAATACATAATGACACTAGTATTGCAAAGTAAACTTATTAAATAGTTCAATAAGTAAAACGCCCTAAAATAGGCAAAACCGGCAAGGTCCGCGTACATGAGAATTTTCAATTTTTGCAATGTTTTAATTTTCTCTTTATTTAAGGTTTTTATCATAGAAATCAGGCCAAAAATACATCAGGAATACATAATGACACTAGTATTGCAAAGTAAACTTATTAAATAATGCATAAAGCAAAACCTCCTTAAATAGGCAAAACCTCCAAGGTCCGCGTACATGAGAATTTTCAATTTTTGCAATGTATAAATTTTCTCTTAATTTAAGGTTTTTATCATAGAAATCAGGCCAAAAATACATCAGGAATACATAATGACACTAGTATTGCAAAGTAAACTTATTAAATAATGCATAAAGTAAAACCTCCTAAAATAGGCAAAACCTCCAAGGTCCGCGTACATGAGAATTTTCAATTTTTGCAATGTTTTAATTTTCTCTTTATTTAAAGTTTTTATCATAGAAATCAGGCCAAAAATACATCAGGAATAAATAATGACACTAGTATTGCAAAATAAACTTATTAAATAATGCATAAAGTAAAACCTCCTAAAATAGGCAAAACCTCCAAGGTCCGCGTACATTAGAATTTTCAATTTTTGCAATATTTTAGTTTTCTCTTTATTTAAAGTTTTTATCATAGAAATCAGGCCAAAAATACATCAGGAATACATAATGATACTAGTATTGCAAAGTTAATTTATTAAATAGTGCACAAAGATAAACGCCCTAAAATAGGCAAAACCTGCAAGGTCTGCGTACATGAGAATATTCAATTTTTGCAATGTTTTACGTGTCTCTTTATTTAAGGTTTTTATCAAAGAAATCTGGCTAAACATACATCAGGAATACATAATGAAACTAGTATTGCAAAGTAAACTTATTAACACTGCATAACGTAAAACGCCCTAAAATAGGCAAAGACTGCAAGATCCGCGTACATGAGAATTTTCAATTTTTGCACTGTTTCAATTTTCTCTTTTTTTAAGGTTTTATCATAGAAATCAGGCCAAAAATACATCAGGAATACATAATGACACTAGTATTGCAAAGTAATTATATTAAACAATGCATAAAGTAAAACCTCCTAAAATAGGCAAAACCTACAAGGTCCGCGTACATGAGAATTTTCAATTTTTGCAGTGTTTTTATTTTCTCTTTATTTAAGGTTTTTATCATAGAAATCTGGCCAAAAATAACTCAGGAATACATAAAGACACTATTATTGCAAAGTAAACTTATTAAATAGTGCATAAAGTAAAACGCCCTATAATAGGCAAAACCTGCAAGTCCGCGTACATGAGAATTTTCAATTTTTGCAATGTTTTAATTTTCTCTTTATTTAAGGTTTTTATCATAGAAATCTGGCCAAAAATACATCAGGAATACACAATGACACTATTATTGCAAAGTAAACTTATTAAATAGTGCAATAAGTAAAACGCCCTAAAATAGGCAAAACCTCCAAGGTCCGCGTACATGAGAATTTTCAATTTTTGCAATGTTTTAATTTTCTCTTTATTTAAGGTTTTTATCTTAGAAATCAGGCCAAAAATACATCAGGAATACATAATGACACTAGTATTGCAAAGTAAACTTATTAAATAGTGCAATGAGTAAAACGCCCTAAAATAGGCAAAACCTGCATGGTCCGCGTACATGAGAATTTTCAATTTTTGCAGTGTTTTAATTTTCTCTTTATTTAAGGTTTTTATCATAGAAATCAGGCCAAAAATACATCAGGAATACATAAAGACACTATTATTGCAAAGTAAACTTATTAAATAGTGCAATAAGTAAAACGCCCTAAAATAGGCAAAACCTGCAAGGTCCGCGTACATGAGAATTTTCAATTTTTACACTATTTTAATTTACTCTTTATTTAAGGTTTTTATCATAGAAATCAGGCCAAAAATACATCAGGAATACATAATGACACTAGTATTGCAAAGTAAACTTATTAAATAGTTCAATAAGTAAAACGCCCTAAAATAGGCAAAACCGGCAAGGTCCGCGTACATGAGAATTTTCAATTTTTGCAATGTTTTAATTTTCTCTTTATTTAAGGTTTTTATCATAGAAATCAGGCCAAAAATACATCAGGAATACATAATGACACTAGTATTGCAAAGTAAACTTATTAAATAATGCATAAAGCAAAACCTCCTTAAATAGGCAAAACCTCCAAGGTCCGCGTACATGAGAATTTTCAATTTTTGCAATGTTTAAATTTTCTCTTAATTTAAGGTTTTTATCATAGAAATCAGGCCAAAAATACATCAGGAATACATAATGACACTAGTATTGCAAAGTAAACTTATTAAATAATGCATAAAGTAAAACCTCCTAAAATAGGCAAAACCTCCAAGGTCCGCGTACATGAGAATTTTCAATATTTGCAATGTTTAAATTTTCTCATTATTTAAGGTTTTTATCATAGAAATCAGGCCAAAAATACATCAGGAATACATAATGACACTAGTATTGCAAAGTAAACTTATTAAATAATGCATAAAGTAAAACCTCCTAAAATAGGCAAAACCTCCAAGGTCCGCGTACATGAGAATTTTCAATTTTTGCAATGTTTTAATTTTCTCTTTAAGGTTTTTATCATAGAAATCAGGCCAAAAATACATCAGGAATACATAATGACACTAGTATTGCAAAGTAAACTTATTAAATAGTGCAATAAGTAAAACGCCCTAAAATAGGCAAAACCTCCAAGGTCCGCGTACATGAGAATTTTCAATTTTTGCAATGTTTTGATTTTCTCTTTATTTAAGGTTTTTATCATAGAAATCAGGCCAAAAATACATCAGGAATACATAATGACACTAGTATTGCAAAGTAAACATATTAAATAGTGCAATAAGTAAAACGCCCTAAAATAGGCAAAACCTCCAAGGTCCGCGTACATGAGAATTTTCAATTTTTGCTATGTTTTAATTTTCTCTTTATTTAAGGTTTTTATCATAGAAATCAGGGGAAAAATACATCAGGAATACATAATGACACTATTATTGCAAAGTAAACTTATTAAATAGTGCAATAAGTAAAACGCCCTAAAATAGGCAAACCCTCCAAGGTCCGCGTACATGAGAATTTTCAATTTTTGCAATGTTTTAATTTTCTCTTTATTTAAGGTTTTTATCATAGAAATCAGGCCAAAAATACATCAGGAATACATAATGACACTAGTATTGCAAAGTAAATTTATTAAATAATGCTTAAAGTAAAACCTCCTAAAATAGGCAAAACCTCCAAGGTCCGCGTAGATGAGAATTTTTGAATTTTTGCAATGTTTTAATTTTCTCTTTATTTAAGGTTTTTATCATAGAAATCTGGCCAAAAATACATCAGGAATACATAATGACACTAGTATTGCAAAGTAAACTTATTAAATAGTGCATAAAGTAAAACGCCCTAAAATAGGCAAAACCTCCAAGGTCCGCGTACATGAGAATTTTCAATTTTTACAATGTTTTAATTTTCTCTTTATTTAAAGTTTTTATCATAGAAATCAGGCAAAAAATACATCAGGAATACATAATGACACTAGTATTGCAAAACAAACTTATTAAATAATGCATAAAGTAAAACCTCCTAAAATAGGCAAAACCTCCAAGGTACATGAGAATTTTCAATTTTTGCAATGTTTTAATTTTCTCTTTATTTAAGGTTTTTATCATAGAAATCAGGCCAAAAATAACTCAGGAATACATAATGACACCAGTATTGCAAAGTAAACTTATTAAATTGCAATACTAGTGTCATTATGTATTCCTGAGTAAACTTATTAAATAGTGCATAAATGTATTATGTATTCCAAAGTAAACTTATTAAATAGTGCATAATGTAAAACGCCCTAAAATAGGCAAAACCTGCAAGTCCGCGTACATGAGATTTTTCAATTTTTGCAATGTTTTAATTTTCTCTTTATTTAAGGTTTTTATCATAGAAATCTGGCGAACAATACATAAGAAATACACAATGACACTATTATTGCAAAGTAAACTTATTAAATAGTGCAATAAGTAAAAAGCCCTAAAATAGGCAAAACCTCCAAGGTCTGCGTACATGAGAATTTTCAATTTTTGCAATGTTTTAATTTTCTCTTTATTTAAGGTTTTTATCATAGAAATCTGGCCAAAAATTCATCAGGAATACATAATGACACTAGTATTGCAAAGTAAACTTATTAAATAGTGCAATAAGTAAAACGCCCTAAAATAGGCAAAACCTGCAAGGTCCACGTACATGAGAATTTTCAATTTTTACACTATTTAAATTTACTCTTTATTTAAGGTTTTTATCATAGAAATCAGGCCAAAAATACATCAGGAATACATAATGACACTAGTATTGCAAAGTAAACTTATTAAATAGTGCAATAAGTAAAACGCCCTAAAATAGGCAAAACCTGCAAGGTCCGCGTACATGAGAATTTTCAATTTTTGCAATGTTTTAATTTTCTCTTTATTTAAGGTTTTTATCATAGAAATCAGGCCAAAAATACATCAGGAATACATAATGACACTAGTATTGCAAAGTAAACTTATTAAATAATGCATAAAGTAAAACCTCCTAAAATAGGCAAAACCTCCAAGGTCCGCGTACATGAGAATTTTTGAATTTTTGCAATGTTTTAATTTTCTCTTTATTTAAGGTTTTTATCATAGAAATCTGGCCAAAAATACATCAGGAATACATAATGACACTAGTATTGCACAGTAAACTTATTAAATAGTGCAATAAGTAAAACGCCCTAAAATAGGCAAAACCTCCAAGGTCCGCGTACATGAGAATTTTCAATTTTTGCAATGTTTTAATTTTCTCTTTATTTAAGGTTTTTATCATAGAAATCAGGCCAAAAATACATCAGGAATACATAATGACACTAGTATTGCAAAGTAAACTTATTAAATAATGCATAAAGCAAAACCTCCTTAAATAGGCAAAACCTCAAAGGTCCGCGTACATGAGAATTTTAAATTTTTGCAATGTTTAAATTTTCTCTTAATTTAAGGTTTTTATCATAGAAATCAGGCCAAAAATACATCAGGAATACATAATGACACTAGTATTGCAAAGTAAACTTATTAAATAGTGCAATAAGTAAAACGCCCTAAAATAGGCAAAACCTGCAAGGTCCGCGTACATGAGAATTTTCAATTTTTACACTATTTTAATTTACTCTTTATTTAAGGTTTTTATCATAGAAATCAGGCCAAAAATACATCAGGAATACATAATGACACTAGTATTGCAAAGTAAACTTATTAAATAATGCATAAAGTAAAACCTCCTAAAATAGGCAAAACCTCCAAGGTCCGCGTACATGAGAATTTTTGAATTTTTGCAATGTTTTAATTTTCTCTTTATTTAAGGTTTTTATCATAGAACTCTGGCCAAAAATACATCAGGAATACATAATTACACTAGTATTGCAAAGTAAACTTATTAAATAGTGCAATAAGTAAAACGCCCTAAAATAGGCAAAACCTCCAAGGTCCGCGTACATGAGAATTTTCAATTTTTGCAATGTTTTAATTTTCTCTTTATTTAAAGTTTTTATCATAGAAATAAGGCCAAAAATACATCAGGAATACATAATGACACAAGTATTGCAAAATAAACTTATTAAATAATGCATAAAGTAAAACCTCCTAAAATAGGCAAAACCTCCAAGGTCCGCGTACATGAGAATTTTCAATTTTTGCAATGTTTTAATTTTCTCTTTATTTAAGGTTTTTATCATAGAAATCAGGCCAAAAATAACTCAGGAATACATAATGACACTAGTATTGCAAAGTAAACTTATTAAATTGCAATACTAGTGTCATTATGTATTCCTGAGTAAACTTATTAAATAGTGCATAAATGTATTATGTATTCCTAAGTAAACTTATTAAATAGTGCATAAAGTAAAACGCCCTAAAATAGGCAAAACCTCCAAGGTCCGCGTACATGAGAATTTTCAATTTTTGCAATGTTTTAATTTTCTCTTTATTTAAGGTTTTTATCATAGAAATCAGGCCAAAAATACATCAGGAATACATAATGACACTAGTATTGCAAAGTAAACTTATTAAATAATGCATAAAGCAAAACCTCCTTAAATAGGCAAAACCTCCAAGGTCCGCGTACATGAGAATTTTCAATTTTTGCAATGTATAAATTTTCTCTTAATTTAAGGTTTTTATCATAGAAATCAGGCCAAAAATACATCAGGAATACATAATGACACTAGTATTGCAAAGTAAACTTATTAAATAATGCATAAAGTAAAACCTCCTAAAATAGGCAAAACCTCCAAGGTCCGCGTACATGAGAATTTTCAATTTTTGCAATGTTTTAATTTTCTCTTTATTTAAAGTTTTTATCATAGAAATCAGGCCAAAAATACATCAGGAATAAATAATGACACTAGTATTGCAAAATAAACTTATTAAATAATGCATAAAGTAAAACCTCCTAAAATAGGCAAAACCTCCAAGGTCCGCGTACATTAGAATTTTCAATTTTTGCAATATTTTAGTTTTCTCTTTATTTAAAGTTTTTATCATAGAAATCAGGCCAAAAATACATCAGGAATACATAATGATACTAGTATTGCAAAGTTAATTTATTAAATAGTGCACAAAGATAAACGCCCTAAAATAGGCAAAACCTGCAAGGTCTGCGTACATGAGAATATTCAATTTTTGCAATGTTTTACGTGTCTCTTTATTTAAGGTTTTTATCAAAGAAATCTGGCTAAACATACATCAGGAATACATAATGAAACTAGTATTGCAAAGTAAACTTATTAACACTGCATAACGTAAAACGCCCTAAAATAGGCAAAGACTGCAAGATCCGCGTACATGAGAATTTTCAATTTTTGCACTGTTTCAATTTTCTCTTTTTTTAAGGTTTTATCATAGAAATCAGGCCAAAAATACATCAGGAATACATAATGACACTAGTATTGCAAAGTAATTATATTAAACAATGCATAAAGTAAAACCTCCTAAAATAGGCAAAACCTACAAGGTCCGCGTACATGAGAATTTTCAATTTTTGCAGTGTTTTTATTTTCTCTTTATTTAAGGTTTTTATCATAGAAATCTGGCCAAAAATAACTCAGGAATACATAAAGACACTATTATTGCAAAGTAAACTTATTAAATAGTGCATAAAGTAAAACGCCCTATAATAGGCAAAACCTGCAAGTCCGCGTACATGAGAATTTTCAATTTTTGCAATGTTTTAATTTTCTCTTTATTTAAGGTTTTTATCATAGAAATCTGGCCAAAAATACATCAGGAATACACAATGACACTATTATTGCAAAGTAAACTTATTAAATAGTGCAATAAGTAAAACGCCCTAAAATAGGCAAAACCTCCAAGGTCCGCGTACATGAGAATTTTCAATTTTTGCAATGTTTTAATTTTCTCTTTATTTAAGGTTTTTATCTTAGAAATCAGGCCAAAAATACATCAGGAATACATAATGACACTAGTATTGCAAAGTAAACTTATTAAATAGTGCAATGAGTAAAACGCCCTAAAATAGGCAAAACCTGCATGGTCCGCGTACATGAGAATTTTCAATTTTTGCAGTGTTTTAATTTTCTCTTTATTTAAGGTTTTTATCATAGAAATCAGGCCAAAAATACATCAGGAATACATAAAGACACTATTATTGCAAAGTAAACTTATTAAATAGTGCAATAAGTAAAACGCCCTAAAATAGGCAAAACCTGCAAGGTCCGCGTACATGAGAATTTTCAATTTTTACACTATTTTAATTTACTCTTTATTTAAGGTTTTTATCATAGAAATCAGGCCAAAAATACATCAGGAATACATAATGACACTAGTATTGCAAAGTAAACTTATTAAATAGTTCAATAAGTAAAACGCCCTAAAATAGGCAAAACCGGCAAGGTCCGCGTACATGAGAATTTTCAATTTTTGCAATGTTTTAATTTTCTCTTTATTTAAGGTTTTTATCATAGAAATCAGGCCAAAAATACATCAGGAATACATAATGACACTAGTATTGCAAAGTAAACTTATTAAATAATGCATAAAGCAAAACCTCCTTAAATAGGCAAAACCTCCAAGGTCCGCGTACATGAGAATTTTCAATTTTTGCAATGTTTAAATTTTCTCTTAATTTAAGGTTTTTATCATAGAAATCAGGCCAAAAATACATCAGGAATACATAATGACACTAGTATTGCAAAGTAAACTTATTAAATAATGCATAAAGTAAAACCTCCTAAAATAGGCAAAACCTCCAAGGTCCGCGTACATGAGAATTTTCAATATTTGCAATGTTTAAATTTTCTCATTATTTAAGGTTTTTATCATAGAAATCAGGCCAAAAATACATCAGGAATACATAATGACACTAGTATTGCAAAGTAAACTTATTAAATAATGCATAAAGTAAAACCTCCTAAAATAGGCAAAACCTCCAAGGTCCGCGTACATGAGAATTTTCAATTTTTGCAATGTTTTAATTTTCTCTTTAAGGTTTTTATCATAGAAATCAGGCCAAAAATACATCAGGAATACATAATGACACTAGTATTGCAAAGTAAACTTATTAAATAGTGCAATAAGTAAAACGCCCTAAAATAGGCAAAACCTCCAAGGTCCGCGTACATGAGAATTTTCAATTTTTGCAATGTTTTGATTTTCTCTTTATTTAAGGTTTTTATCATAGAAATCAGGCCAAAAATACATCAGGAATACATAATGACACTAGTATTGCAAAGTAAACATATTAAATAGTGCAATAAGTAAAACGCCCTAAAATAGGCAAAACCTCCAAGGTCCGCGTACATGAGAATTTTCAATTTTTGCTATGTTTTAATTTTCTCTTTATTTAAGGTTTTTATCATAGAAATCAGGGGAAAAATACATCAGGAATACATAATGACACTATTATTGCAAAGTAAACTTATTAAATAGTGCAATAAGTAAAACGCCCTAAAATAGGCAAACCCTCCAAGGTCCGCGTACATGAGAATTTTCAATTTTTGCAATGTTTTAATTTTCTCTTTATTTAAGGTTTTTATCATAGAAATCAGGCCAAAAATACATCAGGAATACATAATGACACTAGTATTGCAAAGTAAATTTATTAAATAATGCTTAAAGTAAAACCTCCTAAAATAGGCAAAACCTCCAAGGTCCGCGTAGATGAGAATTTTTGAATTTTTGCAATGTTTTAATTTTCTCTTTATTTAAGGTTTTTATCATAGAAATCTGGCCAAAAATACATCAGGAATACATAATGACACTAGTATTGCAAAGTAAACTTATTAAATAGTGCATAAAGTAAAACGCCCTAAAATAGGCAAAACCTCCAAGGTCCGCGTACATGAGAATTTTCAATTTTTACAATGTTTTAATTTTCTCTTTATTTAAAGTTTTTATCATAGAAATCAGGCAAAAAATACATCAGGAATACATAATGACACTAGTATTGCAAAACAAACTTATTAAATAATGCATAAAGTAAAACCTCCTAAAATAGGCAAAACCTCCAAGGTACATGAGAATTTTCAATTTTTGCAATGTTTTAATTTTCTCTTTATTTAAGGTTTTTATCATAGAAATCAGGCCAAAAATAACTCAGGAATACATAATGACACCAGTATTGCAAAGTAAACTTATTAAATTGCAATACTAGTGTCATTATGTATTCCTGAGTAAACTTATTAAATAGTGCATAAATGTATTATGTATTCCAAAGTAAACTTATTAAATAGTGCATAATGTAAAACGCCCTAAAATAGGCAAAACCTGCAAGTCCGCGTACATGAGATTTTTCAATTTTTGCAATGTTTTAATTTTCTCTTTATTTAAGGTTTTTATCATAGAAATCTGGCGAACAATACATAAGAAATACACAATGACACTATTATTGCAAAGTAAACTTATTAAATAGTGCAATAAGTAAAAAGCCCTAAAATAGGCAAAACCTCCAAGGTCTGCGTACATGAGAATTTTCAATTTTTGCAATGTTTTAATTTTCTCTTTATTTAAGGTTTTTATCATAGAAATCTGGCCAAAAATTCATCAGGAATACATAATGACACTAGTATTGCAAAGTAAACTTATTAAATAGTGCAATAAGTAAAACGCCCTAAAATAGGCAAAACCTGCAAGGTCCACGTACATGAGAATTTTCAATTTTTACACTATTTAAATTTACTCTTTATTTAAGGTTTTTATCATAGAAATCAGGCCAAAAATACATCAGGAATACATAATGACACTAGTATTGCAAAGTAAACTTATTAAATAGTGCAATAAGTAAAACGCCCTAAAATAGGCAAAACCTGCAAGGTCCGCGTACATGAGAATTTTCAATTTTTGCAATGTTTTAATTTTCTCTTTATTTAAGGTTTTTATCATAGAAATCAGGCCAAAAATACATCAGGAATACATAATGACACTAGTATTGCAAAGTAAACTTATTAAATAATGCATAAAGTAAAACCTCCTAAAATAGGCAAAACCTCCAAGGTCCGCGTACATGAGAATTTTTGAATTTTTGCAATGTTTTAATTTTCTCTTTATTTAAGGTTTTTATCATAGAAATCTGGCCAAAAATACATCAGGAATACATAATGACACTAGTATTGCACAGTAAACTTATTAAATAGTGCAATAAGTAAAACGCCCTAAAATAGGCAAAACCTCCAAGGTCCGCGTACATGAGAATTTTCAATTTTTGCAATGTTTTAATTTTCTCTTTATTTAAGGTTTTTATCATAGAAATCAGGCCAAAAATACATCAGGAATACATAATGACACTAGTATTGCAAAGTAAACTTATTAAATAATGCATAAAGCAAAACCTCCTTAAATAGGCAAAACCTCAAAGGTCCGCGTACATGAGAATTTTAAATTTTTGCAATGTTTAAATTTTCTCTTAATTTAAGGTTTTTATCATAGAAATCAGGCCAAAAATACATCAGGAATACATAATGACACTAGTATTGCAAAGTAAACTTATTAAATAGTGCAATAAGTAAAACGCCCTAAAATAGGCAAAACCTGCAAGGTCCGCGTACATGAGAATTTTCAATTTTTACACTATTTTAATTTACTCTTTATTTAAGGTTTTTATCATAGAAATCAGGCCAAAAATACATCAGGAATACATAATGACACTAGTATTGCAAAGTAAACTTATTAAATAATGCATAAAGTAAAACCTCCTAAAATAGGCAAAACCTCCAAGGTCCGCGTACATGAGAATTTTTGAATTTTTGCAATGTTTTAATTTTCTCTTTATTTAAGGTTTTTATCATAGAACTCTGGCCAAAAATACATCAGGAATACATAATTACACTAGTATTGCAAAGTAAACTTATTAAATAGTGCAATAAGTAAAACGCCCTAAAATAGGCAAAACCTCCAAGGTCCGCGTACATGAGAATTTTCAATTTTTGCAATGTTTTAATTTTCTCTTTATTTAAAGTTTTTATCATAGAAATAAGGCCAAAAATACATCAGGAATACATAATGACACAAGTATTGCAAAATAAACTTATTAAATAATGCATAAAGTAAAACCTCCTAAAATAGGCAAAACCTCCAAGGTCCGCGTACATGAGAATTTTCAATTTTTGCAATGTTTTAATTTTCTCTTTATTTAAGGTTTTTATCATAGAAATCAGGCCAAAAATAACTCAGGAATACATAATGACACTAGTATTGCAAAGTAAACTTATTAAATTGCAATACTAGTGTCATTATGTATTCCTGAGTAAACTTATTAAATAGTGCATAAATGTATTATGTATTCCTAAGTAAACTTATTAAATAGTGCATAAAGTAAAACGCCCTAAAATAGGCAAAACCTCCAAGGTCCGCGTACATGAGAATTTTCAATTTTTGCAATGTTTTAATTTTCTCTTTATTTAAGGTTTTTATCATAGAAATCAGGCCAAAAATACATCAGGAATACATAATGACACTAGTATTGCAAAGTAAACTTATTAAATAGTGCAATAAGTAAAACGCTCTAAAATAGGCAAAACCTCCAAGGTCCGCGTACATGAGAATTTTCAATTTTTGCAATGTTTTAATTTTCTCTTTATTTAAGGTTTTTATCATAGAAATAAGGCCAAAAATACATCAGGGATACATAATGACACTAGTATTGCAAAGTAAACTTATTAAATAGTGCAATAAGTAAAACGCCCTAAAATAGGCAAAACCTCCAAGGTCCGCGTACATGAGAATTTTAAATTTTTGCAATGTTTTAATTTTCTCTTTATTTAAGGTTTTTATCATAGAAATCAGGCCAAAAATAACTCAGAAATACATAATGACACTAGTATTGCAAAGTAAACTTATTAAATTGCAATACTAGTGTTATTATGTATTCCTGAGTAAACTTATTAAATAGTGCATAAATGTATTATGTATTCCTAAGTAAACTTATTAAATAGTCCATAAAGTAAAACGCCCTAAAATAGGCAAAACCTGCAAGTCCGCGTACATGAGAATTTTCAATTTTTGCAATGTTTTAATTTTCTCTTTATTTAAGGTTTTTATCATAGAAATCTGGCCAAAAATACATCAGAAATACACAATGACACTATTACTGCAAAGTAAACTTATTAAATAGTGCAATAAGTAAAACGCCCTAAAATAGGCAAAACCTCCAAGGTCCGCGTACATGAGAATTTTCAATTTTTGCAATGTTTTAATTTTCTCTTTATTTAAGGTTTTTATCATAGAAATCAGGCCAAAAATACATCAGGAATACATAATGACACTAGTATTGCAAAGTAACCTTATTAAATAGTGCAAACAGTAAAACCCCCTAAAATAGGCAAAACCTCCAAGGTCCGCGTACATGAGAATTTTAAATTTTTGCAATGTTTTAATTTTCTCTTTATTTAAGGTTTTTATCATAGAAATCTGGCCAAAAATAACTCAGGAATACATAATGACACTAGTATTGCAAAGTAAACTTATTAAATTGCAATACTAGTGTCATTATGTATTCCTGAGTAAACTTATTAAATAGTGCATAAATGTATTATGTATTCCTAAGTAAACTTATTAAATAGTGCATAAAGTAAAACGCCCTAAAATAGGCAAAACCTCCAAGGTCCGCGTACATGAGAATTTTTGAATTTTTGCAATGTTTTAATTTTCTCTTTATTTAAGGTTTTTATCATAGAACTCTGGCCAAAAATACATCAGGAATACATAATTACACTAGTATTGCAAAGTAAACTTATTAAATAGTGCAATAAGTAAAACGCCCTAAAATAGGCAAAACCTCCAAGGTCCGCGTACATGAGAATTTTCAATTTTTGCAATGTTTTAATTTTCTCTTTATTTAAAGTTTTTATCATAGAAATAAGGCCAAAAATACATCAGGAATACATAATGACACAAGTATTGCAAAATAAACTTATTAAATAATGCATAAAGTAAAACCTCCTAAAATAGGCAAAACCTCCAAGGTCCGCGTACATGAGAATTTTCAATTTTTGCAATGTTTTAATTTTCTCTTTATTTAAGGTTTTTATCATAGAAATCAGGCCAAAAATAACTCAGGAATACATAATGACACTAGTATTGCAAAGTAAACTTATTAAATTGCAATACTAGTGTCATTATGTATTCCTGAGTAAACTTATTAAATAGTGCATAAATGTATTATGTATTCCTAAGTAAACTTATTAAATAGTGCATAAAGTAAAACGCCCTAAAATAGGCAAAACCTCCAAGGTCCGCGTACATGAGAATTTTCAATTTTTGCAATGTTTTAATTTTCTCTTTATTTAAGGTTTTTATCATAGAAATCAGGCCAAAAATACATCAGGAATACATAATGACACTAGTATTGCAAAGTAAACTTATTAAATAGTGCAATAAGTAAAACGCTCTAAAATAGGCAAAACCTCCAAGGTCCGCGTACATGAGAATTTTCAATTTTTGCAATGTTTTAATTTTCTCTTTATTTAAGGTTTTTATCCTAGCAATAAGGCCAAAAATACATCAGGGATACATAATGACACTAGTATTGCAAAGTAAACTTATTAAATAGTGCAATAAGTAAAACGCCCTAAAATAGGCAAAACCTCCAAGGTCCGCGTACATGAGAATTTTAAATTTTTGCAATGTTTTAATTTTCTCTTTATTTAAGGTTTTTATCATAGAAATCAGGCCAAAAATAACTCAGAAATACATAATGACACTAGTATTGCAAAGTAAACTTATTAAATTGCAATACTAGTGTAATTATGTATTCCTGAGTAAACTTATTAAATAGTGCATAAATGTATTATGTATTCCTAAGTAAACTTATTAAATAGTCCATAAAGTAAAACGCCCTAAAATAGGCAAAACCTGCAAGTCCGCGTACATGAGAATTTTCAATTTTTGCAATGTTTTAATTTTCTCTTTATTTAAGGTTTTTATCATAGAAATCTGGCCAAAAATACATCAGAAATACACAATGACACTATTACTGCAAAGTAAACTTATTAAATAGTGCAATAAGTAAAACGCCCTAAAATAGGCAAAACCTCCAAGGTCCGCGTACATGAGAATTTTCAATTTTTGCAATGTTTTAATTTTCTCTTTATTTAAGGTTTTTATCATAGAAATCAGGCCAAAAATACATCAGGAATACATAATGACACTAGTATTGCAAAGTAACCTTATTAAATAGTGCAAACAGTAAAACCCCCTAAAATAGGCAAAACCTCCAAGGTCCGCGTACATGAGAATTTTAAATTTTTGCAATGTTTTAATTTTCTCTTTATTTAAGGTTTTTATCGTAAAAATAAGGCCAAAAATACATCAGGAATACATAATGACACTAGTATTGCAAAGTAAACTTATTAAATTGCAATACTAGTGTCATTATGTATTCCTGAGTAAACTTATTAAATAGTGCTTAAATGTATTATGTATTCCTAAGTAAACTTATTAAATAGTGCATAAAGTAAAACGCCCTAAAATAGGCAAAACCTCCAAGGTCCGCGTACATGAGAATTTTCAATTGTTGCAATGTTTTAATTTTCTCTTTATTTAAGTTTTTTATCATAGAAATCAGGCCAAAAATACATCAGGATTACATAATGACACTAGTATTGCAAAGTAAACTTATTAAATAGTGCAATAAGTAAAACGCCCTAAAATAGGCAAAACCTCCAAGGTCCGCGTACATGAGAATTTTCAATTTTTGCAATGTTTTAATTTTCTCTTTATTTAAGGTTTTTATCATAGAAATCAGGCCAAAAATACATCAGGAATACATAATGACACTAGTATTGCAAAGTAAACTTATTAAATAATGCATAAAGTAAAACCTCCTAAAATAGGCAAAACCTCCAAGGTCCGCGTACATGAGAATTTTCAATTTTTGCAATGTTTTAATTTTCTCTTTATTTAAGGTTTTTATCATAGAAATCAGGCCAAAAATACATCAGGAATACATAATGACACTAGTATTGCAAAGTAAACTTATTAAATAATGCATAAAGTAAAACGCCCTAAAATAGGCAAAACCTCCAAGGTCCGCGTACATGAGAATTTTCAATTTTTGCAATGTTGTAATTTTCTCTTTATTTAAGGCTTTTATCATAGAAATTAGGCCAAAAATACATCAGGAATACATAATGACACTAGTATTGCAAAGTAAACTTATTAAATAATGCATCAAGTAAAACCTCCTAAAATAGGCAAAACCTCCAAGGTCCGCGTACATGAGAATTTTCAATTTTTGCAATGTTTTAATTTTCTCTTTATTTAAGGTTTTTATCATAGAAATCAGGCCAAAAATACATCAGGAATACATAATGACACTAGTATTGCAAAGTAAACTTATTAAATAGTGCAATAAGTAAAACGCCCTAAAATAGGCAAAACCTCCAAGGTCCGCGTACATGAGCATTTTCAATTTTTGCAATGTTTTAATTTTCTCTTTATTTAAAGTTTTTATCATAGAAATCAGGCCAAAAATACATCAGGAATACATAATGACACTAGTATTGCCAAATAAACTTATTAAATAATGCATAAAGTAAAACCTCCTAAAATAGGCAAAACCTCCAAGGTCCGCGTACATGAGAATTTTCAATTTTTGCAATGTTTTAATTTTCTCTTTATTTAAGGTTTTTATCATAGAAATCAGGCCAAAAATAACTCAGGAATACATAATGACACTAGTATTGCAAAGTAAACTTATTAAATTGCAATACTAGTGTCATTATGTATTCCTGAGTAAACTTATTAAATAGTGCTTAAATGTATTATGTATTCCTAAGTAAACTTATTAAATAGTGCATAAAGTAAAACGCCCTAAAATAGGCAAAACCTCCAAGGTCCGCGTACATGAGAATTTTCAATTTTTGCAATGTTTTAATTTTCTCTTTATTTAAGTTTTTTATCATAGAAATCAGGCCAAAAATACATCAGGATTACATAATGACACTAGTATTGCAAAGTAAACTTATTAAATAGTGCAATAAGTAAAACGCCCTAAAATAGGCAAAACCTCCAAGGTCCGCGTACATGAGAATTTTCAATTTTTGCAATGTTTTAATTTTCTCTTTATTTAAGGTTTTTATCATAGAAATCAGGCCAAAAATACATCAGGAATACATAATGACACTAGTATTGCAAAGTAAACTTATTAAATAATGCATAAAGTAAAACCTCCTAAAATAGGCAAAACCTCCAAGGTCCGCGTACATGAGAATTTTTGGATTTTGTGCAATGTTTTAATTTTCTCTTTATTTAAGGTTTTTATCATAGAAATCTGGCCAAAAATACATCAGGAATACATAATGACACTAGTATTTCAAGGTAAACTTATTAAATAGTGCAATAAGTAAAACGCCCTAACATAGGCAAAACCTCCAAGGTCCGCGTACATGAGAATTTTCAATTTTTGCAATGTTTTAATTTTCTCTTTATTTAAGGTTTTTATCATAGAAATCTGGCCAAAAATACATCAGGAATACATAATGACACTAGTATTGCAAAGTAAACTTATTAAATAATGCATAAAGTAAAACCTCCTAAAATAGGCAAAACCTCCAAGGTCCGCGTACATGAGAATTTTCAATTTTTGCAATGTTTTTATTTTCTCTTTATTTAAGGTTTTTATCATAGAAATCTGGCCAAAAATACATCAGGAATACATAATGACACTAGTATTGCAAAGTAAACTTATTAAATAATGCATAAAGTAAAACCTCCTAAAATAGGCAAAACCTCAAAGGTCCGCGTACATGAGAATTTTCAATTTTTTCAATGTTTTAATTTTCTCTTTATTTAAGGTTTTTATCATAGAAATCTGGCCAAAAATATATCAGGATTACATAATGACACTAGTATTGCAAAGTAAACTTATTAAATAGTGCAATAAGTAAAACGCCCTAAAATAGGCAAAACCACCAAGGTCCGCGTACATGAGAATTTTCAATTTTTGCAATGTTTGAATTTTCCCTTTATTTAAAGTTTTTATCATAGAAATCAGGCCAAAAATACATCAGGAATACATAATGAAACTAGTATTGCAAAATAAACTTATTAAATAATGCATAAAGTAAAACCTCCTAAAATAGGCAAAACCTCCAAGGTCCGCGTACATTAGAATTTTCAATTTTTGCAATATTTTAATTTTCTGTTTATTTAAAGTTTTTATCATAGAAATCAGGCCAAAAATACATCAGGAATACATAATGACACTAGTATTGCAAAGTAAACTTATTAAATAATGCATAAAGTAAAACCTCCTAAAATAGGCAAAACCTCCAAGGTCCGCGTACATGAGAATTTTCAATTTTTGCAATGTTTTGATTTTCTCTTTATTTAAGGTTTTTATCATAGAAATCAGGCCAAAAATACATCAGGAATACATAATGACACTAGTATTGCAAAGTAAACTTATTAAATAATGCATAAAGTAAAACGCCCTAAAATAGGCAAAACCTCCAAGGTCCGCGTACATGAGAATTTTCAATTTTTGCAATGTTTTAATTTTCTCTTTATTTAAGGCTTTTATCATAGAAATCTGGCCAAAAATACATCAGGAATACATAATGACACTAGTATTGCAAAGTAAACTTATTAAATAATGCATAAAGTAAAACCTCCTAAAATAGGCAAAACCTCCAAGGTCCGCGTACATGAGAATTTTCAATTTTTGCAATGTTTTAATTTTCTCTTTATTTAAGGTTTTTATCATAGAAATCAGGCCAAAAATACATCAGGAATACATAATGACACTAGTATTGCAAAGTAAACTTATTAAATAGTGCAATAAGTAAAACGCCCTAAAATAGGCAAAACCTCCAAGGTCCGCGTACATGAGCATTTTCAATTTTTGCAATGTTTTAATTTTCTCTTTATTTAAAGTTTTTATCATAGAAATCAGGCCAAAAATACATCAGGAATACATAATGACACTAGTATTGCCAAATAAACTTATTAAATAATGCATAAAGTAAAACCTCCTAAAATAGGCAAAACCTCCAAGGTCCGCGTACATGAGAATTTTCAATTTTTGCAATGTTTTAATTTTCTCTTTATTTAAGGTTTTTATCATAGAAATCAGGCCAAAAATAACTCAGGAATACATAATGACACTAGTATTGCAAAGTAAACTTATTAAATTGCAATACTAGTGTCATTATGTATTCCTGAGTAAACTTATTAAATAGTGCTTAAATGTATTATGTATTCCTAAGTAAACTTATTAAATAGTGCATAAAGTAAAACGCCCTAAAATAGGCAAAACCTCCAAGGTCCGCGTACATGAGAATTTTCAATTTTTGCAATGTTTTAATTTTCTCTTTATTTAAGTTTTTTATCATAGAAATCAGGCCAAAAATACATCAGGATTACATAATGACACTAGTATTGCAAAGTAAACTTATTAAATAGTGCAATAAGTAAAACGCCCTAAAATAGGCAAAACCTCCAAGGTCCGCGTACATGAGAATTTTCAATTTTTGCAATGTTTTAATTTTCTCTTTATTTAAGGTTTTTATCATAGAAATCAGGCCAAAAATACATCAGGAATACATAATGACACTAGTATTGCAAAGTAAACTTATTAAATAATGCATAAAGTAAAACCTCCTAAAATAGGCAAAACCTCCAAGGTCCGCGTACATGAGAATTTTTGGATTTTGTGCAATGTTTTAATTTTCTCTTTATTTAAGGTTTTTATCATAGAAATCTGGCCAAAAATACATCAGGAATACATAATGACACTAGTATTTCAAGGTAAACTTATTAAATAGTGCAATAAGTAAAACGCCCTAACATAGGCAAAACCTCCAAGGTCCGCGTACATGAGAATTTTCAATTTTTGCAATGTTTTAATTTTCTCTTTATTTAAGGTTTTTATCATAGAAATCTGGCCAAAAATACATCAGGAATACATAATGACACTAGTATTGCAAAGTAAACTTATTAAATAATGCATAAAGTAAAACCTCCTAAAATAGGCAAAACCTCAAAGGTCCGCGTACATGAGAATTTTCAATTTTTGCAATGTTTTTATTTTCTCTTTATTTAAGGTTTTTATCATAGAAATCTGGCCAAAAATACATCAGGAATACATAATGACACTAGTATTGCAAAGTAAACTTATTAAATAATGCATAAAGTAAAACCTCCTAAAATAGGCAAAACCTCAAAGGTCCGCGTACATGAGAATTTTCAATTTTTTCAATGTTTTAATTTTCTCTTTATTTAAGGTTTTTATCATAGAAATCTGGCCAAAAATATATCAGGATTACATAATGACACTAGTATTGCAAAGTAAACTTATTAAATAGTGCAATAAGTAAAACGCCCTAAAATAGGCAAAACCACCAAGGTCCGCGTACATGAGAATTTTCAATTTTTGCAATGTTTGAATTTTCCCTTTATTTTAAGTTTTTATAATAGAAATCAGGCCAAAAATACATCAGGAATACATAATGAAACTAGTATTGCAAAATAAACTTATTAAATAATGCATAAAGTAAAACCTCCTAAAATAGGCAAAACCTCCAAGGTCCGCGTACATTAGAATTTTCAATTTTTGCAATATTTTAATTTTCTGTTTATTTAAAGTTTTTATCATAGAAATCAGGCCAAAAATACATCAGGAATACATAATGACACTAGTATTGCAAAGTAAACTTATTAAATAGTGCAATAAGAAAAACGCCCTAAAATAGGCAAAACCTCCAAGGTCAGCGTACATGAGAATTTTCAATTTTTGCAATGTTTTAATTTTCTCTTTATTTAAGGTTTTTATCATAAAAATATGGCCAAAAATACATCAGGAATACATAATGACACTAGTATTGCAAAGTAAACTTATTAAATAATGCGTAAAGTAAAACCTCCTAAAATAGGCAAAACCTCCAAGGTCCGCGTACATGAGAATTTTCAATTTTTGCAATGTTTTAATTTTCTCTTTATTTAAGGTTTTTATCATAGAAATCTGGCCAAAAATACATCAGGAATACATAATGACACTAGTATTGCAAAGTAAACTCATTAAATAGTGCAATAAGTAAAACGCCCTAAAATAGGCAAAACCTCCAAGGTCCGCATACATGAGAATTTTCAATTTTTGCAATGTTTTAATTTTCTCTTTATTTAAGGTTTTTATCTTAGAAATCGGGCCAAAAATATATCAGGAATACATAATGACACTATTATTGCAAAGTAAACTTACTAAATAGTGCAATAAGTAAAACGCCCTAAAATAGGCAAAACCTGCAAGGTCCGCGTACATGAGAATTTTCAATTTTTACACTATTTTAATTTACTCTTTATTTAAGGTTTTTATCATAGAAATCCGGCCAAAAATACATCAGGAATACATAATGACACTAGTATTGCAAAGTAAACTTATTAAATAGTGCAATAAGTAAAACGCCCTAAAATAGGCATAACCTCAAAGGTCCGCGTACATGAGAATTTTCAATTTTTTCAATGTTTTAATTTTCTCTTTATTTATTTTATTTATAAAAATATCATAGAAATCTGGCAAAAAATATATCAGGAATACATAATGACACTAGTATTGCAAAGTAAACTTATTAAATAGTGCAATAAGTAAAACGCCCTAAAATAGGCAAAACCACCAAGGTCCGCGTACATGAGAATTTTCAATTTTTGCAATGTTTTAATTTTCCCTTTATTTAAAGTTTTTATCATAGAAATCAGGCCAAAAATACATCAGGAATACATAATGAAACTAGTATTGCAAAATAAATTTATTAAATAATGCATAAAGTAAAACCTCCTAAAATAGGCAAAACCTCCAAGGTCCGCGTACATTAGAATTTTCAATTTTTGCAATATTTTTATTTTCTGTTTATTTAAAGTTTTTATCATAGAAATCAGGCCAAAAATACATCAGGAATACATAATGACACTAGTATTGCAAAGTAAACTTATTAAATAGTGCAATAAGTAAAACGCCCTAAAATAGGCAAAACCTCCAAGGTCAGCGTACATGAGAATTTTCAATTTTTGCAATGTTTTAATTTTCTCTTTATTTAAGGTTTTTATCATAGAAATCAGGCCAAAAATACATCAGGAATACATAATGACACTAGTATTGCAAAGTAAACTTATTAAATAATGCATAAAGTAAAACCTCCTAAAATAGGCAAAACCTCCAAGGTCCGCGTACATGAGAATTTTCAATTTTTGCAATGTTTTAATTTTCTCTTTATTTAAGGTTTTTATCATAGAAATCTGGCCAAAAATACATCAGAAATACATAATGACACTATTATTGCAAAGTAAACTTATTAAATAGTGCAATAAGTAAAACGCCCTAAAATAGGCAAAACCTCCAAGGTCCGCATACATGAGAATTTTCAATTTTTGCAATGTTTTAATTTTCTCTTTATTTAAGGTTTTTATCTTAGAAATCGGGCCAAAAATATATCAGGAATACATAATGACACTAGTATTGCAAAGTAAACTTATTTAATTGCAATACTAGTGTCATTACGTATTCCTGAGTAAACTTATTAAATAGTGCATAAATGTATTATGTATTCCTAAGTAAACTTATTAAATAGTGCATAAAGTAAAACGCCCTAAAATAGGCAAAACCTCCAAGGTCCGCGTACATGAGAATTTTCAATTTTTGCAATGTTTTAATTTTCTCTTTATTTAAGGTTTTAATCATAGAAATCAGGCCAAAAATACATCAGGAATACATAATGACACTAGTATTGCAAAGTAAACTTATTAAATAGTGCAATAAGTAAAACGCCCTAAAATAGTCAAAACCTTCAAGGTCCGCGTACATGAGAATTTTCAATTTTTGCAATGTTTTAATTTTCTCTTTATTTAAGGTTTTTATCATAGAAATCAGGCCAAAAATACATCAGGAATACATAATGACACTAGTATTGCAAAGTAAACTTATTAAATAGTGCAATAAGTAAAACGCCCTAAAATAGGCAAAACCTCCAAGGTCCGCGTACATGAGAATTTTCAATTTTTGCAATGTTTTAATTTTCTCTTTATTTAA
This sequence comes from Euprymna scolopes, assembly GCF_053919585.1. Classification (NCBI taxonomy): domain Eukaryota; kingdom Metazoa; phylum Mollusca; class Cephalopoda; order Sepiida; family Sepiolidae; genus Euprymna; species Euprymna scolopes. The sequence goes on along the minus strand of NC_136495.1, from coordinate 60,233,906 downwards.
GGTTTTTATCATAGAAATCAGGCCAAAAATACATCAGGAATACATAATGACACTAGTATTGCAAAGTAAACTTATTAAATAATGCATAAAGTAAAACCTCCTAAAATAGGCAAAACCTCCAAGGTCCGCGTACATGAGCATTTTCAATTTTTGCAATGTTTTAATTTTCTCTTTATTTAAGGTTTTTATCATAGAAATCTGGCCAAAAATAGATCAGGAATACATAATGACACTAGTATTGCAAAGTAAACTTATTAAATAGTGCATAAAGTAAAACCTCCTAAAATAGGCAAAACCTCAAAGGTCCGCGTACATGAGAATTTTCAATTTTTGCAATGTGTTTATTTTCTCTTTATTTAAGGTTTTTATCATAGAAATCTGGCCAAAAATACATCAGGATTACATAATGACACTAGTATTGCAAAGTAAACTTATTAAATAGTGCAATAAGTAAAACGCCCTAAAATAGGCAAAACCACCAAGGTCCGCGTACATGAGAATTTTCAATTTTTGCAATGTTTTAATTTTCTCTTTATTTAAGGTTTTTATCATAGAAATCAGGCCAAAAATACATCAGGAATACATAATGACACTAGTATTGCAAAGTAAACTTATTAAATAATGCATAAAGTAAAACCTCCTAAAATAGGCAAAACCTCCAAGGTCCGCGTACATGAGAATTTTCAATTTTTGCAACGTTTTAATTTTCTCTTTATTTAAAGGTTTTATCATAGAAATCTGGCCAAAAATACATCAGGAATACATAATGACACTAGTATTGCAAAGTAAACTTATTAAACAGTGCAATAAGTAAAACGCCCTAAAATAGGCAAAACCTCCAATTTCGGCGTACATGAGAATTTTCAATTTTTGCAATGTTTTAATTTTCTTTTTATTTAAAGTTTTTATCATAGAAATCAGGCCAAAAATACATCAGGAATACATAATGACACTAGTATTGCAAAGTAAACTTATTAAATAATGCATAAAGTAAAACCTCCTAAAATAGGCAAAACCTCAAAGGTCCGCGTACATGAGAATTTTCAATTTTGGCAATGTTTTAATTTTCTCTTTATTTAAGGTTTTTATCATAGAAATCTGGCCAAAAATACATCAGGAATACATAATGACACTAGTATTGCAAAGTAAACTTATTAAATAGTGCAATAAGTAAAACGCCCTAAAATAGGCAAAACCTCCAAGGTCCGCGTACATGAGAATTTTCAATTTTTGCAATGTTTTAATTTTCTCTTTATTTAAGGTTTTTATCATAGAAATCTGGCCAAAAATACATCAGGAATACATAATGACACTAGTATTGCAAAGTAAACTTATTAAATAGTGCAATAAGTAAAACGCCCTAAAATAGGCAAAACCTCCAAGGTCCGCGTACATGAGAATTTTCAATTTTTGCACTGTTTTAATTTTCTCTTTATTTAAGGTTTTTATCATAGAAATCTGGCCAAAAATACATCAGGAATACATAATGACACTAGTATTGCAAAGTAAACTTATTAAACAGTGCAATAAGTAAAACGCCCTAAAATAGGCAAAACCTCCAATTTCGGCGTACATGAGAATTTTCAATTTTTGCAATGTTTTAATTTTCTTTTTATTTAAAGTTTTTATCATAGAAATCAGGCCAAAAATACATCAGGAATACATAATGACACTAGTATTGCAAAGTAAACTTATTAAATAATGCATAAAGTAAAACCTCCTAAAATAGGCAAAACCTCAAAGGTCCGCGTACATGAGAATTTTCAATTTTTGCAATGTTTTAATTTTCTCTTTATTTAAGGTTTTTATCATAGAAATCTGGCCAAAAATACATCAGGAATACATAATGACACTAGTATTGCAAAGTAAACTTATTAAATAGTGCAATAAGTAAAACGCCCTAAAATAGGCAAAACCTCCAAGGTCCGCGTACATGAGAATTTTCAATTTTTGCAATGTTTTAATTTTCTCTTTATTTAAGGTTTTTATCATAGAAATCTGGCTAAAAATACATCAGGAATACATAATGACACTAGTATTGCAAAGAAAACTTATTAAATAGTGCAATAAGTAAAACGCCCTAAAATAGGATAAACCTCCAAGGTCCGCGTACATGAGAATTTTCAATTTTTGCAATGTTTTAATTTTCTTTTTATTTAAGGTTTTTATCATAGAAATCTGGCCAAAAACACATCAGGAATACATAATGACACTAGTATTGCAAAGTAAACTTATTAAATAGTGCATAAAGTAAAACGCCCTAAAATAGGCAAAACCTCCAAGGTCCGCGTACATGAGAATTTTCAATTTTTGCAATGTTTTAATTTTCTCTTTATTTAAGGTTTTTATGATAGAAATCTGGCTAAAAATACATCAGGAATACATAATGACACTAGTATTGCAAAGTAAACTTATTAAATAGTGCAATAAGTAAAACGCCCTAAAATAGGCAAAACCTCCAAGGTCCGCGTACATGAGAATTTTCAATTTTTGCAACGTTTTAATTTTCTCTTTATTTAAAGTTTTTATCATAGAAATCTGGCCAAAAATACATCAGGAATACATAATGACACTAGTATTGCAAAGTAAACTTATTAAACAGTGCAATAAGTAAAACGCCCTAAAATAGGCAAAACCTCCAATTTCGGCGTACATGAGAATTTTCAATTTTTGCAATGTTTTAATTTTCTTTTTATTTAAAGTTTTTATCATAGAAATCAGGCCAAAAATACATCAGGAATACATAATGACACTAGTATTGCAAAGTAAACTTATTAAATAATGCATAAAGTAAAACCTCCTAAAATAGGCAAAACCTCCAAGGTCCGCGTACATAAGAATTTTCAATTTTTGCAATGTTTTAATTTTCTCTTTATTTAAGGTTTTTATCATAGAAATCAGGCCAAAAATACATCAGGAATACATAATGACACTAGTATTGCAAAGTAAACTTATTAAATAGTGCAATAAGTAAAACGCCCTAAAATAGGCAAAACCTCCAAGGTCCGCGTACATGAGAATTTTCAATTTTTGCAATGTTTTAATTTTCTCTTTATTTAAGGTTTTTATCATAGAAATCAGGCCAAAAATACATCAGGAATACATAATGACACTAGTATTGCAAAGTAAACTTATTAAATAATGCATAAAGTAAAACCTCCAAAAATAGGCAAAACCTCCAAGGTCCGCGTACATGAGAATTTTCAATTTTTGCAATGTTTTAATTTTCTCTTTATTTAAGGTTTTTATCATAGAAATCAGGCCAAAAATACATCAGGAATACATAATGACACTAGTATTGCAAAGTAAACTTATTAAATAGTGCAATAAGTAAAACGCCCTAAAATAGGCAAAACCTCCAAGGTCCGCGTACATGAGAATTTTCAATTTTTGCAATGTTTTAATTTTCTCTTTATTTAAGGTTCTTATCATAGAAATCAGGCCAAAAATACATCAGGAATACATAATGACACTAGTATTGCAAAGTAAACTTATTAAATAATGCATAAAGTAAAACCTCCTAAAATAGGCAAAACCTCCAAGGTCCGCGTACATGAGAATTTTCAATTTTTGCAATATTTTAATTTTCTCTTTATTTAAAGTTTTTATCATAGAAATAAGGCCAAAAATACATCAGGAATACATAATGACACTAGTATTGCAAAGTAAACTTATTAAATAGTGCAATAAGTAAAACGCCCTAAAATAGGCAAAACCTCCAAGGTCCGCGTACATGAGAATTTTCAATTTTTGCAATGTTTTAATTTTCTCTTTATTTAAGGTTTTAATCATAGAAATCTGGCCAAAAATATATCAGGAATACATAATAACACTAGTATTGCAAAGTAAACTTATTAAATAATGCATAAAGTAAAACCTCCTAAAATAGGCAAAACCTCAAAGGTCCGCGTACATGAGAATTTTCAATTTTTGCAATGTTTTAATTTTCTCTTTATTTAAGGTTTTATTCTTAGAAATCTGGCCAAAAATACATCAGGAATACATAATGACACTAGTATTGCAAAGTAAACTTATTAAATAGTGCAATAAGTAAAACGCCCTAAAATAGGCAAAACCTCCAAGGTCCGCGTACATGAGAATTTTCAATTTTTGCAATGTTTTAATTTTCTTTTTATTTAAGGTTTTTATCATAGAAATCTGGCCAAAAACACATCAGGAATACATAATGACACTAGTATTGCAAAGTAAACTTATTAAATAGTGCATAAAGTAAAACGCCCTAAAATAGGCAAAACCTCCACGGTCCGCGTACATGAGAATTTTCAATTTTTGCAATGTTTTAATTTTCTCTTTATTTAAGGTTTTTATCATAGAAATCTGGCCAAAAATACATAAGGAATACATAATGACACTAGTATTGCAAAGTACACTTATTAAATAGTGCAATAAGTAAAACGCCCTAAAATAGGCAAAACCTCCAATTTCGGCGTACATGAGAATTTTCAATTTTTGCAATGTTTTAATTTTCTTTTTATTTAAAGTTTTTATCATAGAAATCAGGCCAAAAATACATCAGGAATACATAATGACACTAGTATTGCAAAGTAAACTTATTAAATAATGCATAAAGTAAAACCTCCTAAAATAGGCAAAACCTCAAAGGTCCGCGTACATGAGAATTTTCAATTTTGGCAATGTTGTCATTTTCTCTTTATTTAAGGTTTTTATCATAGAAATCTGGCCAAAAATACATCAGGAATACATAATGACACTAGTATTGCAAAGTAAACTTATTAAATAGTGCAATAAGTAAAACGCCCTAAAATAGGCAAAACCTCCAAGGTCCGCGTACATGAGAATTTTCAATTTTTTCAACGTTTTAATTTTCTCTTTATTTAAGGTTTTTATCATAGAAATCTGGCCAAAAATACATCAGGAATACATAATGACACTAGTATTGCAAAGTAAACTTATTAAATAATGCATAAAGTAAAACCTCCTAAAATAGGCAAAACCTCCAAGGTCCGCGTACATGAGAATTTTCAATTTTTGCAATGTTTTAATTTTCTCTTTATTTAAGGTTTTTATCATAGAAATCTGGCCAAAAATACATAAGGAATACATAATGACACTAGTATTGCAAAGTAAACTTATTAAATAGTGCAATAAGTAAAACGCCCTAAAATAGGCAAAACCTCCAAGGTCCGCGTACATGAGAATTTTCAATTTTTGCAATGTTTTAATTTTCTCTTTATTTAAGGTTTTTATCATAGAAATCTGGCCAAAAATACATCAGGAATACATAATGACACTAGTATTGCAAAGTAAACTTATTAAATAGTGCAATAAGTAAAACGCCCTAAAATAGGCAAAACCTCCAAGGTCCGCGTACATGAGAATTTTCAATTTTTGCACTGTTTTAATTTTCTCTTTATTTAAGGTTTTTATCATAGAAATCTGGCCAAAAATACATCAGGAATACATAATGACACTAGTATTGCAAAGTAAACTTATTAAACAGTGCAATAAGTAAAACGCCCTAAAATAGGCAAAACCTCCAATTTCGGCGTACATGAGAATTTTCAATTTTTACAATGTTTTAATTTTCTTTTTATTTAAAGTTTTTATCATAGAAATCAGGCCAAAAATACATCAGGAATACATAATGACACTAGTATTGCAAAGTAAACTTATTAAATAATGCATAAAGTAAAACCTCCTAAAATAGGCAAAACCTCAAAGGTCCGCGTACATGAGAATTTTCAATTTTTGCAATGTTTTAATTTTCTCTTTATTTAAGGTTTTTATCATAGAAATCTGGCCAAAAATACATCAGGAATACATAATGACACTAGTATTGCAAAGTAAACTTATTAAATAGTGCAATAAGTAAAACGCCCTAAAATAGGCAAAACCTCCAAGGTCCGCGTACATGAGAATTTTCAATTTTTGCAATGTTTTAATTTTCTCTTTATTTAAGGTTTTTATCATAGAAATCTGGCCAAAAATACATCAGGAATACATAATGACACTAGTATTGCAAAGTAAACTTATTAAATAATGCATAAAGTAAAACCTCCTAAAATAGGCAAAACCTCCAAGGTCCGCGTACATGAGAATTTTCAATTTTTGCAATGTTTTAATTTTCTCTTTATTTAAGGTTTTTATCATAGAAATCAGGCCAAATATACATCAGGAATACATAATGACACTAGTATTGCAAAGTAAACTTATTAAATAGTGCAATAAGTAAAACGCCCTAAAATAGGCAAAACCTCCAAGGTCCGCGTACATGAGAATTTTCAATTTTTGCAATGTTTTAATTTTCTCTTTTTTTAAGGTTCTTATCATAGAAATCAGGCCAAAAATACATCAGGAATACATAATGACACTAGTATTGCAAAGTAAACTTATTAAATAATGCATAAAGTAAAACCTCCTAAAATAGGCAAAACCTCAAAGGTCCGCGTACATGAGAATTTTCAATTTTTGCAATGTTTTAATTTTCTCTTTATTTAAGGTTTTTATCATAGAAATCAGGCCAAAAATACATCAGGAATACATAATGACACTAGTATTGCAAAGTAAACTTATTAAATAGTGCAATAAGTAAAACGCCCTAAAATAGGCAAAACCTCCAAGGTCCGCGTACATGAGAATTTTCAATTTTTGCAATGTTTTAATTTTCTCTTTATTTAAGGTTTTTATCATAGAAATCTGGCTAAAAATACATCAGGAATACATAATGACACTAGTATTGCAAAGTAAACTTATTAAATAGTGCAATAAGTAAAACGCCCTAAAATAGGCAAAACCTCCAAGGTCCGCGTACATGAGAATTTTCAATTTTTGCAATGTTTTAATTTTCTTTTTATTTAAGGTTTTTATCATAGAAATCTCGCCGAAAACACATCAGGAATACATAATGACACTAGTATTGCAAAGTAAACTTATTAAATAGTGCATAAAGTAAAACGCCCTAAAATAGGCAAAACCTCCACGGTCCGCGTACATGAGAATTTTCAATTTTTGCAATGTTTTAATTTTCTCTTTATTTAAGGTTTTTATCATAGAAATCTGGCCAAAAATACATCAGGAATACATAATGACACTAGTATTGCAAAGTAAACTTATTAAATAGTGCAATAAGTAAAACGCCCTAAAATAGGCAAAACCTCCAAGGTCCGCGTACATGAGAATTTTCAATTTTTGCAATGTTTTAATTTTCTCTTTTTTTAAGGTTCTTATCATAGAAATCAGGCCAAAAATACATCAGGAATACATAATGACACTAGTATTGCAAAGTAAACTTATTAAATAATGCATAAAGTAAAACCTCCTAAAATAGGCAAAACCTCAAAGGTCCGCGTACATGAGAATTTTCAATTTTTGCAATGTTTTAATTTTCTCTTTATTTAAGGTTTTTATCATAGAAATCAGGCCAAAAATACATCAGGAATACATAATGACACTAGTATTGCAAAGTAAACTTATTAAATAGTGCAATAAGTAAAACGCCCTAAAATAGGCAAAACCTCCAAGGTCCGCGTACATGAGAATTTTCAATTTTTGCAATGTTTTAATTTTCTCTTTATTTAAGGTTTTTATCATAGAAATCTGGCTAAAAATACATCAGGAATACATAATGACACTAGTATTGCAAAGTAAACTTATTAAATAGTGCAATAAGTAAAACGCCCTAAAATAGGCAAAACCTCCAAGGTCCGCGTACATGAGAATTTTCAATTTTTGCAATGTTTTAATTTTCTTTTTATTTAAGGTTTTTATCATAGAAATCTCGCCGAAAACACATCAGGAATACATAATGACACTAGTATTGCAAAGTAAACTTATTAAATAGTGCATAAAGTAAAACGCCCTAAAATAGGCAAAACCTCCACGGTCCGCGTACATGAGAATTTTCAATTTTTGCAATGTTTTAATTTTCTCTTTATTTAAGGTTTTTATCATAGAAATCTGGCCAAAAATACATCAGGAATACATAATGACACTAGTATTGCAAAGTAAACTTATTAAATAGTGCAATAAGTAAAACGCCCTAAAATAGGCAAAACCTCCAAGGTCCGCGTACATGAGAATTTTCAATTTTTGCAATGTTTTAATTTTCTCTTTATTTAAGGTTTTTATCATAGAAATCTGGCCAAAAATACATCAGGAATACATAATGACACTAGTAATGCAAAGTAAACTTATTAAATAGTGCATAAAGTAATACGCCCTAAAATAGGCAAAACCTGCAAGGTCCGCGTACATGAGAATTTTCAGTTTTTCCAACGTTTCACTTTTCTCTTTATTTAAGGTTTTTATCATAGAAATCTGGCCAAAAATACATAAGGAATACATAATGACACTAGTATTGCAAAGTACACTTATTAAATAGTGCAATAAGTAAAACGCCCTAAAATAGGCAAAACCTCCAAGGTCCGCGTACATGAGAATTTTCAATTTTTGCAATGTTTTAATTTTCTCTTTATTTAAGGTTTTTATCATAGAAATCTGGCCAAAAATACATCAGGAATACATAATGACACTAGTATTGCAAAGTAAACTTATTAAATAGTGCAATAAGTAAAACGCCCTAAAATAGGCAAAACCTCCAAGGTCCGCGTACATGAGAATTTTCAATTTTTGCAATGTTTTAATTTTCTCTTTATTTAAGGTTTTTATCATAGAAATCTGGCCAAAAATACATAAGGAATACATAATGACACTAGTATTGCAAAGTACACTTATTAAATAGTGCAATAAGTAAAACGCCCTAAAATAGGCAAAACCTCCAAGGTCCGCGTACATGAGAATTTTCAATTTTTGCAATGTTTTAATTTTCTCTTTATTTAAGGTTTTTATCATAGAAATCTGGCCAAAAATACATCAGGAATACATAATGACACTAGTATTGCAAAGTAAACTTATTAAATAGTGCAATAAGTAAAACGCCCTAAAATAGGCAAAACCTCCAAGGTCCGCGTACATGAGAATTTTCAATTTTTGCACTGTTTTAATTTTCTCTTTATTTAAGGTTTTTATCATAGAAATCTGGCCAAAAATACATCAGGAATACATAATGACACTAGTATTGCAAAGTAAACTTATTAAACAGTGCAATAAGTAAAACGCCCTAAAATAGGCAAAACCTCCAATTTCGGCGTACATGAGAATTTTCAATTTTTACAATGTTTTAATTTTCTTTTTATTTAAAGTTTTTATCATAGAAATCAGGCCAAAAATACATCAGGAATACATAATGACACTAGTATTGCAAAGTAAACTTATTAAATAATGCATAAAGTAAAACCTCCTAAAATAGGCAAAACCTCAAAGGTCCGCGTACATGAGAATTTTCAATTTTTGCAATGTTTTAATTTTCTCTTTATTTAAGGTTTTTATCATAGAAATCTGGCCAAAAATACATCAGGAATACATAATGACACTAGTATTGCAAAGTAAACTTATTAAATAGTGCAATAAGTAAAACGCCCTAAAATAGGCAAAACCTCCAAGGTCCGCGTACATGAGAATTTTCAATTTTTGCAATGTTTTAATTTTCTCTTTATTTAAGGTTTTTATCATAGAAATCTGGCTAAAAATACATCAGGAATACATAATGACACTAGTATTGCAAAGTAAACTTATTAAATAGTGCAATAAGTAAAACGCCCTAAAATAGGATAAACCTCCAAGGTCCGCGTACATGAGAATTTTCAATCTATGCAATGTTTTAATTTTCTTTTTATTTAAGGTTTTTATCATAGAAATCTGGCCAAAAACACATCAGGAATACATAATGACACTAGTATTGCAAAGTAAACTTATTAAATAGTGCAATAAGTAAAACGCCCTAAAATAGGCAAAACCTCCAAGGTCCGCGTACATGAGAATTTTCAATTTTTGCAATGTTTTAATTTTCTCTTTTTTTAAGGTTCTTATCATAGAAATCAGGCCAAAAATACATCAGGAATACATAATGACACTAGTATTGCAAAGTAAACTTATTAAATAATGCATAAAGTAAAACCTCCTAAAATAGGCAAAACCTCAAAGGTCCGCGTACATGAGAATTTTCAATTTTTGCAATGTTTTAATTTTCTCTTTATTTAAGGTTTTTATCATAGAAATCAGGCCAAATATACATCAGGAATACATAATGACACTAGTATTGCAAAGTAAACTTATTAAATAGTGCAATAAGTAAAACGCCCTAAAATAGGCAAAACCTCCAAGGTCCGCGTACATGAGAATTTTCAATTTTTGCAATGTTTTAATTTTCTCTTTTTTTAAGGTTCTTATCATAGAAATCAGGCCAAAAATACATCAGGAATACATAATGACACTAGTATTGCAAAGTAAACTTATTAAATAATGCATAAAGTAAAACCTCCTAAAATAGGCAAAACCTCAAAGGTCCGCGTACATGAGAATTTTCAATTTTTGCAATGTTTTAATTTTCTCTTTATTTAAGGTTTTTATCATAGAAATCAGGCCAAAAATACATCAGGAATACATAATGACACTAGTATTGCAAAGTAAACTTATTAAATAGTGCAATAAGTAAAACGCCCTAAAATAGGCAAAACCTCCAAGGTCCGCGTACATGAGAATTTTCAATTTTTGCAATGTTTTAATTTTCTCTTTATTTAAGGTTTTTATCATAGAAATCTGGCTAAAAATACATCAGGAATACATAATGACACTAGTATTGCAAAGTAAACTTATTAAATAGTGCAATAAGTAAAACGCCCTAAAATAGGCAAAACCTCCAAGGTCCGCGTACATGAGAATTTTCAATTTTTGCAATGTTTTAATTTTCTTTTTATTTAAGGTTTTTATCATAGAAATCTGGCCGAAAACACATCAGGAATACATAATGACACTAGTATTGCAAAGTAAACTTATTAAATAGTGCATAAAGTAAAACCTCCTAAAATAGGCAAAACCTCCAAGGTCCGCGTACATGAGAATTTTCAATTTTTGCAATGTTTTAATTTTCTCTTTATTTAAGGTTTTTATCATAGAAATCAGGCCAAATATACATCAGGAATACATAATGACACTAGTATTGCAAAGTAAACTTATTAAATAGTGCAATAAGTAAAACGCCCTAAAATAGGCAAAACCTCCAAGGTCCGCGTACATGAGAATTTTCAATTTTTGCAATGTTTTAATTTTCTCTTTTTTTAAGGTTCTTATCATAGAAATCAGGCCAAAAATACATCAGGAATACATAATGACACTAGTATTGCAAAGTAAACTTATTAAATAATGCATAAAGTAAAACCTCCTAAAATAGGCAAAACCTCAAAGGTCCGCGTACATGAGAATTTTCAATTTTTGCAATGTTTTAATTTTCTCTTTATTTAAGGTTTTTATCATAGAAATCAGGCCAAAAATACATCAGGAATACATAATGACACTAGTATTGCAAAGTAAACTTATTAAATAGTGCAATAAGTAAAACGCCCTAAAATAGGCAAAACCTCCAAGGTCCGCGTACATGAGAATTTTCAATTTTTGCAATGTTTTAATTTTCTCTTTATTTAAGGTTTTTATCATAGAAATCTGGCTAAAAATACATCAGGAATACATAATGACACTAGTATTGCAAAGTAAACTTATTAAATAGTGCAATAAGTAAAACGCCCTAAAATAGGCAAAACCTCCAAGGTCCGCGTACATGAGAATTTTCAATTTTTGCAATGTTTTAATTTTCTTTTTATTTAAGGTTTTTATCATAGAAATCTGGCCGAAAACACATCAGGAATACATAATGACACTAGTATTGCAAAGTAAACTTATTAAATAGTGCATAAAGTAAAACGCCCTAAAATAGGCAAAACCTCCACGGTCCGCGTACATGAGAATTTTCAATTTTTGCAATGTTTTAATTTTCTCTTTATTTAAGGTTTTTATCATAGAAATCTGGCCAAAAATACATCAGGAATACATAATGACACTAGTATTGCAAAGTAAACTTATTAAATAGTGCAATAAGTAAAACGCCATAAAATAGGCAAAACCTCCAAGGTCCGCGTACATGAGAATTTTCAATTTTTGCAATGTTTTAATTTTCTCTTTATTTAAGGTTTTTATCATAGAAATCTGGCCAAAAATACATCAGGAATACATAATGACACTAGTAATGCAAAGTAAACTTATTAAATAGTGCATAAAGTAATACGCCCTAAAATAGGCAAAACCTGCAAGGTCCGCGTACATGAGAATTTTCAGTTTTTGCAATGTTTTAATTTTCTCTTTATTTAAGGTTTTTATCATAGAAATCAGGCCAAAAATACATCAGGAATACATAATGACACTAGTATTGCAAAGTAAACTTATTAAATAGTGCAATAAGTAAAACGCCCTAAAATAGGCAAAACCTCCAAGGTCCGCGTACATGAGAATTTTCAATTTTTGCAATGTTTTAATTTTCTCTTTATTTAAGGTTTTTATCATAGAAATCAGGCCAAAAATACATCAGGAATACATAATGACACTAGTATTGCAAAGTAAACTTATTAAATAATGCATAAAGTAAAACCTCCTAAAATAGGCAAAACCTCCAAGGTCCGCGTACATGAGAATTTTCAATTTTTGCAATGTTTTAATTTTCTCTTTATTTAAGGTTTTTATCATAGAAATCAGGCCAAATATACATCAGGAATACATAATGACACTAGTATTGCAAAGTAAACTTATTAAATAGTGCAATAAGTAAAACGCCCTAAAATAGGCAAAACCTCCAAGGTCCGCGTACATGAGAATTTTCAATTTTTGCAATGTTTTAATTTTCTCTTTTTTTAAGGTTCTTATCATAGAAATCAGGCCAAAAATACATCAGGAATACATAATGACACTAGTATTGCAAAGTAAACTTATTAAATAATGCATAAAGTAAAACCTCCTAAAATAGGCAAAACCTCAAAGGTCCGCGTACATGAGAATTTTCAATTTTTGCAATGTTTTAATTTTCTCTTTATTTAAGGTTTTTATCATAGAAATCAGGCCAAATATACATCAGGAATACATAATGACACTAGTATTGCAAAGTAAACTTATTAAATAGTGCAATAAGTAAAACGCCCTAAAATAGGCAAAACCTCCAAGGTCCGCGTACATGAGAATTTTCAATTTTTGCAATGTTTTAATTTTCTCTTTTTTTAAGGTTCTTATCATAGAAATCAGGCCAAAAATACATCAGGAATACATAATGACACTAGTATTGCAAAGTAAACTTATTAAATAATGCATAAAGTAAAACCTCCTAAAATAGGCAAAACCTCAAAGGTCCGCGTACATGAGAATTTTCAATTTTTGCAATGTTTTAATTTTCTCTTTATTTAAGGTTTTTATCATAGAAATCAGGCCAAAAATACATCAGGAATACATAATGACACTAGTATTGCAAAGTAAACTTATTAAATAGTGCAATAAGTAAAACGCCCTAAAATAGGCAAAACCTCCAAGGTCCGCGTACATGAGAATTTTCAATTTTTGCAATGTTTTAATTTTCTCTTTATTTAAGGTTTTTATCATAGAAATCTGGCTAAAAATACATCAGGAATACATAATGACACTAGTATTGCAAAGTAAACTTATTAAATAGTGCAATAAGTAAAACGCCCTAAAATAGGCAAAACCTCCAAGGTCCGCGTACATGAGAATTTTCAATTTTTGCAATGTTTTAATTTTCTTTTTATTTAAGGTTTTTATCATAGAAATCTGGCCGAAAACACATCAGGAATACATAATGACACTAGTATTGCAAAGTAAACTTATTAAATAGTGCATAAAGTAAAACGCCCTAAAATAGGCAAAACCTCCACGGTCCGCGTACATGAGAATTTTCAATTTTTGCAATGTTTTAATTTTCTCTTTATTTAAGGTTTTTATCATAGAAATCTGGCCAAAAATACATCAGGAATACATAATGACACTAGTATTGCAAAGTAAACTTATTAAATAGTGCAATAAGTAAAACGCCCTAAAATAGGCAAAACCTCCAAGGTCCGCGTACATGAGAATTTTCAATTTTTGCAATGTTTTAATTTTCTCTTTATTTAAGGTTTTTATCATAGAAATCTGGCCAAAAACACATCAGGAATACATAATGACACTAGTATTGCAAAGTAAACTTATTAAATAGTGCATAAAGTAAAACGCCCTAAAATAGGCAAAACCTCCAAGGTCCGCGTACATGAGAATTTTCAATTTTTGCAATGTTTTAATTTTCTCTTTATTTAAGGTTTTTATCATAGAAATCAGGCCAAAAATACATCAGGAATACATAATGACACTAGTATTGCAAAGTAAACTTATTAAATAGTGCAATAAGTAAAACGCCCTAAAATAGGCAAAACCTCCAAGGTCCGCGTACATGAGAATTTTCAATTTTTGCAATGTTTTAATTTTCTCTTTATTTAAGGTTTTTATCATAGAAATCAGGCCAAAAATACATCAGGAATACATAATGACACTAGTATTGCAAAGTAAACTTATTAAATAATGCATAAAGTAAAACCTCCTAAAATAGGCAAAACCTCCAAGGTCCGCGTACATGAGAATTTTCAATTTTTGCAATGTTTTAATTTTCTCTTTATTTAAGGTTTTTATCATAGAAATCAGGCCAAATATACATCAGGAATACATAATGACACTAGTATTGCAAAGTAAACTTATTAAATAGTGCAATAAGTAAAACGCCCTAAAATAGGCAAAACCTCCAAGGTCCGCGTACATGAGAATTTTCAATTTTTGCAATGTTTTAATTTTCTCTTTTTTTAAGGTTCTTATCATAGAAATCAGGCCAAAAATACATCAGGAATACATAATGACACTAGTATTGCAAAGTAAACTTATTAAATAATGCATAAAGTAAAACCTCCTAAAATAGGCAAAACCTCAAAGGTCCGCGTACATGAGAATTTTCAATTTTTGCAATGTTTTAATTTTCTCTTTATTTAAGGTTTTTATCATAGAAATCAGGCCAAAAATACATCAGGAATACATAATGACACTAGTATTGCAAAGTAAACTTATTAAATAGTGCAATAAGTAAAACGCCCTAAAATAGGCAAAACCTCCAAGGTCCGCGTACATGAGAATTTTCAATTTTTGCAATGTTTTAATTTTCTCTTTATTTAAGGTTTTTATCATAGAAATCTGGCTAAAAATACATCAGGAATACATAATGACACTAGTATTGCAAAGTAAACTTATTAAATAGTGCAATAAGTAAAACGCCCTAAAATAGGCAAAACCTCCAAGGTCCGCGTACATGAGAATTTTCAATTTTTGCAATGTTTTAATTTTCTTTTTATTTAAGGTTTTTATCATAGAAATCTGGCCGAAAACACATCAGGAATACATAATGACACTAGTATTGCAAAGTAAACTTATTAAATAGTGCATAAAGTAAAACGCCCTAAAATAGGCAAAACCTCCACGGTCCGCGTACATGAGAATTTTCAATTTTTGCAATGTTTTAATTTTCTCTTTATTTAAGGTTTTTATCATAGAAATCTGGCCAAAAATACATCAGGAATACATAATGACACTAGTATTGCAAAGTAAACTTATTAAATAGTGCAATAAGTAAAACGCCCTAAAATAGGCAAAACCTCCAAAGTCCGCGTACATTAGAATTTTCAATTTTTGCAATGTTTTAATTTTCTCTTTATTTAAGGTTTTTATCATAGAAATCTGGCCAAAAATACATCAGGAATACATAATGACACTAGTAATGCAAAGTAAACTTATTAAATAGTGCATAAAGTAATACGCCCTAAAATAGGCAAAACCTGCAAGGTCCGCGTACATGAGAATTTTCAGTTTTTCCAACGTTTCACTTTTCTCTTTATTTAAGGTTTTTATCATAGAAATCTGGCCAAAAATACATAAGGAATACATAATGACACTAGTATTGCAAAGTACACTTATTAAATAGTGCAATAAGTAAAACGCCCTAAAATAGGCAAAACCTCCAAGGTCCGCGTACATGAGAATTTTCAATTTTTGCAATGTTTTAATTTTCTCTTTATTTAAGGTTTTTATCATAGAAATCTGGCCAAAAATACATCAGGAATACATAATGACACTAGTATTGCAAAGTAAACTTATTAAATAGTGCAATAAGTAAAACGCCCTAAAATAGGCAAAACCTCCAAGGTCCGCGTACATGAGAATTTTCAATTTTTGCAATGTTTTAATTTTCTCTTTATTTAAGGTTTTTATCATAGAAATCTGGCCAAAAATACATAAGGAATACATAATGACACTAGTATTGCAAAGTACACTTATTAAATAGTGCAATAAGTAAAACGCCCTAAAATAGGCAAAACCTCCAAGGTCCGCGTACATGAGAATTTTCAATTTTTGCAATGTTTTAATTTTCTCTTTATTTAAGGTTTTTATCATAGAAATCTGGCCAAAAATACATCAGGAATACATAATGACACTAGTATTGCAAAGTAAACTTATTAAATAGTGCAATAAGTAAAACGCCCTAAAATAGGCAAAACCTCCAAGGTCCGCGTACATGAGAATTTTCAATTTTTGCACTGTTTTAATTTTCTCTTTATTTAAGGTTTTTATCATAGAAATCTGGCCAAAAATACATCAGGAATACATAATGACACTAGTATTGCAAAGTAAACTTATTAAACAGTGCAATAAGTAAAACGCCCTAAAATAGGCAAAACCTCCAATTTCGGCGTACATGAGAATTTTCAATTTTTACAATGTTTTAATTTTCTTTTTATTTAAAGTTTTTATCATAGAAATCAGGCCAAAAATACATCAGGAATACATAATGACACTAGTATTGCAAAGTAAACTTATTAAATAATGCATAAAGTAAAACCTCCTAAAATAGGCAAAACCTCAAAGGTCCGCGTACATGAGAATTTTCAATTTTTGCAATGTTTTAATTTTCTCTTTATTTAAGGTTTTTATCATAGAAATCTGGCCAAAAATACATCAGGAATACATAATGACACTAGTATTGCAAAGTAAACTTATTAAATAGTGCAATAAGTAAAACGCCCTAAAATAGGCAAAACCTCCAAGGTCCGCGTACATGAGAATTTTCAATTTTTGCAATGTTTTAATTTTCTCTTTATTTAAGGTTTTTATCATAGAAATCTGGCTAAAAATACATCAGGAATACATAATGACACTAGTATTGCAAAGTAAACTTATTAAATAGTGCAATAAGTAAAACGCCCTAAAATAGGATAAACCTCCAAGGTCCGCGTACATGAGAATTTTCAATCTATGCAATGTTTTAATTTTCTTTTTATTTAAGGTTTTTATCATAGAAATCTGGCCAAAAACACATCAGGAATACATAATGACACTAGTATTGCAAAGTAAACTTATTAAATAGTGCATAAAGTAAAACGCCCTAAAATAGGCAAAACCTCCAAGGTCCGCGTACATGAGAATTTTCAATTTTTGCAATGTTTTAATTTTCTCTTTATTTAAGGTTTTTATCATAGAAATCAGGCCAAAAATACATCAGGAATACATAATGACACTAGTATTGCAAAGTAAACTTATTAAATAGTGCAATAAGTAAAACGCCCTAAAATAGGCAAAACCTCCAAGGTCCGCGTACATGAGAATTTTCAATTTTTGCAATGTTTTAATTTTCTCTTTATTTAAGGTTTTTATCATAGAAATCAGGCCAAAAATACATCAGGAATACATAATGACACTAGTATTGCAAAGTAAACTTATTAAATAATGCATAAAGTAAAACCTCCTAAAATAGGCAAAACCTCCAAGGTCCGCGTACATGAGAATTTTCAATTTTTGCAATGTTTTAATTTTCTCTTTATTTAAGGTTTTTATCATAGAAATCAGGCCAAATATACATCAGGAATACATAATGACACTAGTATTGCAAAGTAAACTTATTAAATAGTGCAATAAGTAAAACGCCCTAAAATAGGCAAAACCTCCAAGGTCCGCGTACATGAGAATTTTCAATTTTTGCAATGTTTTAATTTTCTCTTTTTTTAAGGTTCTTATCATAGAAATCAGGCCAAAAATACATCAGGAATACATAATGACACTAGTATTGCAAAGTAAACTTATTAAATAATGCATAAAGTAAAACCTCCTAAAATAGGCAAAACCTCAAAGGTCCGCGTACATGAGAATTTTCAATTTTTGCAATGTTTTAATTTTCTCTTTATTTAAGGTTTTTATCATAGAAATCAGGCCAAAAATACATCAGGAATACATAATGACACTAGTATTGCAAAGTAAACTTATTAAATAGTGCAATAAGTAAAACGCCCTAAAATAGGCAAAACCTCCAAGGTCCGCGTACATGAGAATTTTCAATTTTTGCAATGTTTTAATTTTCTCTTTATTTAAGGTTTTTATCATAGAAATCTGGCTAAAAATACATCAGGAATACATAATGACACTAGTATTGCAAAGTAAACTTATTAAATAGTGCAATAAGTAAAACGCCCTAAAATAGGCAAAACCTCCAAGGTCCGCGTACATGAGAATTTTCAATTTTTGCAATGTTTTAATTTTCTTTTTATTTAAGGTTTTTATCATAGAAATCTGGCCGAAAACACATCAGGAATACATAATGACACTAGTATTGCAAAGTAAACTTATTAAATAGTGCATAAAGTAAAACGCCCTAAAATAGGCAAAACCTCCACGGTCCGCGTACATGAGAATTTTCAATTTTTGCAATGTTTTAATTTTCTCTTTATTTAAGGTTTTTATCATAGAAATCTGGCCAAAAATACATCAGGAATACATAATGACACTAGTATTGCAAAGTAAACTTATTAAATAGTGCAATAAGTAAAACGCCCTAAAATAGGCAAAACCTCCAAGGTCCGCGTACATGAGAATTTTCAATTTTTGCAATGTTTTAATTTTCTCTTTATTTAAGGTTTTTATCATAGAAATCTGGCCAAAAATACATCAGGAATACATAATGACACTAGTAATGCAAAGTAAACTTATTAAATAGTGCATAAAGTAATACGCCCTAAAATAGGCAAAACCTGCAAGGTCCGCGTACATGAGAATTTTCAATTTTTCCAACGTTTCACTTTTCTCTTTATTTAAGGTTTTTATCATAGAAATCTGGCCAAAAATACATAAGGAATACATAATGACACTAGTATTGCAAAGTACACTTATTAAATAGTGCAATAAGTAAAACGCCCTAAAATAGGCAAAACCTCCAAGGTCCGCGTACATGAGAATTTTCAATTTTTGCAATGTTTTAATTTTCTCTTTATTTAAGGTTTTTATCATAGAAATCTGGCCAAAAATACATCAGGAATACATAATGACACTAGTATTGCAAAGTAAACTTATTAAATAGTGCAATAAGTAAAACGCCCTAAAATAGGCAAAACCTCCAAGGTCCGCGTACATGAGAATTTTCAATTTTTGCAATGTTTTAATTTTCTCTTTATTTAAGGTTTTTATCATAGAAATCAGGCCAAAAATACATCAGGAATACATAATGACACTAATATTGCAAAGTAAACTTATTAAATAATGCATAAAGTTAAACCTCCTAAAATAGGCAAAACCTCCAAGGTCCGCGTACATGAGAATTTTCAATTTTTGCAATGTTTTAATTTTCTCTTTATTTAAGGTTTTTATCATAGAAATCAGGCCAAAAATACATCAGGAATACATAATGACACTAGTATTGCAAAGTAAACTTATTAAATAATACATAAAGTAAAACCTCCTAAAATAGGCAAAACCTCCAAGGTCCGCGTACATGAGAATTTTCAATTTTTGAAATATTTTAATTTTCTCTTTATTTAAAGTTTTTATCATAGAAATCTGGCCAAAAATACATCAGGAATACATAATGACACTATTATTGCAAAGTAAACTTATTAAATAGTGCAATAAGTAAAACCTCCTAAAATAGGCAAAACCTCCAAGGTCCGCGTACATGAGAATTTTCAATTTTTGCAATGTTTTAATTTTCTCTTTATTTAAGGTTTTTATCATAGAAATCTGGCCAAAAATACATCAGGAATACATAATGACACTAGTATTGCAAAGTAAACTTATTAAATAGTGCAATAAGTAAAACGCCCTAAAATAGGCAAAACCTCCAAGGTCCGCGTACATGAGAATTTTCAATTTTTGCAATGTTTTAATTTTCTTTTTATTTAAAGTTTTTATCATAGAAATCAGGCCAAAAATACATCAGGAATACATAATGACACTAGTATTGCAAAGTAAACTTATTAAATAATGCATAAAGTAATACCTCCTAAAATAGGCAAAACCTCCAAGGTCCGCGTACATGAGAATTTTCAATTTTTGCAATGTTTTAATTTTCTCTTTATTTAAGGTTTTTATCATAGAAATCTGGCCAAAAATACATCAGGAATACATAATGACACTAGTATTGCAAAGTAAACTTATTAAATAGTGCAATAAGTAAAAAACCCTACAATAGGCAAAACCTCCAAGGTCCGCGTACATGAGAATTTTCAATTTTTGCAACGTTTTTATTTTCTCTTTATTTAAGGTTTTTATCATAGAAATCACGCCAAAAATACATCAGGAATACATAATGACACTAGTATTGCAAAGTAAACTTATTAAACAGTGCAATAAGTAAAACGCCCTAGAATAGGCAAAACCTCCAATTTCGGCGTACATGAGAATTTTCAATTTTTGCAATGTTTTAATTTTCTTTTTATTTGAAGTTTTTATCATAGAAATCAGGCCAAAAATACATCAGGAATACATAATGACACTAGTATTGCAAAGTAAACTTATTAAATAGTGCAATAAGTAAAACGCCCTAAAATAGGCAAAACCTCCAAGGTCCGCGTACATGAGAATTTTCAATTTTTGCAATGTTTTAATTTTCTCTTTATTTAAGGTTTTTATCATAGAAATCTGGCCAAAAATACATCAGGAATACATAATGACACTAGTATTGCAAAGTAAACTTATTAAATAGTGCAATAAGTAAAACGCCCTAAAATAGGCAAAACCTCCAAGGTCCGCGTACATGAGAATTTTCAATTTTTGCAATGTTTTAATTTTCTTTTTATTTAAAGTTTTTATCATAGAAATCAGGCCAAAAATACATCAGGAATACATAATGACACTAGTATTGCAAAGTAAACTTATTAAATAATGCATAAAGTAATACCTCCTAAAATAGGCAAAACCTCCAAGGTCCGCGTACATGAGAATTTTCAATTTTTGCAATGTTTTAATTTTCTCTTTATTTAAGGTTTTTATCATAGAAATCTGGCCAAAAATACATCAGGAATACATAATGACACTAGTATTGCAAAGTAAACTTATTAAATAGTGCAATAAGTAAAAAACCCTACAATAGGCAAAACCTCCAAGGTCCGCGTACATGAGAATTTTCAATTTTTGCAACGTTTTTATTTTCTCTTTATTTAAGGTTTTTATCATAGAAATCACGCCAAAAATACATCAGGAATACATAATGACACTAGTATTGCAAAGTAAACTTATTAAACAGTGCAATAAGTAAAACGCCCTAGAATAGGCAAAACCTCCAATTTCGGCGTACATGAGAATTTTCAATTTTTGCAATGTTTTAATTTTCTTTTTATTTGAAGTTTTTATCATAGAAATCAGGCCAAAAATACATCAGGAATACATAATGACACTAGTATTGCAAAGTAAACTTATTAAATAGTGCAATAAGTAAAACGCCCTAAAATAGGCAAAACCTCCAAGGTCCGCGTACATGAGAATTTTCAATTTTTGCAATGTTTTAATTTTCTCTTTATTTAAGGTTTTTATCATAGAAATCTGGCCAAAAATACATCAGGAATACATAATGACACTAGTATTGCAAAGTAAACTTATTAAATAGTGCAATAAGTAAAACGCCCTAAAATAGGCAAAACCTCCAAGGTCCGCGTACATGAGAATTTTCAATTTTTGCAATGTTTTAATTTTCTCTTTATTTAAGGTTTTTATCATAGAAATCTGGCCAAAAATACATCAGGAATACATAATGACACTAGTAATGCAAAGTAAACTTATTAAATAGTGCATAAAGTAATACGCCCTAAAATAGGCAAAACCTGCAAGGTCCGCGTACATGAGAATTTTCAATTTTTCCAACGTTTCAATTTTCTCTTTATTTAAGGTTTTTATCATAGAAATCTGGCCAAAAATACATCAGGAATACATAATGACACTAGTATTGCAAAGTAAACTTATTAAATAATGCATAAAGTAAAACCTCCTAAAATAGGCAAAACCTCCAAGGTCCGCGTACATGAGAATTTTCAATTTTTGCAATATTTTAATTTTCTCTTTATTTAAAGTTTTTATCATAGAAATCTGGCCAAAAATACATCAGGAATACATAATGACACTAGTATTGCAAAGTAAACTTATTAAATAATGCATAAAGTAAAACACCCTACAATAGGCAAAACCTCCAAGGTCCGCGTACATGAGAATTTTCAATTTTTGCAACGTTTTTATTTTCTCTTTATTTAAGGTTTTTATCATAGAAATCACGCCAAAAATACATCAGGAATACATAATGACACTAGTATTGCAAAGTAAACTTATTAAACAGTGCAATAAGTAAAACGCCCTAGAATAGGCAAAACCTCCAATTTCGGCGTACATGAGAATTTTCAATTTTTGCAATGTTTTAATTTTCTCTTTATTTAAGGTTTTTATCATAGAAATCTGGCCAAAAATACATCAGGAATACATAATGACACTAGTATTGCAAAGTAAACTTATTAAATAATGCATAAAGTAAAACGCCCTAAAATAGGCAAAACCTCCAAGGTCCGCGTACATGAGAATTTTCAATTTTTGCAATGTTTTAATTTTCTCTTTATTTAAGGTTTTTATCATAGAAATAAGGCCAAAAATACATCAGGAATACATAATGACACTAGTATTGCAAAGTAAACTTATTAAATAGTGCAATAAGTAAAACGCCCTAAAATAGGCAAAACCTCCAAGGTCCGCGTACATGAGAATTTTCCATTTTTGCAACGTTTTAATTTTCTCTTTATTTAAGGTTTTTATCATAGAAATCTGGCCAAAAATACATCAGGAATACATAATGACACTAGTATTGCAAAGTAAACTTATTAAATAATGCATAAAGTTAAACCTCCTAAAATAGGCAAAACCTCCAAGGTCCGCGTACATGAGAATTTTCAATTTTTGCAATGTTTTAATTTTCTTTTTATTTAAAGTTTTTATCATAGAAATCAGGCCAAAAATACATCAGGAATACATAATGACACTAGTATTGCAAAGTAAACTTATTAAATAATGCATAAAGTAAAACACCCTACAATAGGCAAAACCTCCAAGGTCCGCGTACATGAGAATTTTCAATTTTTGCAACGTTTTTATTTTCTCTTTATTTAAGGTTTTTATCATAGAAATCACGCCAAAAATACATCAGGAATACATAATGACACTAGTATTGCAAAGTAAACTTATTAAACAGTGCAATAAGTAAAACGCCCTAGAATAGGCAAAACCTCCAATTTCGGCGTACATGAGAATTTTCAATTTTTGCAATGTTTTAATTTTCTTTTTATTTGAAGTTTTTATCATAGAAATCAGGCCAAAAATACATCAGGAATACATAATGACACTAGTATTGCAAAGTAAACTTATTAAATAATGCATAAAGTAAAACGCCCTAAAATAGGCAAAACCTCCAAGGTCCGCGTACATGAGAATTTTCAATTTTTGCAATGTTTTAATTTTCTCTTTATTTAAGGTTTTTATCATAGAAATAAGGCCAAAAATACATCAGGAATACATAATGACACTAGTATTGCAAAGTAAACTTATTAAATAGTGCAATAAGTAAAACGCCCTAAAATAGGCAAAACCTCCAAGGTCCGCGTACATGAGAATTTTCCATTTTTGCAACGTTTTAATTTTCTCTTTATTTAAGGTTTTTATCATAGAAATCTGGCCAAAAATACATCAGGAATACATAATGACACTAGTATTGCAAAGTAAACTTATTAAATAATGCATAAAGTTAAACCTCCTAAAATAGGCAAAACCTCCAAGGTCCGCGTACATGAGAATTTTCAATTTTTGCAATGTTTTAATTTTCTCTTTATTTAAGGTTTTTATCATAGAAATCTGGCTAAAAATACATCAGGAATACATAATGACACTAGTATTGCAAAGTAAACTTATTAAATAGTGCAATAAGTAAAACGCCCTAAAATAGGCAAAACCTCCAAGGTCCGCGTACATGAGAATTTTCAATTTTTGCAATGTTTTAATTTTCTCTTTATTTAAGGTTTTTATCATAGAAATCTGGCCAAAAACACATCAGGCATACATAATGACACTAGTATTGCAAAGTAAACTTATTAAATAGTGCATAAAGTAAAACGCCCTAAAATAGGCAAAACCTCCAAGGTCCGCGTACATGAGAATTTTCAATTTTTGCAATGTTTTAATTTTCTCTTTATTTAAGGTTTTTATCATAGAAATCTGGCCAAAAATACATCAGGAATACATAATGACACTAGTATTGCAAAGTAAACTTATTAAATAGTGCAATAAGTAAAACGCCCTAAAATAGGCAAAACCTCCAAGGTCCGCGTACATGAGAATTTTCAATTGTTGCAATGTTTTAATTTTCTCTTTATTTAAGGTTTTTATCATAGAAATCTGGCTAAAAATACATCAGGAATACATAATGACACTAGTATTGCAAAGTAAACTTATTAAATAGTGCAATAAGTAAAACGCCCTAGAATAGGCAAAACCTCCAAGGTCCGCGTACATGAGAATTTTCAATTTTTGCAATGTTTTAATTTTCTTTTTATTTGAAGTTTTTATCATAGAAATCAGGCCAAAAATACATCAGGAATACATAATGACACTAGTATTGCAAAGTAAACTTATTAAATAGTGCAATAAGTAAAACGCCCTAAAATAGGCAAAACCTCCAAGGTCCGCGTACATGAGAATTTTCAATTTTTGCAATGTTTTAATTTTCTCTTTATTTAAGGTTTTTATCATAGAAATCTGGCCAAAAATACATCAGGAATACATAATGACACTAGTATTGCAAAGTAAACTTATTAAATAGTGCATAAAGTAAAACGCCCTAAAATAGGCAAAACCTCCACGGTCCGCGTACATGAGAATTTTCAATTTTTGCAATGTTTTAATTTTCTCTTTATTTAAGGTTTTTATCATAGAAATCTGGCCAAAAATACATCAGGAATACATAATGACACTAGTATTGCAAAGTAAACTTATTAAATAGTGCAATAAGTAAAACGCCCTAAAATAGGCAAAACCTCCAAGGTCCGCGTACATGAGAATTTTCAATTTTTGCAATGTTTTAATTTTCTCTTTATTTAAGGTTTTTATCATAGAAATCTGGCCAAAAATACATCAGGAATACATAATGACACTAGTAATGCAAAGTAAACTTATTAAATAGTGCATAAAGTAATACGCCCTAAAATAGGCAAAACCTGCAAGGTCCGCGTACATGAGAATTTTCAATTTTTCCAACGTTTCAATTTTCTCTTTATTTAAGGTTTTTATCATAGAAATCTGGCCAAAAATACATCAGGAATACATAATGACACTAGTATTGCAAAGTAAACTTATTAAATAATGCATAAAGTAAAACCTCCTAAAATAGGCAAAACCTCCAAGGTCCGCGTACATGAGAATTTTCAATTTTTGCAATATTTTAATTTTCTCTTTATTTAAAGTTTTTATCATAGAAATCTGGCCAAAAATACATCAGGAATACATAATGACACTAGTATTGCAAAGTAAACTTATTAAATAGTGCAATAAGTAAAACGCCCTAAAATAGGCAAAACCTCCAAGGTCCGCGTACATGAGAATTTTCAATTGTTGCAATGTTTTAATTTTCTCTTTATTTAAGGTTTTTATCATAGAAATCTGGCTAAAAATACATCAGGAATACATAATGACACTAGTATTGCAAAGTAAACTTATTAAATAGTGCAATAAGTAAAACGCCCTAGAATAGGCAAAACCTCCAAGGTCCGCGTACATGAGAATTTTCAATTTTTGCAATGTTTTAATTTTCTTTTTATTTGAAGTTTTTATCATAGAAATCAGGCCAAAAATACATCAGGAATACATAATGACACTAGTATTGCAAAGTAAACTTATTAAATAGTGCAATAAGTAAAACGCCCTAAAATAGGCAAAACCTCCAAGGTCCGCGTACATGAGAATTTTCAATTTTTGCAATGTTTTAATTTTCTCTTTATTTAAGGTTTTTATCATAGAAATCTGGCCAAAAATACATCAGGAATACATAATGACACTAGTATTGCAAAGTAAACTTATTAAATAATGCATAAAGTAAAACCTCCTAAAATAGGCAAAACCTCCAAGGTCCGCGTACATGAGAATTTTCAATTTTTGCAATATTTTAATTTTCTCTTTATTTAAAGTTTTTATCATAGAAATCTGGCCAAAAATACATCAGGAATACATAATGACACTAGTATTGCAAAGTAAACTTATTAAATAGTGCAATAAGTAAAACGCCCTAAAATAGGCAAAACCTCCAAGGTCCGCGTACATGAGAATTTTCAATTGTTGCAATGTTTTAATTTTCTCTTTATTTAAGGTTTTTATCATAGAAATCTGGCTAAAAATACATCAGGAATACATAATGACACTAGTATTGCAAAGTAAACTTATTAAATAGTGCAATAAGTAAAACGCCCTAGAATAGGCAAAACCTCCAAGGTCCGCGTACATGAGAATTTTCAATTTTTGCAATGTTTTAATTTTCTTTTTATTTGAAGTTTTTATCATAGAAATCAGGCCAAAAATACATCAGGAATACATAATGACACTAGTATTGCAAAGTAAACTTATTAAATAGTGCAATAAGTAAAACGCCCTAAAATAGGCAAAACCTCCAAGGTCCGCGTACATGAGAATTTTCAATTTTTGCAATGTTTTAATTTTCTCTTTATTTAAGGTTTTTATCATAGAAATCTGGCCAAAAATACATCAGGAATACA
Organism: Euprymna scolopes; assembly: GCF_053919585.1. Classification (NCBI taxonomy): domain Eukaryota; kingdom Metazoa; phylum Mollusca; class Cephalopoda; order Sepiida; family Sepiolidae; genus Euprymna; species Euprymna scolopes. Next base: position 60,206,862 of record NC_136495.1, on the reverse strand, counting down.
TAATGACACTAGTATTGCAAAGTAAACTTATTAAATAGTGCATAAAGTAAAACGCCCTAAAATAGGCAAAACCTCCACGGTCCGCGTACATGAGAATTTTCAATTTTTGCAATGTTTTAATTTTCTCTTTATTTAAGGTTTTTATCATAGAAATCTGGCCAAAAATACATCAGGAATACATAATGACACTAGTATTGCAAAGTAAACTTATTAAATAGTGCAATAAGTAAAACGCCCTAAAATAGGCAAAACCTCCAAGGTCCGCGTACATGAGAATTTTCAATTTTTGCAATGTTTTAATTTTCTCTTTATTTAAGGTTTTTATCATAGAAATCTGGCCAAAAATACATCAGGAATACATAATGACACTAGTAATGCAAAGTAAACTTATTAAATAGTGCATAAAGTAATACGCCCTAAAATAGGCAAAACCTGCAAGGTCCGCGTACATGAGAATTTTCAATTTTTCCAACGTTTCAATTTTCTCTTTATTTAAGGTTTTTATCATAGAAATCTGGCCAAAAATACATCAGGAATACATAATGACACTAGTATTGCAAAGTAAACTTATTAAATAATGCATAAAGTAAAACCTCCTAAAATAGGCAAAACCTCCAAGGTCCGCGTACATGAGAATTTTCAATTTTTGCAATATTTTAATTTTCTCTTTATTTAAAGTTTTTATCATAGAAATCTGGCCAAAAATACATCAGGAATACATAATGACACTAGTATTGCAAAGTAAACTTATTAAATAGTGCAATAAGTAAAACGCCCTAAAATAGGCAAAACCTCCAAGGTCCGCGTACATGAGAATTTTCAATTTTTGCAATGTTTTTATTTTCTCTTTATTTAAGGTTTTTATCATAGAAATCTGGCTAAAAATACATCAGGAATACATAATGACACTAGTATTGCAAAGTACACTTATTAAATACTGCAATAAGTAAAACGCCCTAAAATAGGCAAAACCTCCAAGGTCCGCGTACATGAGAATTTTCAATTTTTGCAATGTTTTAATTTTCTCTTTATTTAAGGTTTTTATCATAGAAATCTGGCCAAAAACACATCAGGAATACATAATGACACTAGTATTGCAAAGTAAACTTATTAAATAGTGCATAAAGTAAAACGCCCTAAAATAGGCAAAACCTCCAAGGTCCGCGTACATGAGAATTTTCAATTTTTACAATGTTTTAATTTTCTCTTTGTTTAAGGTTTTTATCATAGAAATCTGGCCAAAAATACATCAGGAATACATAATGACACTAGTATTGCAAAGTAAACTTATTAAATAGTGCAATAAGTAAAACGCCCTAAAATAGGCAAAACCTCCAAGGTCCGCGTACATGAGAATTTTCAATTGTTGCAATGTTTTAATTTTCTCTTTATTTAAGGTTTTTATCATAGAAATAAGGCCAAAAATACATCAGGAATACATAATGACACTAGTATTGCAAAGTAAACTTATTAAATAGTGCAATAAGTAAAACGCCCTAAAATAGGCAAAACCTCCAAGGTCCGCGTACATGAGAATTTTCAATTTTTGCAATGTTTTAATTTTCTCTTTATTTAAGGTTTTTATCATAGAAATCTGGCCAAAAATACATCAGGAATACATAATGACACTAGTATTGCAAAGTAAACTTATTAAATAGTGCATAAAGTAAAACGCCCTAAAATAGGCAAAACCTCCACGGTCCGCGTACATGAGAATTTTCAATTTTTGCAATGTTTTAATTTTCTCTTTATTTAAGGTTTTTATCATAGAAATCTGGCCAAAAATACATCAGGAATACATAATGACACTAGTATTGCAAAGTAAACTTATTAAATAGTGCAATAAGTAAAACGCCCTAAAATAGGCAAAACCTCCAAGGTCCGCGTACATGAGAATTTTCAATTTTTGCAATGTTTTAATTTTCTCTTTATTTAAGGTTTTTATCATAGAAATCTGGCCAAAAATACATCAGGAATACATAATGACACTAGTAATGCAAAGTAAACTTATTAAATAGTGCATAAAGTAATACGCCCTAAAATAGGCAAAACCTGCAAGGTCCGCGTACATGAGAATTTTCAATTTTTCCAACGTTTCAATTTTCTCTTTATTTAAGGTTTTTATCATAGAAATCTGGCCAAAAATACATCAGGAATACATAATGACACTAGTATTGCAAAGTAAACTTATTAAATAATGCATAAAGTAAAACCTCCTAAAATAGGCAAAACCTCCAAGGTCCGCGTACATGAGAATTTTCAATTTTTGCAATATTTTAATTTTCTCTTTATTTAAAGTTTTTATCATAGAAATCTGGCCAAAAATACATCAGGAATACATAATGACACTAGTATTGCAAAGTAAACTTATTAAATAGTGCAATAAGTAAAACGCCCTAAAATAGGCAAAACCTCCAAGGTCCGCGTACATGAGAATTTTCAATTTTTGCAATGTTTTTATTTTCTCTTTATTTAAGGTTTTTATCATAGAAATCTGGCTAAAAATACATCAGGAATACATAATGACACTAGTATTGCAAAGTACACTTATTAAATAGTGCAATAAGTAAAACGCCCTAAAATAGGCAAAACCTCCAAGGTCCGCGTACATGAGAATTTTCAATTTTTGCAATGTTTTAATTTTCTCTTTATTTAAGGTTTTTATCATAGAAATCTGGCCAAAAACACATCAGGAATACATAATGACACTAGTATTGCAAAGTAAACTTATTAAATAGTGCATAAAGTAAAACGCCCTAAAATAGGCAAAACCTCCAAGGTCCGCGTACATGAGAATTTTCAATTTTTACAATGTTTTAATTTTCTCTTTATTTAAGGTTTTTATCATAGAAATCTGGCCAAAAATACATCAGGAATACATAATGACACTAGTATTGCAAAGTAAACTTATTAAATAGTGCAATAAGTAAAACGCCCTAAAATAGGCAAAACCTCCAAGGTCCGCGTACATGAGAATTTTCAATTGTTGCAATGTTTTAATTTTCTCTTTATTTAAGGTTTTTATCATAGAAATAAGGCCAAAAATACATCAGGAATACATAATGACACTAGTATTGCAAAGTAAACTTATTAAATAGTGCAATAAGTAAAACGCCCTAAAATAGGCAAAACCTCCAAGGTCCGCGTACATGAGAATTTTCCATTTTTGCAACGTTTTAATTTTCTCTTTATTTAAGGTTTTTATCATAGAAATCTGGCCAAAAATACATCAGGAATACATAATGACACTAGTATTGCAAAGTAAACTTATTAAATATTGCATAAAGTTAAACCTCCTAAAATAGGCAAAACCTCCAAGGTCCGCGTACATGAGGATTTTCAATTTTTGCAATGTTTTAATTTTCTCTTTATTTAAGGTTTTTATCATAGAAATCTGGCTAAAAATACATCAGGAATACATAATGACACTAGTATTGCAAAGTAAACTTATTAAATAGTGCAATAAGTAAAACGCCCTAAAATAGGCAAAACCTCCAAGGTCCGCGTACATGAGAATTTTCAATTTTTGCAATGTTTTAATTTTCTTTTTATTTAAAGTTTTTATCATAGAAATCAGGCCAAAAATACATCAGGAATACATAATGACACTAGTATTGCAAAGTAAACTTATTAAATAGTGCAATAAGTAAAACGCCCTAAAATAGGCAAAACCTCCAAGGTCCGCGTACATGAGAATTTTCAATTTTTGCAATGTTTTAATTTTCTCTTTATTTAAGGTTTTTATCATAGAAATCTGGCCAAAAATACATCAGGAATACATAATGACACTAGTATTGCAAAGTAAACTTATTAAATAGTGCAATAAGTAAAACGCCCTAAAATAGGCAAAACCTCCAAGGTCCGCGTACATGAGAATTTTCCATTTTTGCAACGTTTTAATTTTCTCTTTATTTAAGGTTTTTATCATAGAAATCTGGCCAAAAATACATCAGGAATACATAATGAAACTAGTATTGCAAAGTAAACTTATTAAATAATGCATAAAGTTAAACCTCCTAAAATAGGCAAAACCTCCAAGGTCCGCGTACATGAGAATTTTCAATTTTTGCAATGTTTTAATTTTCTCTTTATTTAAGGTTTTTATCATAGAAATCTGGCCAAAAATACATCAGGAATACATAATGACACTAGTATTGCAAAGTAAACTTATTAAATAGTGCAATAAGTAAAACGCCCTAAAATAGGCAAAACCTCCAAGGTCCGCGTACATGAGAATTTTCAATTTTTGCAATGTTGTAATTTTCTCTTTATTTAAGGTTTTTATCATAGAAATCTGGCCAAAAATACATCAGGAATACATAATGACACTAGTATTGCAAAGTAAACTTATTAAATAGTGCATAAAGTAAAACGCCCTAAAATAGGCAAAACCTCCAAGGTCCGCGTACATGAGAATTTTCAATTTTTGCAATGTTTTAATTTTCTCTTTATTTAAGGTTTTTATCATAGAAATCTGGCCAAAAATACATCAGGAATACATAATGACACTAGTATTGCAAAGTAAACTTATTAAATAGTGCATAAAGTAAAACGCCCTAAAATAGGCAAAACCTCCACGGTCCGCGTACATGAGAATTTTCAATTTTTGCAATGTTTTAATTTTCTCTTTATTTAAGGTTTTTATCATAGAAATCTGGCCAAAAATACATCAGGAATACATAATGACACTAGTATTGCAAAGTAAACTTATTAAATAGTGCAATAAGTAAAACGCCCTAAAATAGGCAAAACCTCCAAGGTCCGCGTACATGAGAATTTTCAATTTTTGCAATGTTTTAATTTTCTCTTTATTTAAGGTTTTTATCATAGAAATCTGGCCAAAAATACATCAGGAATACATAATGACACTAGTAATGCAAAGTAAACTTATTAAATAGTGCATAAAGTAATACGCTCTAAAATAGGCAAAACCTGCAAGGTCCGCGTACATGAGAATTTTCAATTTTTCCAACGTTTCAATTTTCTCTTTATTTAAGGTTTTTATCATAGAAATCTGGCCAAAAATACATCAGGAATACATAATGACACTAGTATTGCAAAGTAAACTTATTAAATAATGCATAAAGTAAAACCTCCTAAAATAGGCAAAACCTCCAAGGTCCGCGTACATGAGAATTTTCAATTTTTGCAATATTTTAATTTTCTCTTTATTTAAAGTTTTTATCATAGAAATCTGGCCAAAAATACATCAGGAATACATAATGACACTAGTATTGCAAAGTAAACTTATTAAATAGTGCAATAAGTAAAACGCCCTAAAATAGGCAAAACCTCCAAGGTCCGCGTACATGAGAATTTTCAATTTTTGCAATGTTTTTATTTTCTCTTTATTTAAGGTTTTTATCATAGAAATCTGGCTAAAAATACATCAGGAATACATAATGACACTAGTATTGCAAAGTACACTTATTAAATAGTGCAATAAGTAAAACGCCCTAAAATAGGCAAAACCTCCAAGGTCCGCGTACATGAGAATTTTCAATTTTTGCAATGTTTTAATTTTCTCTTTATTTAAGGTTTTTATCATAGAAATCTGGCCAAAAACACATCAGGAATACATAATGACACTAGTATTGCAAAGTAAACTTATTAAATAGTGCATAAAGTAAAACGCCCTAAAATAGGCAAAACCTCCAAGGTCCGCGTACATGAGAATTTTCAATTTTTACAATGTTTTAATTTTCTCTTTATTTAAGGTTTTTATCATAGAAATCTGGCCAAAAATACATCAGGAATACATAATGACACTAGTATTGCAAAGTAAACTTATTAAATAGTGCAATAAGTAAAACGCCCTAAAATAGGCAAAACCTCCAAGGTCCGCGTACATGAGAATTTTCAATTGTTGCAATGTTTTAATTTTCTCTTTATTTAAGGTTTTTATCATAGAAATAAGGCCAAAAATACATCAGGAATACATAATGACACTAGTATTGCAAAGTAAACTTATTAAATAGTGCAATAAGTAAAACGCCCTAAAATAGGCAAAACCTCCAAGGTCCGCGTACATGAGAATTTTCCATTTTTGCAACGTTTTAATTTTCTCTTTATTTAAGGTTTTTATCATAGAAATCTGGCCAAAAATACATCAGGAATACATAATGACACTAGTATTGCAAAGTAAACTTATTAAATATTGCATAAAGTTAAACCTCCTAAAATAGGCAAAACCTCCAAGGTCCGCGTACATGAGGATTTTCAATTTTTGCAATGTTTTAATTTTCTCTTTATTTAAGGTTTTTATCATAGAAATCTGGCTAAAAATACATCAGGAATACATAATGACACTAGTATTGCAAAGTAAACTTATTAAATAGTGCAATAAGTAAAACGCCCTAAAATAGGCAAAACCTCCAAGGTCCGCGTACATGAGAATTTTCAATTTTTGCAATGTTTTAATTTTCTTTTTATTTAAAGTTTTTATCATAGAAATCAGGCCAAAAATACATCAGGAATACATAATGACACTAGTATTGCAAAGTAAACTTATTAAATAGTGCAATAAGTAAAACGCCCTAAAATAGGCAAAACCTCCAAGGTCCGCGTACATGAGAATTTTCAATTTTTGCAATGTTTTAATTTTCTCTTTATTTAAGGTTTTTATCATAGAAATCTGGCCAAAAATACATCAGGAATACATAATGACACTAGTATTGCAAAGTAAACTTATTAAATAGTGCAATAAGTAAAACGCCCTAAAATAGGCAAAACCTCCAAGGTCCGCGTACATGAGAATTTTCCATTTTTGCAACGTTTTAATTTTCTCTTTATTTAAGGTTTTTATCATAGAAATCTGGCCAAAAATACATCAGGAATACATAATGAAACTAGTATTGCAAAGTAAACTTATTAAATAATGCATAAAGTTAAACCTCCTAAAATAGGCAAAACCTCCAAGGTCCGCGTACATGAGAATTTTCAATTTTTGCACTGCTTGAATTTTCTCTTTATTTAAGGTTTTTATCATAGAAATCTGGCCAAAAATACATCAGGAATACATAATGACACTAGTATTGCAAAGTAAACTTATTAAATAGTGTAATAAGTAAAACGCCCTAAAATAGGCAAAACCTCCAAGGTCCGCGTACATGAGAATTTTCAATTTTTGCAATGTTTTCATTTTCTCTTTATTTAAGGTTTTTATCATAGAAATCAGGCCAAAAATACATCAGGAATACATAATGACACTAGTATGGCAAAGTAAACTTATTAAATAATGCATAAAGTAAAACCTCCTAAAATAGGCAAAACCTCCAAGGTCCGCGTACATGAGAATTTTCAATTTTTGCAATGTTTTAATTTTCTCTTTATTTAAGGTTTTTATCATAGAAATCAGGCCAAAAATACATCAGGAATACATAATGACACTAGTATTGCAAAGTAAACTTATTAAATAGTGCATAAAGTAAAACCTCCTAAAATAGGCAAAACCTCCAAGGTCCGCGTACATGAGAATTTTCAATTTTTGCAATATTTTAATTTTCTCTTTATTTAAAGTTTTTATCATAGAAATCAGGCCAAAAATACATCAGGAATACATAATGACACTAGTATTGCAAAGTAAACTTATTAAATAGTGCAATAAGTAAAACGCCCTCAAATAGGCAAAACCTCCAAGGTTCGCGTACATGAGAATTTTCAATTTTTGCAATGTTTTAATTTTCTCTTTATTTAAGGTTTTTATCATAGAAATCTGGCTAAAAATACATCAGGAATACATAATGACACTAGTATTGCAAAGTAAACTTATTAAATAGTGCAATAAGTAAAACGCCCTAAAATAGGCAAAACCTCCAAGGTCCGCGTACATGAGAATTTTCAATTTTTGCAATGTTTTAATTTTCTCTTTATTTAAGGTTTTTATCATAGAAATCAGGCCAAAAATACATCAGGAATACATAATGACACTAATATTGCAAAGTAAACTTATTAAATAATGCATAAAGTTAAACCTCCTAAAATAGGCAAAACCTCCAAGGTCCGCGTACATGAGAATTTTCAATTTTTGCAATGTTTTAATTTTCTCTTTATTTAAGGTTTTTATCATAGAAATCAGGCCAAAAATACATCAGGAATACATAATGACACTAGTATTGCAAAGTAAACTTATTAAATAATACATAAAGTAAAACCTCCTAAAATAGGCAAAACCTCCAAGGTCCGCGTACATGAGAATTTTCAATTTTTGAAATATTTTAATTTTCTCTTTATTTAAAGTTTTTATCATAGAAATCTGGCCAAAAATACATCAGGAATACATAATGACACTAGTATTGCAAAGTAAACTTATTAAATAGTGCAATAAGTAAAACCTCCTAAAATAGGCAAAACCTCCAAGGTCCGCGTACATGAGAATTTTCAATTTTTGCAATGTTTTAATTTTCTCTTTATTTAAGGTTTTTATCATAGAAATCTGGCCAAAAATACATCAGGAATACATAATGACACTAGTATTGCAAAGTAAACTTATTAAATAATGCATAAAGTAAAACCTCCTAAAATAGGCAAAACCTCCAAGGTCCGCGTACATGAGAATTTTCAATTTTTGCAATATTTTAATTTTCTCTTTATTTAAAGTTTTTATCATAGAAATCTGGCCAAAAATACATCAGGAATACATAATGACACTAGTATTGCAAAGTAAACTTATTAAATAGTGCAATAAGTAAAACGCCCTAAAATAGGCAAAACCTCCAAGGTCCGCGTACATGAGAATTTTCAATTTTTGCAATGTTTTAATTTTCTTTTTATTTAAAGTTTTTATCATAGAAATCAGGCCAAAAATACATCAGGAATACATAATGACACTAGTATTGCAAAGTAAACTTATTAAATAGTGCAATAAGTAAAACGCCCTAAAATAGGCAAAACCTCCAAGGTCCGCGTACATGAGAATTTTCAATTTTTGCAATGTTTTAATTTTCTCTTTATTTAAGGTTTTTATCATAGAAATCTGGCCAAAAATACATCAGGAATACATAATGACACTAGTATTGCAAAGTAAACTTATTAAATAGTGCAATAAGTAAAACGCCCTAAAATAGGCAAAACCTCCAAGGTCCGCGTACATGAGAATTTTCCATTTTTGCAACGTTTTAATTTTCTCTTTATTTAAGGTTTTTATCATAGAAATCTGGCCAAAAATACATCAGGAATACATAATGAAACTAGTATTGCAAAGTAAACTTATTAAATAATGCATAAAGTTAAACCTCCTAAAATAGGCAAAACCTCCAAGGTCCGCGTACATGAGAATTTTCAATTTTTGCACTGCTTGAATTTTCTCTTTATTTAAGGTTTTTATCATAGAAATCTGGCCAAAAATACATCAGGAATACATAATGACACTAGTATTGCAAAGTAAACTTATTAAATAGTGTAATAAGTAAAACGCCCTAAAATAGGCAAAACCTCCAAGGTCCGCGTACATGAGAATTTTCAATTTTTGCAATGTTTTCATTTTCTCTTTATTTAAGGTTTTTATCATAGAAATCAGGCCAAAAATACATCAGGAATACATAATGACACTAGTATGGCAAAGTAAACTTATTAAATAATGCATAAAGTAAAACCTCCTAAAATAGGCAAAACCTCCAAGGTCCGCGTACATGAGAATTTTCAATTTTTGCAATGTTTTAATTTTCTCTTTATTTAAGGTTTTTATCATAGAAATCAGGCCAAAAATACATCAGGAATACATAATGACACTAGTATTGCAAAGTAAACTTATTAAATAGTGCATAAAGTAAAACCTCCTAAAATAGGCAAAACCTCCAAGGTCCGCGTACATGAGAATTTTCAATTTTTGCAATATTTTAATTTTCTCTTTATTTAAAGTTTTTATCATAGAAATCAGGCCAAAAATACATCAGGAATACATAATGACACTAGTATTGCAAAGTAAACTTATTAAATAGTGCAATAAGTAAAACGCCCTCAAATAGGCAAAACCTCCAAGGTTCGCGTACATGAGAATTTTCAATTTTTGCAATGTTTTAATTTTCTCTTTATTTAAGGTTTTTATCATAGAAATCTGGCTAAAAATACATCAGGAATACATAATGACACTAGTATTGCAAAGTAAACTTATTAAATAGTGCAATAAGTAAAACGCCCTAAAATAGGCAAAACCTCCAAGGTCCGCGTACATGAGAATTTTCAATTTTTGCAATGTTTTAATTTTCTCTTTATTTAAGGTTTTTATCATAGAAATCAGGCCAAAAATACATCAGGAATACATAATGACACTAATATTGCAAAGTAAACTTATTAAATAATGCATAAAGTTAAACCTCCTAAAATAGGCAAAACCTCCAAGGTCCGCGTACATGAGAATTTTCAATTTTTGCAATGTTTTAATTTTCTCTTTATTTAAGGTTTTTATCATAGAAATCAGGCCAAAAATACATCAGGAATACATAATGACACTAGTATTGCAAAGTAAACTTATTAAATAATACATAAAGTAAAACCTCCTAAAATAGGCAAAACCTCCAAGGTCCGCGTACATGAGAATTTTCAATTTTTGAAATATTTTAATTTTCTCTTTATTTAAAGTTTTTATCATAGAAATCTGGCCAAAAATACATCAGGAATACATAATGACACTAGTATTGCAAAGTAAACTTATTAAATAGTGCAATAAGTAAAACCTCCTAAAATAGGCAAAACCTCCAAGGTCCGCGTACATGAGAATTTTCAATTTTTGCAATGTTTTAATTTTCTCTTTATTTAAGGTTTTTATCATAGAAATCTGGCCAAAAATACATCAGGAATACATAATGACACTAGTATTGCAAAGTAAACTTATTAAATAATGCATAAAGTAAAACCTCCTAAAATAGGCAAAACCTCCAAGGTCCGCGTACATGAGAATTTTCAATTTTTGCAATATTTTAATTTTCTCTTTATTTAAAGTTTTTATCATAGAAATCTGGCCAAAAATACATCAGGAATACATAATGACACTAGTATTGCAAAGTAAACTTATTAAATAGTGCAATAAGTAAAACGCCCTAAAATAGGCAAAACCTCCAAGGTCCGCGTACATGAGAATTTTCAATTTTTGCAATGTTTTTATTTTCTCTTTATTTAAGGTTTTTATCATAGAAATCAGGCTAAAAATACATCAGGAATACATAATGACACTAGTATTGCAAAGTACACTTATTAAATAGTGCAATAAGTAAAACGCCCTAAAATAGGCAAAACCTCCAAGGTCCGCGTACATGAGAATTTTCAATTTTTGCAATGTTTTAATTTTCTCTTTATTTAAAGTTTTTATCATAGAAATCAGGCCAAAAATACATCAGGAATACATAATGACACTAGTATTGCAAAGTAAACTTATTAAATAATGCATAAAGTAATACCTCCTAAAATAGGCAAAACCTCCAAGGTCCGCGTACATGAGAATTTTCAATTTTTGCAATGTTTTAATTTTCTCTTTATTTAAGGTTTTTATCATAGAAATCTGGCCAAAAATACATCAGGAATACATAATGACACTAGTATTGCAAAGTAAACTTATTAAATAGTGCAATAAGTAAAACACCCTACAATAGGCAAAACCTCCAAGGTCCGCGTACATGAGAATTTTCAATTTTTGCAACGTTTTTATTTTCTCTTTATTTAAGGTTTTTATCATAGAAATCACGCCAAAAATACATCAGGAATACATAATGACACTAGTATTGCAAAGTAAACTTATTAAACAGTGCAATAAGTAAAACGCCCTAGAATAGGCAAAACCTCCAATTTCGGCGTACATGAGAATTTTCAATTTTTGCAATGTTTTAATTTTCTTTTTATTTGAAGTTTTTATCATAGAAATCAGGCCAAAAATACATCAGGAATACATAATGACACTAGTATTGCAAAGTAAACTTATTAAATAATGCATAAAGTAAAACCTCCTAAAATAGGCAAAACCTCCAAGGTCCGCGTACATGAGAATTTTCAATTTTTGCAATGTTTTAATTTTCTCTTTATTTAAGGTTTTTATCATAGAAATAAGGCCAAAAATACATCAGGAATACATAATGACACTAGTATTGCAAAGTAAACTTATTAAATAGTGCAATAAGTAAAACGCCCTAAAATAGGCAAAACCTCCAAGGTCCGCGTACATGAGAATTTTCCATTTTTGCAACGTTTTAATTTTCTCTTTATTTAAGGTTTTTATCATAGAAATCTGGCCAAAAATACATCAGGAATACATAATGACACTAGTATTGCAAAGTAAACTTATTAAATAATGCATAAAGTTAAACCTCCTAAAATAGGCAAAACCTCCAAGGTCCGCGTACATGAGAATTTTCAATTTTTGCAATGTTTTAATTTTCTCTTTATTTAAGGTTTTTATCATAGAAATCTGGCCAAAAATACATCAGGAATACATAATGACACTAGTATTGCAAAGTAAACTTATTAAATAGTGCAATAAGTAAAACGCCCTAAAATAGGCAAAACCTCCAAGGTCCGCGTACATGAGAATTTTCAATTTTTGCAATGTTGTAATTTTCTCTTTATTTAAGGTTTTTATCATAGAAATCTGGCCAAAAATACATCAGGAATACATAATGACACTAGTATTGCAAAGTAAACTTATTAAATAGTGCATAAAGTAAAACGCCCTAAAATAGGCAAAACCTCCAAGGTCCGCGTACATGAGAATTTTCAATTTTTGCACTGCTTGAATTTTCTCTTTATTTAAGGTTTTTATCATAGAAATCTGGCCAAAAATACATCAGGAATACATAATGACACTAGTATTGCAAAGTAAACTTATTAAATAGTGTAATAAGTAAAACGCCCTAAAATAGGCAAAACCTCCAAGGTCCGCGTACATGAGAATTTTCAATTTTTGCAATGTTTTAATTTTCTCTTTATTTAAGGTTTTTATCATAGAAATCAGGCCAAAAATACATCAGGAATACATAATGACACTAGTATGGCAAAGTAAACTTATTAAATAATGCATAAAGTAAAACCTCCTAAAATAGGCAAAACCTCCAAGGTCCGCGTACATGAGAATTTTCAATTTTTGCAATGTTTTAATTTTCTCTTTATTTAAGGTTTTTATCATAGAAATCAGGCCAAAAATACATCAGGAATACATAATGACACTAGTATTGCAAAGTAAACTTATTAAATAGTGCATAAAGTAAAACCTCCTAAAATAGGCAAAACCTCCAAGGTCCGCGTACATGAGAATTTTCAATTTTTGCAATATTTTAATTTTCTCTTTATTTAAAGTTTTTATCATAGAAATCAGGCCAAAAATACATCAGGAATACATAATGACACTAGTATTGCAAAGTAAACTTATTAAATAGTGCAATAAGTAAAACGCCCTAAAATAGGCAAAACCTCCAAGGTTCGCGTACATGAGAATTTTCAATTTTTGCAATGTTTTAATTTTCTCTTTATTTAAGGTTTTTATCATAGAAATCTGGCTAAAAATACATCAGGAATACATAATGACACTAGTATTGCAAAGTAAACTTATTAAATAGTGCAATAAGTAAAACGCCCTAAAATAGGCAAAACCTCCAAGGTCCGCGTACATGAGAATTTTCAATTTTTGCAATGTTTTAATTTTCTCTTTATTTAAGGTTTTTATCATAGAAATCAGGCCAAAAATACATCAGGAATACATAATGACACTAATATTGCAAAGTAAACTTATTAAATAATGCATAAAGTTAAACCTCCTAAAATAGGCAAAACCTCCAAGGTCCGCGTACATGAGAATTTTCAATTTTAGCAATGTTTTAATTTTCTCTTTCTTTAAGGTTTTTATCATAGAAATCAGGCCAAAAATACATCAGGAATACATAATGACACTAGTATTGCAAAGTAAACTTATAAAATAATACATAAAGTAAAACCTCCTAAAATAGGCAAAACCTCCAAGGTCCGCGTACATGAGAATTTTCAATTTTTGAAATATTTTAATTTTCTCTTTATTTAAAGTTTTTATCATAGAAATCTGGCCAAAAATACATCAGGAATACATAATGACACTAGTATTGCAAAGTAAACTTATTAAATAGTGCAATAAGTAAAACCTCCTAAAATAGGCAAAACCTCCAAGGTCCGCGTACATGAGAATTTTCAATTTTTGCAATGTTTTAATTTTCTCTTTATTTAAGGTTTTTATCATAGAAATCTGGCCAAAAATACATCAGGAATACATAATGACACTAGTATTGCAAAGTAAACTTATTAAATAGTGCAATAAGTAAAACGCCCTAAAATAGGCAAAACCTCCAAGGTCCGCGTACATGAGAATTTTCAATTTTTGCAATGTTTTAATTTTCTCTTTATTTAAGGTTTTTATCATAGAAATCTGGCCAAAAATACATCAGGAATACATAATGACACTAGTATTGCAAAGTAAACTTATTAAATAGTGCATAAAGTAAAACGCCCTAAAATAGGCAAAACCTGCAATGTCCGCGTACATGAGAATTTTCAATTTTTGCAACGTTTTAATTTTCTCTTTATTTAAGGTTTTTATCATAGAAAGCAGGCCAAAAATACATCAGGAATACATAATGGCACTAGTATTGCAAAGTAAACTTATTAAATAGTGCAATAAGTAAAACACCCTAAAATAGGCAAAACCTCCAAGGTCCGCGTACATGAGAATTTTCAATTTTTGCAATGTTTTAATTTTCTCTTTATTTAAGGTTTTTATCATAGAAATCTGGCCAAAAATATATCAGGAATACATAATTACACTAGTATTGCAAAGTAAACTTATTAAATAGTGTAATAAGTAAAACTCCCTAAAATAGGCAAAACCTCCAAGGTCCGCGTACATGAGAATTTTCAATTTTTGCAATGTTTTAATTTTCTCTTTATTTAAGGTTTTTATCATAGAAATCAGGCCAAAAATACATCAGGAATACATAATGACACTAGTATTGCAAAGTAAACTTATTCAATAGTGCATGAAGTAAAACGCCCTAAAATAGGCAAAACCTCCAAAGTCCGCGTACATGAGAATTTTCAATTTTTGCAATGTTTTAATTTTCTCTTTATTTAAGGTTTTTATCATAGAAATCTGGCCAAAAATATATCAGGAATACATAATGACACTAGTATTGCAAAGTAAACTTATTAAATAGTGCATAAAGTAAAACCTCCTAAAATAGGCAAAACATGAGAATTTTCAATTTTTGCAACGTTTTAATTTTCTCTTTATTTAAGGTTTTTATCATAGAAATCTGGCCAAAAATACATCAGGAATACATAATGACACTAGTATTGCAAAGTAAACTTATTAAATAGTGTAATAAGTAAAACTCCCTAAAATAGGCAAAACCTCCAAGGTCCGCATACATGAGAATTTTCAATTTTTGCAATGTTTTAATTTTCTCTTTATTTAAGGTTTTTATCATAGAAATCTGGCCAAAAATATATCAGGAATACATAATGACACTAGTATTGCAAAGTAAACTTATTAAATAATGCATAAAGTAAAACCTCCTAAAATAGGCAAAACATGAGAATTTTCAATTTTTGCAACGTTTTAATTTTCTCTTTATTTAAGGTTTTTATCATAGAAATCTGGCCAAAAATACATCAGGAATACATAATGACACTAGTATTGCAAAGTAAACTTATTAAATAGTGTAATAAGTAAAACTCCCTAAAATAGGCAAAACCTCCAAGGTCCGCATACATGAGAATTTTCAATTTTTGCAATGTTTTAATTTTCTCTTTATTTAAGGTTTTTATCATAGAAATCAGGCCAAAAATACATCAGGAATACATAATGACACTAGTATTGCAAAGTAAACTTATTCAATAGTGCATGAAGTAAAACGCCCTAAAATAGGCAAAACCTCCAAGGTCCGCGTACATGAGAATTTTCAATTTTTGCAATGTTTTAATTTTCTCTTTATTTAAGGTTTTTATCATAGAAATCAGGCCAAAAATACATCAGGAATACATAATGACACTAGTATTGCAAAGTAAACTTATTAAATAATGCATAAAGTAAAACCTCCTAAAATAGGCAAAACATGAGAATTTTCAATTTTTGCAACGTTTTAATTTTCTCTTTATTTAAGGTTTTTATCATAGAAATCTGGCCAAAAATACATCAGGAATACATAATGACACTAGTATTGCAAAGTAAACTTATTAAATAGTGTAATAAGTAAAACTCCCTAAAATAGGCAAAACCTCCAAGGTCCGCATACATGAGAATTTTAAATTTTTGCAATGTTTTAATTTTCTCTTTATTTAAGGTTTTTATCATAGAAATCAGGCCAAAAATACATCAGGAATACATAATGACACTAGTATTGCAAAGTAAACTTATTAAATAGTGCAATAAGTAAAACGCCCTAAAATAGGCAAAACCTCCAAGGTCCGCGTACATTAGAATTTTCAATTTTTGCAATGTTTTAATTTTCTCTTTATTTAAGGTTTTTATCATAGAAATCAGGCCAAAAATACATCAGGAATACATAATGACACTAGTATTGCAAAGTAAACTTATTAAATAATGCATAAAGTAAAACCTCCTAAAATAGGCAAAACCTCCAAGGTCCGCGTACATGAGAATTTTCAATTTTTGCAATGTTTTAATTTTCTCTTTATTTAAGGTTTTTATCATAGAAATCAGGCCAAAAATACATCAGGAATACATAATGACACTAGTATTGCAAAGTAAACTTATTAAATAGTGCATGAAGTAAAACGCCCTAAAATAGGCAAAACCTCCAAGGTCCGCGTACATTAGAATTTTCAATTTTTGCAATGTTTTAATTTTCTCTTTATTTAAGGTTTTTATCATAGAAATCTGGCCAAAAATATATCAGGAATACATAATGACACTAGTATTGCAAAGTAAACTTATTAAATAATGCATAAAGTAAAACCTCCTAAAATAGGCAAAACATGAGAATTTTCAATTTTTGCAACGTTTTAATTTTCTCTTTATTTAAGGTTTTTATCATAGAAATCTGGCAAAAAATACATCAGGAATACATAATGACACTAGTATTGCAAAGTAAACTTATTAAATAATGCATAAAGTAAAACCTCCTAAAATAGGCAAAACCTCCAAGGTCCGCGTACATGAGAATTTTCAATTTTTGCAATGTTTTAATTTTCTCTTTATTTAAGGTTTTTATCATAGAAATCTAGCCAAAAATACATCAGGAATACATAATGACACTAGTATTGCAAAGTAAACTTATTAAATAGTGCAATAAGTAAAACGCCCTAAAATAGGCAAAACCTCCAAGGTCCGCGTACATGAGAATTTTCAATTTTTGCAATGTTTTAATTTTCTCTTTATTTAAGGTTTTTATCATAGAAATCTGGCCAAAAATACATCAGGAATACATAATGACACTAGTATTGCAAAGTAAACTTATTAAATAGTGCATAAAGTAAAACGCCCTAAAATAGGCAAAACCTGCAATGTCCGCGTACATGAGAATTTTCAATTTTTGCAACGTTTTAATTTTCTCTTTATTTAAGGTTTTTATCATAGAAATCTGGCCAAAAATACATCAGGAATACATAATGACACTAGTATTGCAAAGTAAACTTATTAAATAGTGTAATAAGTAAAACTCCCTAAAATAGGCAAAACCTCCAAGGTACGCATACATGAGAATTTTCAATTTTTGCAATGTTTTAATTTTCTCTTTATTTAAGGTTTTTATCATAGAAATCAGGCCAAAAATACATCAGGAATACATAATGACACTAGTATTGCAAAGTAAACTTATTAAATAGTGCAAAAAGTAAAACGCCCTAAAATAGGCAAAACCTCCAAGGTCCGCGTACATTAGAATTTTCAATTTTTGCAATGTTTTAATTTTCTCTTTATTTAAGGTTTTTATCATAGAAATCAGGCCAAAAATACATCAGGAATACATAATGACACTAGTATTGCAAAGTAAACTTATTAAATAGTGCAATAAGTAAAACGCCCTAAAATAGGCAAAACCTCCAAGGTCCGCGTACATGAGAATTTTCAATTTTTGCAATATTTTAATTTTCTCTTTATTTAAAGTTTTTATCATAGAAATCAGGCCAAAAATACATCAGGAATACATAATGACACTAGTATTGCAAAGTAAACTTATTAAATAGTGCAATAAGTAAAACGCCCTAAAATAGGCAAAACCTCCAAGGTCCGCGTACATGAGAATTTTCAATTTTTGCAATGTTTTAATTTTCTCTTTATTTAAGGTTTTTATCATAGAAATCTGGCCAAAAATATATCAGGAATACATAATGACACTAGTATTGCAAAGTAAACTTATTAAATAATGCATAAAGTAACACCTCCTAAAATAGGCAAAACCTCAAAGGTCGGCGTACATGAGAATTTTCAATTTTTTCAATGTTTTAATTTTCTCTTTATTTAAGGTTTTTATCATAGAAATCTGGCCAAAAATACATCAGGAATACATAATGACACTAGTATTGCAAAGTAAACTTATTAAATAGTGCAATAAGTAAAACGCCCTAAAATAGGCAAAACCTCCAATTTCGGCGTACATGAGAATTTTCAATTTTTGCAATGTTTTAATTTTCTCTTTATTTAAAGTTTTTATCATAGAAATCAGGCCAAAAATACATCAGGAATACATAATGACACTAGTATTGCAAAGTAAACTTATTAAATAGTGCATAAAGTAAAACGCCCTAAAATAGGCAAAACCTCCAAGGTCCGCGTACATGAGAATTTTCAATTTTTGCAATATTTTAATTTTCTCTTTATTTAAAGTTTTTATCATAGAAATCAGGCCAAAAATACATCAGGAATACATAATGACACTAGTATTGCAAAGTAAACTTATTAAATAGTGCAATAAGTAAAACGCCCTAAAATAGGCAAAACCTCCAAGGTCCGCGTACATGAGAATTTTCAATTTTTGCAATGTTTTAATTTTCTCTTTATTTAAGGTTTTTATCATAGAAATCTGGCCAAAAATATATCAGGAATACATAATGACACTAGTATTGCAAAGTAAACTTATTAAATAATGCATAAAGTAACACCTCCTAAAATAGGCAAAACCTCAAAGGTCGGCGTACATGAGAATTTTCAATTTTTTCAATGTTTTAATTTTCTCTTTATTTAAGGTTTTTATCATAGAAATCTGGCCAAAAATACATCAGGAATACATAATGACACTAGTATTGCAAAGTAAACTTATTAAATAGTGCAATAAGTAAAACGCCCTAAAATAGGCAAAACCTCCAATTTCGGCGTACATGAGAATTTTCAATTTTTGCAATGTTTTAATTTTCTCTTTATTTAAAGTTTTTATCATAGAAATCAGGCCAAAAATACATCAGGAATACATAATGACACTAGTATTGCAAAGTAAACTTATTAAATAGTGCATACAGTAAAACGCCCTAAAATAGGCAAAACCTCCAAGGTCCGCCCGCGTACATGAGAATTTTCAATTTTTGCAATGTTTTAATTTTCTCTGTATTTAAGGTTTTTATCATAGAAATCTGGCCAAAAATATATCAGGAATACATAATGACACTAGTATTGCAAAGTAAACTTATTAAATAATGCATAAAGTAACACCTCCTAAAATAGGCAAAACCTCAAAGGTCGGCGTACATGAGAATTTTCAATTTTTTCAATGTTTTAATTTTCTCTTTATTTAAGGTTTTTATCATAGAAATCTGGCCAAAAATACATCAGGAATACATAATGACACTAGTATTGCAAAGTAAACTTATTAAATAGTGCAATAAGTAAAACGCCCTAAAATAGGCAAAACCTCCAATTTCGGCGTACATGAGAATTTTCAATTTTTGCAATGTTTTAATTTTCTCTTTATTTAAAGTTTTTATCATAGAAATCAGGCCAAAAATACATCAGGAATACATAATGACACTAGTATTGCAAAGTAAACTTATTAAATAGTGCATAAAGTAAAACGCCCTAACATAGGCAAAACCTCCAAGGTCCGCGTACATGAGAATTTTCAATTTTTGCACTGTTTTAATTTTCTCTTTATTTAAGGTTTTTATCATAGAAATCAGGCCAAAAATACATCAGGAATACATAATGACACTAGTATTGCACAGTAAACTTATTACATAGTGCAATAAGTAAAACGCCCTAAAATAGGCAAAATCTCCAAGGTCCGCGTACATGAGAATTTTCAATTTTTGCAATGTTTTAATTTTCTCTGTATTTAAGGTTTTTATCATAGAAATCAGGCCAAAAATACATCAGGAATACATAATGACACTAGTATTGCAAAGTAAACTTATTAAATAATGCATAAAGTAAAACCTCCTAAAATAGGCAAAACCTCCACGGTCCGCGAACATGAGAATTTTCAATTTTTGCAATATTTTAATTTTCTCTTTATTTAAAGTTTTTATCATAGAAATCAGGCCAAAAATACATCAGGAATACATAATGACACTAGTATTGCAAAGTAAACTTATTAAATAGTGCAATAAGTAAAACGCCCTAAAATAGGCAAAACCTCCAAGGTCCGCGTACATGAGAATTTTCAATTTTTGCAATGTTTTAATTTTCTCTTTATTTAAGGTTTTTATCATAGAAATCAGGCCAAAAATACATCAGGAATACATAATGACACTAGTATTGCAAAGTAAACTTATTAAATAGTGCAATAAGTAAAACGCCCTAAAATAGGCAAAACCTCCAAGGTCCGCGTACATGAGAATTTTCAATTTTTGCTGTGTTTTAATTTTCTCTTTATTTAAGGTTTTTATCATAGAAATCTGGCCAAAAATATATCAGGAATACATAATGACACTAGTATTGCAAAGTAAACTTATTAAATAGTGCAATAAGTAAAACTCCCTAAAATAGGCAAAACCTCCAAGGTCCGCGTACATGAGAATTTTCAATTTTTGCAATATTTTAATTTTCTCTTTATTTAAAGTTTTTATCATAGAAATCAGGCGAAAATACATCAGGAATACATAATGACACTAGTATTGCAAAGTAAACTTATTAAATAATGCATAAAGTAAAACCTCCTAAAATAGGCAAAACCTCCACGGTCCGCGAACATGAGAATTTTCAATTTTTGCAATATTTTAATTTTCTCTTTATTTAAAGTTTTTATCATAGAAATCAGGCCAAAAATACATCAGGAATACATAATGACACTAGTATTGCAAAGTAAACTTATTAAATAGTGCAATAAGTAAAACGCCCTAAAATAGGCAAAACCTCCAAGGTCCGCGTACATGAGAATTTTCAATTTTTGCAATGTTTTAATTTTCTCTTTATTTAAGGTTTTTATCATAGAAATCAGGCCAAAAATACATCAGGAATACATAATGACACTAGTATTGCAAAGTAAACTTATTAAATAGTGCAATAAGTAAAACGCCCTAAAATAGGCAAAACCTCCAAGGTCCGCATACATGAGAATTTTCAATTTTTGCTGTGTTTTAATTTTCTCTTTATTTAAGGTTTTTATCATAGAAATCTGGCCAAAAATATATCAGGAATACATAATGACACTAGTATTGCAAAGTAAACTTATTAAATAGTGCAATAAGTAAAACTCCCTAAAATAGGCAAAACCTCCAAGGTCCGCGTACATGAGAATTTTCAATTTTTGCAATGTTTTAATTTTCTCTTTATTTAAGGTTTTTATCATAGAAATCTGGCCAAAAATACATCAGGAATACATAATGACACTAGTATTGCAAAGTAAACTTATTAAATAATGCATAAAGTAACACCTCCTTAAATAGGCAAAACCTCAAAGGTCGGCGTACATGAGAATTTTCAATTTTTGCAATGTTTGAATTTTCTCTTTATTTAAGGTTTTTATCATAGAAATCTGGCCAAAAATACATCAGGAATACATAATGACACTAGTATTGCAAAGTAAACTTATTCAATAGTGCAATAAGTAAAACGCCCTAAAATAGGCAAAACCTCCAAGGTCCGCGTACATGAGAATTTTCAATTTTTGCAATGTTTTAATTTTCTCTTTATTTAAGGATTTTATCATAGAAATCTGGCTAAAAATACATCAGGAATACATAATGACACTAGTATTGCAAAGTAAACTTATTAAATAGTGCAATAAGTAAAACGACCTAAAATAGGCAAAACCTCCAATTTCGGCGTACATGAGAATTTTCAATTTTTGCAATGTTTTAATTTTCTCTTTATTTAAGGTTTTTATCATAGAAATCTGGCCAAAAACACATCAGGAATACATAATGACACTAGTATTGCAAAGTAAACTTATTACATAGTGCAATAAGTAAAACGCCCTAAAATAGGCAAAACCTCCAAGGTCCGCGTACATGAGAATTGTCAATTTTTGCAATGTTTTAATTTTCTCTTTATTTAAGGTTTTTATCATAGAAATCAGGCCAAAAATACATCAGGAATACATAATGACACTAGTATTGCAAAGTAAACTTATTAAATAGTGCATAAAGTAAAACGCCCTAAAATAGGCAAAACCTGCAAGGTCCGCGTACATGAGAATTTTCAATTTTTGCAACGTTTTAATTTTCTCTTTATTTAAGGTTTTATCATAGAAATCTGGCCAAAAATACATCAGGAATACATAATGACACTAGTATTGCAAAGTAAACTTATTAAATAGTGCAATAAGTAAAACGCCCTAAAATAGGCAAAACCTCCAAGGTCCGCGTACATGAGAATTTTCAATTTTTGCAATGTTTTAATTTTCTCTTTATTTAAGGTTTTTATCATAGAAATCAGGCCAAAAATACATCAGGAATACATAATGACACTAGTATTGCAAAGTAAACTTATTACATAGTGCAATAAGTAAAACGCCCTAAAATAGGCAAAACCTCCAAGGTCTGCGTACATGAGAATTTTCAATTTTTGCAATGTTTTAATTTTTTCTTTATTTAAGGTTTTTATCATAGAAATCAGGCCAAAAATACATCAGGAATACATAATGACACTAGTATTGCAAAGTAAACTTATTAAATAATGCATAAAGTAAAACCTCCTAAAATAGGCAAAACCTCCAAGGTCCGCGTACATGAGAATTTTCAATTTTTGCAATGTTTTAATTTTCTCTTTATTTAAGGTTTTTATCATAGAAATCAGGCCAAAAATACATCAGGAATACATAATGACACTAGTATTGCAAAGTAAACTTATTAAATAGTGCAATAAGTAAAACGCCCTAAAATAGGCAAAACCTCCAAGGTCCGCGTACATGAGAATTTTCAATTTTTGCAATGTTTTAATTTTCTCTTTATTTAAAATTTTTATCATAGAAATCAGGCCAAAAATACATCAGGAATACATAATGACACTAGTATTGCAAAGTAAACTTATTAAATAGTGCAATAAGTAAAACGCCCTAAAATAGGCAAAACCTCCAAGGTCCGCGTACATGAGAATTTTTAATTTTTGCAATGTTTTAATTTTCTCTTTATTTAAGGTTTTTATCATAGAAATAAGGCCAAAAATACATCAGGAATACAGAATGACACTAGTATTGCAAAGTAAACTTATTAAATAATGCATAAAGTAAAACCTCCTAAAATAGGCAAAACCTCCAAGGTCCGCGTACATGAGAATTTTCAATTTTTGCAATATTTTAATTTTCTCTTTATTTAAAGTTTTTATCATAGAAATCAGGCCAAAAATACATCAGGAATACATAAATACACTAGTATTGCAAAGTACACTTATTAAATAGTGCAATAAGTAAAACGCCCTAAAATAGGCAAAACCTCCAAGGTCCGCGTACATGAGAATTTTCAATTTTTGCAATGTTTTAATTTTCTCTTTATTAAAGGTTTTTATCATAGAAATCAGGCCAAAAATACATCAGGAATACATAATGACACTAGTATTGCAAAGTAAACTTATTAAACAGTGCAATAAGTAAAACGCCCTAAAATAGGCAAAACCTCCAATTTCGGCGTACATGAGAATTTTCAATTTTTGCAATGTTTTAATTTTCTCTTTATTTAAGGTTTTTATCATAGAAATCTGGCCAAAAATACATCAGGAATACATAATGACACTAGTATAGCAAAGTAAACTTATTAAATAGTGCAATAAGTAAAACGCCCTAAAATAGGCAAAACCTCCAAGGTCCGCGTACGTGAGAATTTTCAATTTTTGCACTGTTTTAATTTTCTCTTTATTTAAGGTTTTTATCATAGAAATAAGGCCAAAAATACATCAGGAATACATAATGACACTAGTATTGCACAGTAAACTTATTACATAGTGCAATAAGTAAAACGCCCTAAAATAGGCAAAATCTCCAAGGTCCGCGTACATGAGAATTTTCAATTTTTGCAATGTTTTAATTTTCTCTTTATTTAAGGTTTTTATCATAGAAATCAGGCCAAAAATACATCAGGAATACATAATGACACTAGTATTGCAAAGTAAACTTATTAAATAATGCATAAAGTAAAACCTCCTAAAATAGGCAAAACCTCCAAGGTCCGCGTACATGAGAATTT
The DNA here is from genome assembly GCF_053919585.1 of Euprymna scolopes. Lineage (NCBI taxonomy): Eukaryota > Metazoa > Mollusca > Cephalopoda > Sepiida > Sepiolidae > Euprymna > Euprymna scolopes. The sequence goes on along the minus strand of NC_136495.1, from coordinate 60,182,349 downwards.
TCAATTTTTGCAATGTTTTAATTTTCTCTTTATTTAAGGTTTTTATCATAGAAATCAGGCCAAAAATACATCAGGAATACATAATGACACTAGTAATGCAAAGTAAACTTATTAAATAATGCATAAAGTAAAACCTCCTAAAATAGGCAAAACCTCTTAGGTCCGCGTACATTAGAATTTTCATTTTTGCAATGTTTTAATTTTCTCTTTATTTAAGGTTTTTATCATAGAAATCAGGCCAAAAATACATCAGGAATACATAATGACACTAGTATTGCAAAGTAAACTTATTAAATAATGCATAAAGTAAAACCTCCTAAAATAGGCAAAACCTCCAAGGTCCGCGTACATGAGAATTTTCAATTTTTGCAATGTTTTAATTTTCTCTTTATTTAAGGTTTTTATCATAGAAATCAGGCCAAAAATACATCAGGAATACATAATGACACTAGTATTGCAAAGTAAACTTATTAAATAATGCATAAAGTAAAACCTCCTAAAATAGGCAAAACCTCCAAGGTCCGCGTACATGAGAATTTTCAATTTTTGCAATGTTTTAATTTTCTCTTTATTTAAGGTTTTTATCATAGAAATCAGGCCAAAAATACATCAGGAATACATAATGACACTAGTATTGCAAAGTAAACTTATTAAATAGTGCAATAAGTAAAACGCCCTAAAATAGGCAAAACCTCCAAGGTCCGCGTACATGAGAATTTTCAATTTTTGCAATGTTTTAATTTTCTCTTTATTTAAGGTTTTTATCATAGAAATCAGGCCAAAAATACATCAGGAATACATAATGACACTAGTATTGCAAAGTAAACTTATTAAATAATGCATAAAGTAAAACCTCCTAAAATAGGCAAAACATGAGAATTTTCAATTTTTGCAACGTTTTAATTTTCTCTTTATTTAAGGTTTTTATCATAGAAATCTGGCCAAAAATACATCAGGAATACATAATGACACTAGTATTGCAAAGTAAACTTATTAAATAATGCATAAAGTAAAACCTCCTAAAATAGGCAAAACCTCCAAGGTCCGCGTACATGAGAATTTTCAATTTTTGCACTGTTTTAATTTTCTCTTTATTTAAGGTTTTTATCATAGAAATCAGGCCAAAAATACATCAGGAATACATAATGACACTAGTATTGCACAGTAAACTTATTACATAGTGCAATAAGTAAAACGCCCTAAAATAGGCAAAACCTCCAAGGTCCGCGTACATGAGAATTTTCAATTTTTGCAATGTTTTAATTTTCTCTTTATTTAAGGTTTTTATCATAGAAATCAGGCCATAAATACATCAGGAATACATAATGACACTAGTATTGCAAAGTAAACTTATTAAATAGTGCAATAAGTAAAACGCCCTAAAATAGGCAAAACCTCCAAGGTCCGCGTACATGAGAATTTTCAATTTTTGCAATGTTTTAATTTTCTCTTTATTTAAGGTTTTTATCATAGAAATCTGGCCAAAAATACATCAGGAATACATAATGACACTAGTATTGCAAAGTAAACTTATTAAATAGTGCAATAAGTAAAACGCCCTAAAATAGGCAAAACCTCCAAGGTCCGCGTACATGAGAATTTTCCATTTTTGCAACGTTTTAATTTTCTCTTTATTTAAGGTTTTTATCATAGAAATCTGGCCAAAAATACATCAGGAATACATAATGACACTAGTATTGCAAAGTAAACTTATTAAATAATGCATAAAGTAAAACCTCCTAAAATAGGCAAAACCTCCAAGGTCCGCGTACATGAGAATTTTCAATTTTTGCAATGTTTTAATTTTCTCTTTATTTAAGGTTTTTATCATAGAAATCTGGCCAAAAATACATCAGGAATACATAATGACACTAGTATTGCAAAGTAAACTTATTAAATAGTGCAATAAGTAAAACGCCCTAAAATAGGCAAAACCTCCAAGGTCCGCGTACATGAGAATTTTCAATTTTTGCAATGTTTTAATTTTCTCTTTATTTAAGGTTTTTATCATAGAAATCAGGCCAAAAATACATCAGGAATACATAATGACACTAGTATTGCACAGTAAACTTATTACATAGTGCAATAAGTAAAACGCCCTAAAATAGGTAAAATCTCCAAGGTCCGCGTACATGAGAATTTTCAATTTTTGCAATGTTTTAATTTTCTCTTTATTTAAGGTTTTTATCATAGAAATCAGGCTAAACATACATCAGGAATACATAATGACACTAGTATTGCAAAGTAAACTTATTAAATAATGCATAAAGTAAAACCTCCTAAAATAGGCAAAACCTCCAAGGTCCGCGTACATGAGAATTTTCAATTTTTGCAATGTTTTAATTTTCTCTGTATTTAAGGTTTTTATCATAGAAATCAGGCCAAAAATACATCAGGAATACATAATGACACTAGTATTGCAAAGTAAACTTATTAAATAATGCATAAAGTAAAACCTCCTAAAATAGGCAAAACCTCCAAGGTCCGCGTACATGAGAATTTTCAATTTTTGCAATGTTTTAATTTTCTCTTTATTTAAGGTTTTTATCATAGAAATCAGGCCATAAATACATCAGGAATACATAATGACACTAGTATTGCAAAGTAAACTTATTAAATAGTGCAATAAGTAAAACGCCCTAAAATAGGCAAAACCTCCAAGGTCCGCGTACATGAGAATTTTCAATTTTAGCAATTTTTTAATTTTCTCTTTATTTAAAGTTTTTATCATAGAAATCAGGCGAAAATACATCAGGAATACATAATGACACTAGTATTGAAAAGTAAACTTATTAAATAATGCAATAAGTAAAACGCCCTAAAATAGGCAAAACCTCAAAGGTCCGCGTACATGAGAATTTTCAATTTTAGCAATTTTTTAATTTTCTCTTTATTTAAAGTTTTTATCATAGAAATAAGGCCAAAAATACATCAGGAATACATAATGACACTAGTATTGCAAAGTAAACTTATTAAATAGTGCAATAAGTAAAACGCCCTAAAATAGGCAAAACCTCCAAGGTCCGCGTACATGAGAATTTTCAATTTTTGCAATGTTTTAATTTTCTCTTTATTTAAGGTTTTCATCATAGAAATCAGGCCATAAATACATCAGGAATACATAATGACACTAGTATTGCAAAGTAAACTTATTAAATAGTGCAATAAGTAAAACGCCCTAAAATAGGCAAAACCTCCAAGGTCCGCGTACATGAGAATTTTCAATTTTAGCAATTTTTTAATTTTCTCTTTATTTAAAGTTTTTATCATAGAAATAAGGCCAAAAATACATCAGGAATACATAATGACACTAGTATTGAAAAGTAAACTTATTAAATAATGCAATAAGTAAAACGCCCTAAAATAGGCAAAACCTCAAAGGTCCGCGTACATGAGAATTTTCAATTTTTGCAATATTTTAATTTTCTCTTTATTTAAAGTTTTTATCATAGAAATAAGGCCAAAAATACATCAGGAATACATAATGACACTAGTATTGCAAAGTAAACTTATTAAATAGTGCAATAAGTAAAACGCCCTAAAATAGGCAAAACCTCCAAGGTCCGCGTACATGAGAATTTTCAATTTTTGCAATGTTTTAATTTTCTCTTTATTTAAGGTTTTTATCATAGAAATCAGGCCATAAATACATCAGGAATACATAATGACACTAGTATTGCAAAGTAAACTTATTAAATAGTGCAATAAGTAAAACGCCCTAAAATAGGCAAAACCTCCAAGGTCCGCGTACATGAGAATTTTCAATTTTTGCAATGTTTTAATTTTCTCTTTATTTAAGGTTTTTATCATAGAAATCAGGCCAAAAATACATCAGGAATACATAATGACACTAGTATTGAAAAGTAAACTTATTAAATAGTGCAATAAGTAAAACGCCCTAAAATAGGCAAAACCTCCAAGGTCCGCGTACATGAGAATTTTCAATTTTTGCAATGTTTTAATTTTCTCTTTATTTAAGGTTTTTATCATAGAAATCTGGCCAAAAATACATCAGGAATACATAATGACACTAGTATTGCAAAGTAAACTTATTAAATAGTGCAATAAGTAAAACGCCCTAAAATAGGCAAAACCTCCAAGGTCCGCGTACATGAGAATTTTCAATTTTTGCAATGTTTGAATTTTCTCTTTATTTAAGGTTTTTATCTTAGAAATCGGGCCAAAAATATATCAGGAATACATAATGACACTATTATTGCAAAGTAAACTTATTAAACAGTGCAATAAGTAAAACGCCCTAAAATAGGCAAAACCTCCAATTTCGGCGTACATGAGAATTTTCAATTTTTGCAATGTTTTAATTTTCTCTTTATTTAAGGTTTTTATCATAGAAATCTGGCCAAAAATACATCAGGAATACATAATGACACTAGTATTGCAAAGTAAACTTATTACATAGTGCAATAAGTAAAACGCCCTAAAATAGGAAAAACCTCCAAGGTCCGCGTACATGAGAATTGTCAATTTTTGCAATGTTTTAATTTTCTCTTTATTTAAGGTTTTTATCATAGAAATCAGGCCAAAAATACATCAGGAATACATAATGACACTAGTATTGCAAAGTAAACTTATTAAATAGTGCATAAAGTAAAACGCCCTAAAATAGGCAAAACCTGCAAGGTCCGCGTACATGAGAATTTTCAATTTTTGCAACGTTTTAATTTTCTCTTTATTTAAGGTTTTTATCATAGAAATCTGGCCAAAAATACATCAGGAATACATAATGACACTAGTATTGCAAAGTAAACTTATTAAATAGTGCAATAAGTAAAACGCCCTAAAATAGGCAAAACCTCCAAGGTCCGCGTACATGAGAATTTTCAATTTTTGCACTGTTTTAATTTTCGCTTTATTTAAGGTTTTTATCATAGAAATCTGGCCAAAAATACATCAGGAATACATAATGACACTAGTATTGCAAAGTAAACTTATTAAATAGTGTAATAAGTAAAACGCCCTACAGTAGGCAAAACCTCCAAGGTCCGCGTACATGAGAATTTTCAATTTTTGCACTGTTTTAATTTTCTCTTTATTTAAGGTTTTTATCATAGAAATCAGGCCAAAAATACATCAGGAATACATAATGACACTAGTATTGCAAAGTAAACTTATTACATAGTGCAATAAGTAAAACGCCCTACAATAGACAAAACCTCCAAGGTCTGCGTACATGAGAATTGTCAATTTTTGCAATGTTTTAATTTTCTCTTTATTTAAGGTTTTTATCATAGAAATCAGGCCAAAAATACATCAGGAATACATAATGACACTAGTATTGCAAAGTAAACTTATTAAATAGTGTAATAAGTAAAACGCCCTAAAATAGGCAAAACCTCCAAGGTCCGCGTACATGAGAATTTTCAATTTTTGCAATGTTTTAATTTTCTCTTTATTTAAGGTTTTTATCATAAAAATCCGGCCAAAAATACATCAGGAATACATAATGACACTAGTATTGCAAAGTAAACTTATTAAATAGTGCAATAAGTAAAACGCCCTAAAATAGGCAAAACCTCCAAGGTCCGCGTACATGAGAATTTTCAATTTTTGCAACGTTTTTATTTTCTCTTTATTTAAGGTTTTTATCATAGAAATCAGGCGAAAAATACATCAGGAATACATAATGACACTAGTATTGCAAAGTAAACTTATTAAATAGTGCAATAAGTAAAACGTCCTAAAATAGGCAAAACCTCCAAGGTCCGCGTACATGAGAATTTTCAATTTTTGCAACGTTTTAATTTTCTCTTTATTTAAGGTTTTTATCATAGAAATCTGGCCAAAAATACATCAGGAATACATAATAACACTAGTATTGCAAAGTAAACTTATTAAATAATGCATAAAGTAAAACCTCCTAAAATAGGCAAAACCTCCAAGGTCCGCGTACATGAGAATTTTCAATTTTTGCAATGTTTTAATTTTCTCTTTATTTAAGGTTTTTATCATAGAAATCAGGCCAAAAATACATCAGGAATACATAATGACACTAGTATTGCAAAGTAAACTTATTAAATAGTGCAATAAGTAAAACGCCCTAAAATAGGCAACACCTCCAAGGTCCGCGTACATGAGAATTTTCAATTTTTGCAATGTTTTAATTTTCTCTTTATTTAAGGTTTTTATCATAGAAATCTGGCCAAAAATACATCAGGAATACATAATGACACTAGTATTGCAAAGTAAACTTATTAAATAGTGCAATAAGTAAAACGCCCTAAAATAGGCAAAACCTCCAAGGTCCGCGTACATGAGAATTTTCAATTTTTGCAATATTTTAATTTTCTCTTTATTTAAAGTTTTTATCATAGAAATCAGGCCAAAAATACATTAGGAATACATAATGACACTAGTATTGCAAAGTAAACTTATTAAATAGTGCAATAAGTAAAACGCCCTAAAATAGGCAAAACCTCCAAGGTCCGCGTACATTGGAATTTTCAATTTTTGCAATGTTTTAATTTTCTCTTTATTTAAGGTTTTTATCATAGAAATCAGGCCAAAAATACATCAGGAATACATAATGACACTAGTATTGCAAAGTAAACTTATTAAATAGTGCATGAAGTAAAACGCCCTAAAATAGGCAAAACCTCCAAGGTCCGCGTACATGAGAATTTTCAATTTTTGCAATGTTTTAATTTTCTCTTTATTTAAAGTTTTTATCATAGAAATCAGGCCAAAAATACATCAGGAATACATAATGACACTAGTATTGCAAAGTAAACTTATTAAATAGTGCAATAAGTAAAACGCCCTAAAATAGGCAAAACCTCCAAGGTCCGCGTACATGAGAATTTTCAATTTTTGCAATGTTTTAATTTTCTCTTTATTTAAGGTTTTTATCATAGAAATCAGGCCAAAAATACATCAGGAATACATAATGACACTAGTATTGCAAAGTAAACTTATTAAATAATGCATAAAGTAAAACGCCCTAAAATAGGCAAAACCTCCAATTTCGGCGTACATGAGAATTTTCAATTTTTGCAATATTTTAATTTTCTCTTTATTTAAAGTTTTTATCATAGAAATCAGGCCAAAAATACATTAGGAATACATAATGACACTAGTATTGCAAAGTAAACTTATTAAATAATGCATGAAGTAAAACGCCCTAAAATAGGCAAAACCTCCAAGGTCCGCGTACATGAGAATTTTCAATTTTTGCAATGTTTTAATTTTCTCTTTATTTAAGGTTTTTATCATAGAAATCTGGCCAAAAATATATCAGGAATACATAATGACACTAGTATTGCAAAGTAAACTTATTAAATAGTGCAATAAGTAAAACGCCCTAAAATAGGCAAAACCTCAAAGGTCCGCGTAAATGAGAATTTTCAATTTTTGCAATGTTTTAATTTTCTCTTTATTTAAGGTTTTTATCATAGAAATCTGGCCAAAAATATATCAGGATTACATAATGACACTAGTATTGCAAAGTAAACTTATTAAATAGTGCAATAAGTAAAACCTCCTAAAATAGGCAAAACCTCAAAGGTCGGCGTACATGAGAATTTTCAATTTTTGCAATGTTTTAATTTTCTCTTTATTTAAGGTTTTTATCATAGAAATCTGGCCAAAAATACATCAGGAATACATAATGACACTAGTATTGCAAAGTAAACTTATTAAATAGTGCAATAAGTAAAACGCCCTAAAATAGGCAAAACCTCCAATTTCGGCGTACATGAGAATTTTCAATTTTTGCAATGTTTTAATTTTCTTTTTATTTAAAGTTTTTATCATAGAAATCAGGCCAAAAATACATCAGGAATACATAATGACACTAGTATTGCAAAGTAAACTTATCAAATAGTGCAATAAGTAAAACGCCCTAAAATAGGCAAAACCTCCAAGGTCCGCGTACATGAGAATTTTCCATTTTTGCAACGTTTTAATTTTCTCTTTATTTAAGGTTTTTATCATAGAAATCTGGCCAAAAATACATCAGGAATACATAATGACACTAGTATTGCAAAGTAAACTTATTAAATAATGCATAAAGTAAAACCTCCTAAAATAGGCAAAACCTCCAAGGTCCGCGTACATGCGAATTTTCAATTTTTGCAATGTTTTAATTTTCTCTTTATTTAAGGTTTTTATCATAGAAATCTGGCCAAAAATACATCAGGAATACATAATGACACTAGTATTGCAAAGTAAACTTATTAAATAGTGCAATAAGTAAAACGCCCTAAAATAGGCAAAACCTCCAAGGTCCGCGTACATGAGAATTTTCAATTTTTGCAATATTTTAATTTTCTCTTTATTTTAAGTTTTTATCATAGAACTCAGGCCAAAAATACATTAGGAATACATAATGACACTAGTATTGCAAAGTAAACTTATTAAATAGTGCAATAAGTAAAACGCCCTAAAATAGGCAAAACCTCCAAGGTCCGCGTACATGAGAATTTTCAATTTTTGCAATGTTTTAATTTTCTCTTTATTTAAAGTTTTTATCATAGAAATCACGCCAAAAATACATCAGGAATACATAATGACACTAGTATTGCAAAGTAAACTTATTAAATAGTGCAATAAGTAAAACGCCCTAAAATAGGCAAAACCTCCAAGGTCCGCGTACATGAGAATTTTCAATTTTTGCAATGTTTTAATTTTCTCTTTATTTAAGGTTTTTATCATAGAAATCTGGCCAAAAATACATCAGGAATACATAATGACACTAGTATTGCAAAGTAAACTTATTAAATAGTGCAATAAGTAAAACGCCCTAAAATAGGCAAAACCTCCAATTTCGGCGTACATGAGAATTTTCAATTTTTGCAATATTTTAATTTTCTCTTTATTTAAAGTTTTTATCATAGAAATCAGGCCAAAAATACATTAGGAATACATAATGACACTAGTATTGCAAAGTAAACTTATTAAATAGTGCATGAAGTAAAACGCCCTAAAATAGGCAAAACCTCCAAGGTCCGCGTACATGAGAATTTTCAATTTTTGCAATGTTTTAATTTTCTCTTTATTTAAGGTTTTTATCATAGAAATCTGGCCAAAAATATATCAGGAATACATAATGACACTAGTATTGCAAAGTAAACTTATTAAATAGTGCAATAAGTAAAACGCCCTAAAATAGGCAAAACCTCAAAGGTCCGCGTAAATGAGAATTTTCAATTTTTGCAATGTTTTAATTTTCTCTTTATTTAAGGTTTTTATCATAGAAATCTGGCCAAAAATATATCAGGATTACATAATGACACTAGTATTGCAAAGTAAACTTATTAAATAGTGCAATAAGTAAAACCTCCTAAAATAGGCAAAACCTCAAAGGTCGGCGTACATGAGAATTTTCAATTTTTGCAATGTTTTAATTTTCTCTTTATTTAAGGTTTTTATCATAGAAATCTGGCCAAAAATACATCAGGAATACATAATGACACTAGTATTGCAAAGTAAACTTATTAAATAGTGCAATAAGTAAAACGCCCTAAAATAGGCAAAACCTCCAAGGTCCGCGTACATGAGAATTTTCATTTTTTGCAATGTTTTAATTTTCTCTTTATTTAAGGTTTTTATCATAGAAATCTGGCCAAAAATATATCAGGAATACATAATGACACTAGTATTGCAAAGTAAACTTATTAAATAGTGCATAAAGTAAAACGCCCTAAAATAGGCAAAACCTGCAAGGTCCGCGTACATGAGAATTTTCAATTTTTGCAATGTTTTAATTTTCTCTTTATTTAAGGTTTATATCATAGAAATCTGGCCAAAAATACATCAGGAATACATAATGACACTAGTATTGCAAAATAAACTTATTAAATAGTGCAATAAGTAAAACGCCCTAAAATAGGCAAAACCTCCAAGGTCCGCGTACATGAGAATTTTCAATTTTTGCAACGTTTTTATTTTCTCTTTATTTAAGGTTTTTATCATAGACATCACGCCAAAAATACATCAGGAATACATAATGACACTAGTATTGCAAAGTAAACTTATTAAACAGTGCAATAAGTAAAACGCCCTAAAATAGGCAACACCTCCAATTTCGGCGTACATGAGAATTTTCAATTTTTGCAATGTTTTAATTTTCTTTTTATTTAAAGTTTTTATCATAGGAATCAGGCAAAAATACATCAGGAATACATAATGACACTAGTATTGCAAAGTAAACTTATTAAATAATGCACAAAGTAAAACCTCCTAAAATAGGCAAAACCTCCAAGGTCCGCGTACATGAGAATTTTCAATTTTTGCAATGTTTTAATTTTCTCTTTATTTAAAGTTTTTATCATAGAAATCTGGCCAAAAATACATCAGGAATACATAATGACACTAGTATTGCAAAGTAAACTTATTAAATAGTGCAATAAGTAAAACGCCCTAAAATAGGCAAAACCTCCAAGGTCCGCGTACATGAGAATTTTCAATTTTTGCACTGTTTTATTTTCTCTTTATTTAAGGTTTTTATCATAGAAATCTGGCCAAAAATACATCAGGAATACATAATGACACTAGTATTGCAAAGTAAACTTATTACATAGTGCAATAAGTAAAACGCCCTAAAATAGGCAAAACCTCCAAGGTCCGCGTACATGAGAATTTTCAATTTTTGCAATGTTTTAATTGTCTCTTTATTTAAGGTTTTTATCATAGAAATCAGGCCAAAAATACATCAGGAATACATAATGACACTAGTATTGCAAAGTAAACTTATTAAATAATGCATAAAGTAAAACCTCCTAAAATAGGCAAAACCTCCAAGGTCCGCGTACATGAGAATTTTCAATTTTTGCAATGTTTTAATTTTCTCTTTATTTAAGGTTTTTATCATAGAAATCAGGCCAAAAATACATCAGGAATACATAATGACACTAGTATTGCAAAGTAAACTTATTAAATAATGCATAAAGTAAAACCTCCTAAAATAGGCAAAACCTCCAAGGTCCGCGTACATGAGAATTTTCAATTTTTGCAATATTTTAATTTTCTCTTTATTTAAAGTTTTTATCATAGAAATCAGGCCAAAAATACATCAGGAATACATAATGACACTAGTATTGCAAAGTAAACTTATTAAATAGTGCAATAAGTAAAACGCCCTAAAATAGGCAAAACCTCCAAGGTCCGCGTACATGAGAATTTTCAATTTTTGCAATGTTTTAATTTTCTCTTTATTTAAGGTTTTTATCATAGAAATCTGGCCAAAAATACATCAGGAATACATAATGACACTAGTATTGCAAAGTAAACTTATTAAATAGTGCAATAAGTAAAACGCCCTAAAATAGGCAAAACCTCCAAGGTCCGCGTACATGAGAATTTTCAATTTTTGCAACGTTTTTATTTTCTCTTTATTTAAGGTTTTTATCATAGAAATCACGCCAAAAATACATCAGGAATACATAATGACACTAGTATTGCAAAGTAAACTTATTAAATAGTGCAATAAGTAAAACGTCCTAAAATAGGCAAAACCTTCAAGGTCCGCGTACATGAGAATTTTCAATTTTTGCAATGTTTTAATTTTCTCTTTATTTAAGGTTTTTATCATAGAAATCTGGCCAAAAATACATCAGGAATACATAATGACACTAGTATTGCAAAGTAAACTTATTAAATAGTGCATAAAGTAAAACGCCCTAAAATAGGCAAAACCTGCAATGTCCGCGTACATGAGAATTTTCAATTTTTGCAACGTTTTAATTTTCTCTTTATTTAAGGTTTTTATCATAGAAATCTGGCCAAAAATACATCAGGAATACATAATGACACTAGTATTGCAAAGTAAACTTATTAAATAGTGCAATAAGTAAAACGCCCTAAAATAGGCAAAACCTCCAAGGTCCGCGTACATGAGAATTTTCAATTTTCGCACTGTTTTAATTTTCTCTTTATTTAAGGTTTTTATCATAGAAATCTGGCCAAAAATACATCAGGAATACATAATGACACTAGTATTGCAAAGTAAACTTATTAAATAGTATAATAAGTAAAACGCCCTAAAATAGGCAAAACCTCCAAGGTCCGCGTACATGAGAATTTTCAATTTTTGCAATGTTTTAATTTTCTCTTTATTTAAGGTGTTTATCATAGAAATCTGGCCAAAAATACATCAGGAATACATAATGACACTAGTATTGCAAAGTAAACTTATTAAATAATGCATAAAGTAAAACCTCCTAAAATAGGCAAAACCTCCAAGGTCCGCGTACATGAGAATTTTCAATTTTTGCAATGTTTTAATTTTCTCTTTATTTAAGGTTTTTATCATAGAAATCTGGCCAAAAATACATCAGGAATACATAATGACACTAGTATTGCAAAGTAAACTTATTAAATAGTGCAATAAGTAAAACGCCCTAAAATAGGCAAAACCTCCAAGGTCCGCGTACATGAGAATTTTCAATTTTTGCAATGTTTTACTTTTCTCTTTATTTAAGGTTTTTATCATAGAAATCTGGCCAAAAATACATCAGGAATACATAATGACACTAGTATTGCAAAGTAAACTTATTAAATAGTGCTTAAAGTAAAACGTCCTAAAATAGGCAAAACCTACAATGTCCGCGTACATGAGTATTTTCAATTTTTGCAACGTTTTAATTTTCTCTTTATTTAAGGTTTCTATCATAGAAATCTGGCCAAAAATACATCAGGAATACATAATGACACTAGTATTGCAAAGTAAACTTATTAAATAGTGCAATAAGTAAAACGCCCTAAAATAGGCAAAACCTCCAAGGTCCGCGTACATGAGAATTTTCAATTTTTGCACTGTTTTAATTTTCTCTTTATTTAAGGTTTTTATCATAGAAATCTGGCCAAAAATACATCAGGAATACTTAATGACACTAGTATTGCAAAGTAAACTTATTAAATAGTATAATAAGTAAAACGCCCTAAAATAGGCAAAACCTCCAAGGTCCGCGTACATGAGAATTTTCAATTTTTGCAATGTTTTAATTTTCTCTTTATTTAAGGTTTTTATCATAGAAATAAGGCCAAAAATACATCAGGAATACATAATGACACTAGTATTGCAAAGTAAACTTATTAAATAGTGCAATAAGTAAAACGCCCTAAAATAGGCAAAACCTCCAAGGTCCGCGTACATTAGAATTTTCAATTTTTGCAATGTTTTAATGTTCTCTTTATTTAAGGTTTTTATCATAGAAATCAGGCCAAAAATACATCAGGAATACATAATGACACTAGTATTGCAAAGTAAACTTATTAAATAATGCATAAAGTAAAACCTCCTAAAATAGGCAAAACCTCCAAGGTCCGCGTACATGAGAATTTTCAATTTTGGCAATGTTTTAATTTTCTCTTTATTTAAGGTTTTTATCATAGAAATCAGGCCAAAAATACATCAGGAATACATAATGACACTAGTATTGCAAAGTAAACTTATTAAATAATGCATAAAGTAAAACCTCCTAAAATAGGCAAAACCTCCAAGGTCCGCGTACATGAGAATTTTCAATTTTTGCAATATTTTAATGTTCTCTTTATTTAAAGTTTTTATCATAGAAATCAGGCCAAAAATACATCAGGAATACATAATGACACTAGTATTGCAAAGTAAACTTATTAAATAGTGCAATAAGTAAAACGCCCTAAAATAGGCAAAACCTCCAAGGTCCGCGTACATGAGAATTTTCAATTTTTGCAATGTTTTAATTTTCTCTTTATTTAAGGTTTTTATCATAGAAATCTGGCCAAAAATATATCAGGAATACATAATGACACTAGTATTGTAAAGTAAACATATTAAATAGTGCAATAAGTAAAACGCCCTAAAATAGGCAAAACCTCCAAGGTCTGCGTACATGAGAATTTTCAATTTTTGCAATGTTTTAATTTTCTCTTTATTTAAGGTGTTTATCATAGAAATCTGGCCAAAAATACATCAGGAATACATAATGACACTAGTATTGCAAAGTAAACTTATTAAATAGTGCAATAAGTAAAACGCCCTAAAATAGGCAAAACCTGCAAGGTCCGCGTACATGAGAATTTTCAATTTTTTCAATGTTTTAATTTTCTCTTTATTTAAGGTTTTTATCATAGAAATCTGGCCAAAAATACATCAGGAATACATAATGACACTAGTATTGCAAAGTAAACTTATTAAATAGTGCAATAAGTAAAACGCCCTAAAATAGGCAAAACCTGCAAGGTCCGCGTACATGAGAATTTTCAATTTTGGCAATGTTTTAATTTTCTCTTTATTTAAGGTTTTTATCATAGAAATCAGGCCAAAAATACATCAGGAATACATAATGACACTAGTATTGTAAAGTAAACATATTAAATAGTGCAATAAGTAAAACGCCCTAAAATAGGCAAAACCTCCAAGGTCTGCGTACATGAGAATTTTCAATTTTTTCAATGTTTTAATTTTCTCTTTATTTAAGGTTTTTATCATAGAAATCTGGCCAAAAATACATCAGGAATACATAATGACACTAGTATTGCAAAGTAAACTTATTAAATAGTGCAATAAGTAAAACGCCCTAAAATAGGCAAAACCTCCAAGGTCCGCGTACATGAGAATTTTCAATTTTGGCAATGTTTTAATTGTCTCTTTATTTAAGGTTTTTATCATAGAAATCAGGCCAAAAATACATCAGGAATACATAATGACACTAGTATTGCAAAGTAAACTTATTAAATAATGCATAAAGTAAAACCTCCTAAAATAGGCAAAACCTCCAAGGTCCGCGTACATTAGAATTTTCAATTTTTGCAATGTTTTAATTTTCTCTTTATTTAAGGTTTTTATCATAGAAATCAGGCCAAAAATACATCAGGAATACATAATGACACTAGTATTGCAAAGTAAACTTATTAAATAATGCATAAAGTTAAACCTCCTAAAATAGGCAAAACCTCCAAGGTCCGCGTACATGAGAATTTTCAATTTTTGCAATATTTTAATTTTCTCTTTATTTAAGTTTTTATCATAGAAATCAGGCCAAAAATACATCAGGAATACATAATGACACTAGTATTGCAAAGTAAACTTATTAAATAGTGCAATAAGTAAAACGCCCTAAAATAGGCAAAACCTCCAAGGTCCGCGTACATTAGAATTTTCAATTTTTGCAATGTTTTAATGTTCTCTTTATTTAAGGTTTTTATCATAGAAATCAGGCCAAAAATACATCAGGAATACATAATGACACTAGTATTGCAAAGTAAACTTATTAAATAATGCATAAAGTAAAACCTTCTAAAATAGGCAAAACCTCCAAGGTCCGCGTACATGAGAATTTTCAATTTTTGCAATGTTTAAATTTTCTCTTTATTTAAGGTTTTTATCAAAGAAATCAGGCCAAAAATACATCAGGAATACATAATGACACTAGTATTGCAAAGTAAACTTATTAAATAATGCATAAAGTAAAACCTCCTAAAATAGGCAAAACCTCCAAGGTCCGCGTACATGAGAATTTTCAATTTTTGCAATATTTTAATTTTCTCTTTATTTAAAGTTTTTATCATAGAAATCAGGCCAAAAATACATCAGGAATACGTAATGACACTAGTATTGCAAAGTAAACTTATTAAATAGTGCAATAAGTAAAACGCCCTAAAATAGGCAAAACCTCCAAGGTCCGCGTACATGAGAATTTTCAATTTTTGCAATGTTTTAATTTTCTCTTTATTTAAGGTTTTTATCATAGAAATCTGGCCAAAAATATATCAGGAATACATAATGACACTAGTATTGTAAAGTAAACTTATTAAATAGTGCAATAAGTAAAACGCCCTAAAATAGGCAAAACCTCCAAGGTCCGCGTACATGAGAATTTTCAATTTTTGCAATGTTTTAATTTTCTCTTTATTTAAGGTGTTTATCATAGAAATCTGGCCAAAAATACATCAGGAATACATAATGACACTAGTATTGCAAAGTAAACTTATTAAATAGTGCAATAAGTTAAACGCCCTAAAATAGGCAAAACCTCCAAGGTCCGCGTACATGAGAATTTTCAATTTTTGCAATGTTTTAATTTTCTCTTTATTTAAGGTTTTTATCATAGAAATCTGGCCAAAAATACATCAGGAATACATAATGACACTAGTATTGCAAAGTAAACTTATTAAATAGTGCAAAAAGTAAAACGCCCTAAAATAGGCAAAACCTGCAAGGTCCGCGTACATGAGAATTTTCAATTTTTTCAATGTTTTAATTTTCTCTTTATTTAAGGTTTTTATCATAGAAATCTGGCCAAAAATACATCAGGAATACATAATGACACTAGTATTGCAAAGTAAACTTATTAAATAGTGCAATAAGTAAAACGCCCTAAAATAGGCAAAACCTCCCAGGTCCGCGTACATGAGAATTTTCAATTTTTGCAATGTTTTAATTGTCTTTTTTTTTTAAGGTTTTTATCATAGAAATCAGGCCAAAAATACATCAGGAATACATAATGACACTAGTATTGCAAAGTAAACTTATTAAATAATGCATAAAGTAAAACCTCCTAAAATAGGCAAAACCTCCAAGGTCCGCGTACATGAGAATTTTCAATTTTTGCAATGTTTTAATTGTCTCTTTATTTAAGGTTTTTATCATAGAAATCAGGCCAAAAATACATCAGGAATACATAATGACACTAGTATTGCAAAGTAAACTTATTAAAAAGTGCATAAAGTAAAACCTCCTAAAATAGGCAAAACCTCCAAGGTCCGCGTACATGAGAATTTTCAATTTTTGCAATGTTTTAATTTTCTCTTTATTTAAGGTTTTTATCATAGAAATCAGGCCAAAAATACATCAGGAATACATAATGACACTAGTATTGCAAAGTAAACTTATTAAATAATGAATAAAGTAAAACCTCCTAAAATAGGCAAAACCTCCAAGGTCCGCGTACATGAGAATTTTCAATTTTTGCACTATTTTAATTTTCTCTTTACTTAAAGTTTTTATCATAGAAATCTGGCCAAAAATACATCAGGAATACATAATGACACTAGTATTGCAAAGTAAACTTATTAAATAGTGCAATAAGTAAAACGCCCTAAAATAGGCAAAACCTCCAAGGTCCGCGTACATGAGAATTTTCAATTTTTGCAATGTTTTCATTTTCTCTTTATTTAAGGTTTTTATCATAGAAATCAGGCCAAAAATACATCAGGAATACATAATGACACTAGTATTGCAAAGTAAACTTATTAAATAATGCATAAAGTAAAACCTCCTAAAATAGGCAAAACCTCAAAGGTCCGCGTACATGAGAATTTTCAATTTTTGCAATGTTTTAATTTTCTCTTTATTTAAGGTTTTTATCATAGAAATCTGGCCAAAAATACATCAGGAATACATAATGACACTAGTATTGCAAAGTAAACTTATTAAATAGTGCAATAAGTAAAACGCCCTAAAATAGGCAAAACCTCCAAGGTCCGCGTACATGAGAATTTTCAATTTTTGCAATGTTTTAATTTTCTCTTTATTTAAGGTGTTTATCATAGAAATCTGGCTAAAAATACATCAGGAATACATAATGACACTAGTATTGCAAAGTAAACTTATTAAATAGTGCAATAAGTAAAACGCCCTAAAATAGGCAAAACCTCCAAGGTCCGCGTACATGAGAATTTTCAATTTTTGCAATGTTTTAATTGTCTCTTTATTTAAGGTTTTTATCATAGAAATCAGGCCAAAAATACATCAGGAATACATAATGACACTAGTATTGCAAAGTAAACTTATTAAAAAGTGCATAAAGTAAAACCTCCTAAAATAGGCAAAACCTCCAAGGTCCGCGTACATGAGAATTTTCAATTTTTGCAATGTTTTAATTTTCTCTTTATTTAAGGTTTTTATCATAGAAATCAGGCCAAAAATACATCAGGAATACATAATGACACTAGTATTGCAAAGTAAACTTATTAAATAATGAATAAAGTAAAACCTCCTAAAATAGGCAAAACCTCCAAGGTCCGCGTACATGAGAATTTTCAATTTTTGCAATATTTTAATTTTCTCTTTACTTAAAGTTTTTATCATAGAAATCTGGCCAAAAATACATCAGGAATACATAATGACACTAGTATTGCAAAGTAAACTTATTAAATAGTGCAATAAGTAAAACGCCCTAAAATAGGCAAAACCTCCAAGGTCCGCGTACATGAGAATTTTCAATTTTTGCAATGTTTTCATTTTCTCTTTATTTAAGGTTTTTATCATAGAAATCAGGCCAAAAATACATCAGGAATACATAATGACACTAGTATTGCAAAGTAAACTTATTAAATAATGCATAAAGTAAAACCTCCTAAAATAGGCAAAACCTCAAAGGTCCGCGTACATGAGAATTTTCAATTTTTGCAATGTTTTAATTTTCTCTTTATTTAAGGTTTTTATCATAGAAATCTGGCCAAAAATACATCAGGAATACATAATGACACTAGTATTGCAAAGTAAACTTATTAAATAGTGCAATAAGTAAAACGCCCTAAAATAGGCAAAACCTCCAAGGTCCGCGTACATGAGAATTTTCAATTTTTGCAATGTTTTAATTTTCTCTTTATTTAAGGTGTTTATCATAGAAATCTGGCTAAAAATACATCAGGAATACATAATGACACTAGTATTGCAAAGTAAACTTATTAAATAGTGCAATAAGTAAAACGCCCTAAAATAGGCAAAACCTCCAAGGTCCGCGTACATGAGAATTTTCAATTTTTGCAATGTTTTAATTTTCTCTTTATTTAAGGTTTTTATCATAGAAATCTGGCCAAAAACACATCAGGAATACATAATGACACTAGTATTGCAAAGTAAACTTATTAAATAGTGCATAAAGTAAAACGCCCTAAAATAGGCAAAACCTGCAAGGTCCGCGTACATGAGAATTTTCAATTTTTGCAATGTTTAAATTTTCTCTTTATTTAAGGTTTTTATCATAGAAATCTGGCCAAAAATACATCAGGAATACATAATGACACTAGTATTGCAAAGTAAACTTATTAAATAGTGCAATAAGTAAAACGCCCTAAAATAGGCAAAACCTCCAAGGTCCGCGTACATGAGAATTTTCAATTTTTGCAACGTTTTTATTTTCTCTTTATTTAAGGTTTTTATCATAGAAATCACGCCAAAAATACATCAGGAATACATAATGACACTAGTATTGCAAAGTAAACTTATTAAATAGTGCAATAAGTAAAACGTCCTAAAATAGGCAAAACCTCCAAGGTCCGCGTACATGAGAATTTTCAATTTTTGCAACGTTTTAATTTTCTCTTTATTTAAGGTTTTTATCATAGAAATCTGGCCAAAAATACATCAGGAATACATAATAACACCAGTATTGCAAAGTAAACTTATTAAATAATGCATAAAGTAAAACCTCCTAAAATAGGCAAAACCTCCAAGGTCCGCGTACATGAGAATTTTCAATTTTTGCAATGTTTTAATTTTCTCTTTATTTAAGGTTTTTATCATAGAAATCTGGCCAAAAATACATCAGGAATACATAATGACACTAGTATTGCAAAGTAAACTTATTAAAAAGTGCATAAAGTTAGACGCCCTAAAATAGGCAAAACCTCCAAGGTCCGCGTACATGAGAATTTTCAATTTTTGCAACGTTTTAATTTTCTCTTTATTTAAGGTTTTTATCATAGAAATCTGGCCAAAAATACATCAGGAATACATAATGACACTAGTATTGCAAAGTAAACTTATTAAATAGTGCATAAAGTAAAACGCCCTAAAATAGGCAAAACCTGCAAGGTCCGCGTACATGAGAATTTTCAATTTTTGCAATGTTTTAATTTTCTCTTTATTTAAGGTTTTTATCATAGAAATCTGGCCAAAAATACATCAGGAATACATAATGACACTAGTATTGCAAAGTAAACTTATTAAATAGTGCAATAAGTAAAATGCCCTAAAATAGGCAAAACCTCCAAGGTCCGCGTACATGAGAATTTTAAATTTTAGCAATGTTTTAATTTTCTCTTTATTTAAGGTTTTTATCATAGAAATCTGGCCAAAAACACATCAGGAATACATAATGACACTAGTATTGCAAAGTAAACTTATTAAATAGTGCATAAAGTAAAACGCCCTAAAATAGGCAAAACCTGCAAGGTCCGCGTACATGAGAATTTTCAATTTTTGCAATGTTTTCATTTTCTCTTTATTTAAGGTTTTTATCATAGAAATCTGGCCAAAAATACATCAGGAATACATAATGACACTAGTATTGCAAAGTAAACTTATTAAATATTGCAATAAGTAAAACGCCCTAAAATAGGCAAAACCTCCAAGGTCCGCGTACATGAGAATTTTCAATTTTTGCAACGTTTTTATTTTCTCTTTATTTAAGGTTTTTATCATAGAAATCAGGCCAAAAATACATCAGGAATACATAATGGCACTAGTATTGCAAAGTAAACTTATTAAATAGTGCAATAAGTAAAACGTCCTAAAATAGGCAAAACCTCCAAGGTCCGCGTACATGAGAATTTTCAATTTTTGCAACGTTTTAATTTTCTCTTTATTTAAGGTTTTTATCATAGAAATCTGGCCAAAAATACATCAGGAATACATAATGACACTAGTATTGCAAAGTAAACTTATTAAATAATGCATAAAGTAAAACCTCCTAAAATAGGCAAAACCTCCAAGGTCCGCGTACATGAGAATTTTCAATTTTTGCAATGTTTTAATTTTCTCTTTATTTAAGGTTTTTATCATAGAAATCTGGCCAAAAATACATCAGGAATACATAATGACACTAGTATTGCAAAGTAAACTTATTAAATAGTGCAATAAGTAAAACGCCCTAAAATAGGCAAAACCTCCAAGGTCCGCGTACATGAGAATTTTCAATTTTTGCAATGTTTTAATTTTCTCTTTATTTAAGGTTTTTATCATAGAAATCTGGCCAAAAATACATCAGGAATACATAATGACACTAGTATTGCAAAGTAAACTTATTAAATAGTGCATAAAGTAAAACGCCCTAAAATAGGCAAAACCTGCAATGTCCGCGTACATGAGAATTTTCAATTTTGGCAACGTTTTAATTTTCTCTTTATTTAAGGTTTTTATCATAGAAATCTGGCCAAAAATACATCAGGAATACATAATGACACCAGTATTGCAAAGTAAACTTATTAAATAGTGCAATAAGTAAAACGCCCTAAAATAGGCAAAACCTCCAAGGTCCGCGTACATGAGAATTTTCAATTTTTGCACTGTTTTAATTTTCTCTTTATTTAAGGTTTTTATCATAGAAATCTGGCCAAAAATACATCAGGAATACATAATGACACTAGTATTGCAAAGTAAACTTATTAAATAGTGCAATAAGTAAAACGCCCTAAAATAGGCAAAACCTCCAAGGTCCGCGTACATGAGAATTTTCAATTTTTGCAATGTTTTAATTTTCTCTTTATTTAAGGTTTTTATCATAGAAATCAGGCCAAAAATACATCAGGAATACATAATGACACTAGTATTGCAAAGTAAACTTATTAAATAATGCAATAAGTAAAACCTCCTAAAATAGGCAAAACCTCCAAGGTCCGCGTACATGAGAATTTTCAATTTTTGCAATGTTTTAATTTTCTCTTTATTTAAGGTTTATATCATAGAAATCTGGCCAAAAATACATCAGGAATACATAATGACACTAGTATTGCAAAATAAACTTATTAAATAGTGCAATAAGTAAAACGCCCTAAAATAGGCAAAACCTCCAAGGTCCGCGTACATGAGAATTTTCAATTTTTGCAACGTTTTTATTTTCTCTTTATTTAAGGTTTTTATCATAGAAATCACGCCAAAAATACATCAAGAATACATAATGACACTAGTATTGCAAAGTAAACTTATTAAACAGTGCAATAAGTAAAACGCCCTAAAATAGGCAAAACCTCCAATTTCGGCGTACATGAGAATTTTCAATTTTTGCAATGTTTTAATTTTCTTTTTATTTAAAGTTTTTATCATAGAAATCAGGCCAAAAATACATCAGGAATACATAATGACACTAGTATTGCAAAGTAAACTTATTAAATAATGCACAAAGTAAAACCTCCTAAAATAGGCAAAACCTCCAAGGTCCGCGTACATGAGAATTTTCAATTTTTGCAATGTTTTAATTTTCTCTTTATTTAAAGTTTTTATCATAGAAATCTGGCCAAAAATACATCAGGAATACATAATGACACTAGTATTGCAAAGTAAACTTATTAAATATTGCAATAAGTAAAACGCCCTAAAATAGGCAAAACCTCCAAGGTCCGCGTACATGAGAATTTTCAATTTTTGCAACGTTTTTATTTTCTCTTTATTTAAGGTTTTTATCATAGAAATCAGGCCAAAAATACATCAGGAATACATAATGGCACTAGTATTGCAAAGTAAACTTATTAAATAGTGCAATAAGTAAAACGTCCTAAAATAGGCAAAACCTCCAAGGTCCGCGTACATGAGAATTTTCAATTTTTGCAACGTTTTAATTTTCTCTTTATTTAAGGTTTTTATCATAGAAATCTGGCCAAAAATACATCAGGAATACATAATGACACTAGTATTGCAAAGTAAACTTATTAAATAATGCATAAAGTAAAACCTCCTAAAATAGGCAAAACCTCCAAGGTCCGCGTACATGAGAATTTTCAATTTTTGCAATGTTTTAATTTTCTCTTTATTTAAGGTTTTTATCATAGAAATCTGGCCAAAAATACATCAGGAATACATAATGACACTAGTATTGCAAAGTAAACTTATTAAATAGTGCAATAAGTAAAACGCCCTAAAATAGGCAAAACCTCCAAGGTCCGCGTACATGAGAATTTTCAATTTTTGCAATGTTTTAATTTTCTCTTTATTTAAGGTTTTTATCATAGAAATCTGGCCAAAAATACATCAGGAATACATAATGACACTAGTATTGCAAAGTAAACTTATTAAATAGTGCATAAAGTAAAACGCCCTAAAATAGGCAAAACCTGCAATGTCCGCGTACATGAGAATTTTCAATTTTGGCAACGTTTTAATTTTCTCTTTATTTAAGGTTTTTATCATAGAAATCTGGCCAAAAATACATCAGGAATACATAATGACACCAGTATTGCAAAGTAAACTTATTAAATAGTGCAATAAGTAAAACGCCCTAAAATAGGCAAAACCTCCAAGGTCCGCGTACATGAGAATTTTCAATTTTTGCAATGTTTTAATTTTCTCTTTATTTAAGGTTTTTATCATAGAAATCAGGCCAAAAATACATCAGGAATACATAATGACACTAGTATTGCAAAGTAAACTTATTAAATAATGCAATAAGTAAAACCTCCTAAAATAGGCAAAACCTCCAAGGTCCGCGTACATGAGAATTTTCAATTTTTGCAATGTTTTAATTTTCTCTTTATTTAAGGTTTATATCATAGAAATCTGGCCAAAAATACATCAGGAATACATAATGACACTAGTATTGCAAAGTAAACTTATTAAATAGTGCAATAAGTAAAACGCCCTAAAATAGGCAAAACCTCCAAGGTCCGCGTACATGAGAATTTTCAATTTTTGCAACGTTTTTATTTTCTCTTTATTTAAGGTTTTTATCATAGAAATCACGCCAAAAATACATCAAGAATACATAATGACACTAGTATTGCAAAGTAAACTTATTAAACAGTGCAATAAGTAAAACGCCCTAAAATAGGCAAAACCTCCAATTTCGGCGTACATGAGAATTTTCAATTTTTGCAATGTTTTAATTTTCTTTTTATTTAAAGTTTTTATCATAGAAATCAGGCCAAAAATACATCAGGAATACATAATGACACTAGTATTGCAAAGTAAACTTATTAAATAATGCACAAAGTAAAACCTCCTAAAATAGGCAAAACCTCCAAGGTCCGCGTACATGAGAATTTTCAATTTTTGCAATGTTTTAATTTTCTCTTTATTTAAAGTTTTTATCATAGAAATCTGGCCAAAAATACATCAGGAATACATAATGACACTAGTATTGCAAAGTAAACTTATCAAATAGTGCAATAAGTAAAACGCCCTAAAATAGGCAAAACCCCCAAGGTCCGCGTACATGAGAATTTTCCATTTTTGCAACGTTTTAATTTTCTCTTTATTTAAGGTTTTTATCATAGAAATCTGGCCAAAAATACATCAGGAATACATAATGACACTAGTATTGCAAAGTAAACTTATTAAATAATGCATAAAGTAAAACCTCCTAAAATAGGCAAAACCTCCAAGGTCCGCGTACATGCGAATTTTCAATTTTTGCAATGTTTTAATTTTCTCTTTATTTAAGGTTTTTATCATAGAAATCTGGCCAAAAATACATCAGGAATACATAATGACACTAGTATTGCAAAGTAAACTTATTAAATAGTGCAATAAGTAAAACGCCCTAAAATAGGCAAAACCTCCAAGGTCCGCGTACATGAGAATGTTCAATTTTTGCAATGTTTTCATTTTCTCTTTATTTAAGGTTTTTATCATAGAAATCTGGCCAAAAATACATCAGGAATACATAATGACACTAGTATTGCAAAGTAAACTTATTAAATAGTGCATAAAGTAAAACGCCCTAAAATAGGCAAAACCTGCAAGGTCCGCGTACATGAGAATTTTCAATTTTTGCAACGTTTTAATTTTCTCTTTATTTAAGGTTTTTATCATAGAAATCTGGCCAAAAATACATCAGGAATACATAATGACACTAGTATTGCAAAGTAAACTTATTAAATAGTGCAATAAGTAAAACGCCCTAAAATAGGCAAAACCTCCAAGGTCCGCGTACATGAGAATTTTCAATTTTTGCACTGTTTTATTTTCTCTTTATTTAAGGTTTTTATCATAGAAATCTGGCCAAAAATACATCAGGAATACATAATGACACTAGTATTGCAAAGTAAACTTATTAAATAGTGTATTAAGTAAAACGCCCTAAAATAGGCAAAACCTCCAAGGTCCGCGTACATGAGAATTTTCAATTTTTGCAATGTTTTAATTTTCTCTTTATTTAAGGTTTTTATCATAGAAATCAGGCCAAAAATACATCAGGAATACATAATGACACTAGTATTGCAAAGTAAACTTATTACATAGTGCAATAAGTAAAACGCCCTAAAATAGGCAAAACCTCCAAGGTCCGCGTACATGAGAATTTTCAATTTTTGCAATGTTTTAATTGTCTCTTTATTTAAGGTTTTTATCATAGAAATCAGGCCAAAAATACATCAGGAATACATAATGACACTAGTATTGCAAAGTAAACTTATTAAATAGTGCATAAAGTAAAACCTCCTAAAATAGGCAAAACCTCCAAGGTCCGCGTACATGAGAATTTTCAATTTTTGCAACGTTTTAATTTTCTCTTTATTTAAGGTTTTTATCATAGAAATCAGGCCAAAAATACATCAGGAATACATAATGACACTAGTATTGCAAAGTAAACTTATTAAATAATGCATAAAGTAAAACCTCCTAAAATAGGCAAAACCTCCAAGGTCCGCGTACATGAGAATTTTCAATTTTTGCAATGTTTTAATTTTCTCTTTATTTAAGGTTTTTATCATAGAAATCTGGCCAAAAATACATCAGGAATACATAATGACACTAGTATTGCAAAGTAAACTTATTAAATAGTGCAATAAGTAAAACGCCCTAAAATAGGCAAAACCTCCAAGGTCCGCGTACATGAGAATTTTCAATTTTTGCAATGTTTTAATTTTCTCTTTATTTAAGGTTTTTATCATAGAAATCTGGCCAAAAATACATCAGGAATACATAATGACACTAGTATTGCAAAGTAAACTTATTAAATAGTGCATAAAGTAAAACGTCCTAAAATAGGCAAAACCTGCAATGTCCGCGTACATGAGAATTTTCAATTTTTGCAACGTTTTAATTTTCTCTTTATTTAAGGTTTTTATCATAGAAATCTGGCCAAAAATACATCAGGAATACATAATGACACTAGTATTGCAAAGTAAACTTATTAAATAGTGCAATAAGTAAAACGCCCTAAAATAGGCAAAACCTCCAAGGTCCGCGTACATGAGAATTTTCAATTTTTGCACTGTTTTAATTTTCTCTTTATTTAAGGTTTTTATCATAGAAATCAGGCCAAAAATACATCAGGAATACATAATGACACTAGTATTGCAAAGTAAACTTATTAAATAGTGCAATAAGTAAAACGCCCTAAAATAGGCAAAACCTCCAAGGTCCGCGTACATTAGAATTTTCAATTTTTGCAATGTTTTAATGTTCTCTTTATTTAAGGTTTTTATCATAGAAATCAGGCCAAAAATACATCAGGAATACATAATGACACTAGTATTGCAAAGTAAACTTATTAAATAATGCATAAAGTAAAACCTCCTAAAATAGGCAAAACCTCCAAGGTCCGCGTACATGAGAATTTTCAATTTTTGCAATGTTTTAATTTTCTCTTTATTTAAGGTTTTTATCATAGAAATCAGGCCAAAAATACATCAGGAATACATAATGACACTAGTATTGCAAAGTAAACTTATTAAATAGTGCAATAAGTAAAACGCCCTAAAATAGGCAAAACCTCCAAGGTCCGCGTACATGAGAATTTTCAATTTTTGCAATGTTTTAATTTTCTCTTTATTTAAGGTTTTTATCATAGAAATCTGGCCAAAAATATATCAGGAATACATAATGACACTAGTATTGTAAAGTAAACTTATTAAATAGTGCAATAAGTAAAACGCCCTAAAATAGGCAAAACCTCCAAGGTCCGCGTACATGAGAATTTTCAATTTTTGCAATGTTTTAATTTTCTCTTTATTTAAGGTGTTTATCATAGAAATCTGGCCAAAAATACATCAGGAATACATAATGACACTAGTATTGCAAAGTAAACTTATTAAATAGTGCAATAAGTGAAACGCCCTAAAATAGGCAAAACCTCCAAGGTCCGCGTACATGAGAATTTTCAATTTTTGCAATGTTTTAATTTTCTCTTTATTTAAGGTTTTTATCATAGAAATCTGGCCAAAAATACATCAGGAATACATAATGACACTAGTATTGCAAAGTAAACTTATTAAATAGTGCAAAAAGTAAAACGCCCTAAAATAGGCAAAACCTGCAAGGTCCGCGTACATGAGAATTTTCAATTTTTTCAATGTTTTAATTTTCTCTTTATTTAAGGTTTTTATCATAGAAATCTGGCCAAAAATACATCAGGAATACATAATGACACTAGTATTGCAAAGTAAACTTATTAAATAGTGCAATAAGTAAAACGCCCTAAAATAGGCAAAACCTCCAAGGTACATGAGAATTTTCAATTTTTGCAATTTTTTTATTGTCTCTTTATTTAAGGTTTTTATCATAGAAATCAGGCCAAAAATACATCAGGAATACATAATGACACTAGTATTGCAAAGTAAACTTATTAAATAATGCATAAAGTAAAACCTCCTAAAATAGGCAAAACCTCCAAGGTCCGCGTACATGAGAATTTTCAATTTTTGCAATGTTTTAATTGTCTCTTTATTTAAGGTTTTTATCATAGAAATCAGGCCAAAAATACATCAGGAATACATAATGACACTAGTATTGCAAAGTAAACTTATTAAATAGTGCATAAAGTAAAACGCCCTAAAATAGGCAAAACCTCCAAGGTCCGCGTACATGAGAATTTTCAATTTTTGCAATGTTTTAATTTTCTCTTTATTTAAGGTTTTTATCATAGAAATCTGGCCAAAAATACATCAGGAATACATAATGACACTAGTATTGCAAAGTAAACTTATTAAATAGTGCAATAAGTAAAACGCCCTAAAATAGGCAAAACCTCCAAGGTCCGCGTACATGAGAATTTTCAATTTTTGCAACGTTTTTATTTTCTCTTTATTTAAGGTTTTTATCATAGAAATCACGCCAAAAATACATCAGGAATACATAATTACACTAGTATTGCAAAGTAAACTTATTAAATAGTGCAATAAGTAAAACGTCCTAAAATAGGCAAAACCTCCAAGGTCCGCGTACATGAGAATTTTCAATTTTTGCAACGTTTTAATTTTCTCTTTATTTAAGGTTTTTATCATAGAAATCTGGCCAAAAATACATCAGGAATACATAATGACACTAGTATTGCAAAGTAAACTTATTAAATAATGCATAAAGTAAAACCTCCTAAAATAGGCAAAACCTCCAAGGTCCGCGTACATGAGAATTTTCAATTTTTGCAATGTTTTAATTTTCTCTTTATTTAAGGTTTTTATCAAAGAAATCTGGCAAAAAATACATCAGGAATACATAATGACACTAGTATTGCAAAGTAAACTTATTAAATAGTGCAATAAGTAAAACGCCCTAAAATAGGCAAAACCTCCAAGGTCCGCGTACATGAGAATTTTCAATTTTTGCAATGTTTTAATTTTCTCTTTATTTAAGGTTTTTATCATAGAAATCTGGCCAAAAATACATCAGGAATACATAATGACACTAGTATTGCAAAGTAAACTTATTAAATAGTGCATAAAGTAAAACGTCCTAAAATAGGCAAAACCTGCAATGTCCGCGTACATGAGAATTTTCAATTTTTGCAACGTTTTAATTTTCTCTTTATTTAAGGTTTTTATCATAGAAATCTGGCCAAAAATACATCAGGAATACATAATGACACTAGTATTGCAAAGTAAACTTATTAAATAATGCATAAAGTAAAACCTCCTAAAATAGGCAAAACCTCCAAGGTCCGCGTACATGAGAATTTTCAATTTTTGCAATGTTTTAATTGTCTCTTTATTTAAGGTTTTTATCATAGAAATCAGGCCAAAAATACATCAGGAATACATAATGACACTAGTATTGCAAAGTAAACTTATTAAATAGTGCATAAAGTAAAACGCCCTAAAATAGGCAAAACCTCCAAGGTCCGCGTACATGAGAATTTTCAATTTTTGCAATGTTTTAATTTTCTCTTTATTTAAGGTTTTTATCATAGAAATCTGGCCAAAAATACATCAGGAATACATAATGACACTAGTATTGCAAAGTAAACTTATTAAATAGTGCAATAAGTAAAACGCCCTAAAATAGGCAAAACCTCCAAGGTCCGCGTACATGAGAATTTTCAATTTTTGCAACGTTTTTATTTTCTCTTTATTTAAGGTTTTTATCATAGAAATCACGCCAAAAATACATCAGGAATACATAATTACACTAGTATTGCAAAGTAAACTTATTAAATAGTGCAATAAGTAAAACGTCCTAAAATAGGCAAAACCTCCAAGGTCCGCGTACATGAGAATTTTCAATTTTTGCAACGTTTTAATTTTCTCTTTATTTAAGGTTTTTATCATAGAAATCTGGCCAAAAATACATCAGGAATACATAATGACACTAGTATTGCAAAGTAAACTTATTAAATAATGCATAAAGTAAAACCTCCTAAAATAGGCAAAACCTCCAAGGTCCGCGTACATGAGAATTTTCAATTTTTGCAATGTTTTAATTTTCTCTTTATTTAAGGTTTTTATCATAGAAATCAGGCCAAAAATACATCAGGAATACATAATGACACTAGTATTGCAAAGTAAACTTATTAAATAGTGCAATAAGTAAAACGCCCTAAAATAGGCAAAACCTCCAAGGTCCGCGTACATGAGAATTTTCAATTTTTGCAATGTTTTAATTTTCTCTTTATTTAAGGTTTTTATCATAGAAATCTGGCCAAAAATATATCAGGAATACATAATGACACTAGTATTGTAAAGTAAACTTATTAAATAGTGCAATAAGTAAAACGCCCTAAAATAGGCAAAACCTCCAAGGTCCGCGTACATGAGAATTTTCAATTTTTGCAATGTTTTAATTTTCTCTTTATTTAAGGTGTTTATCATAGAAATCTGGCCAAAAATACATCAGGAATACATAATGACACTAGTATTGCAAAGTAAACTTATTAAATAGTGCAATAAGTGAAACGCCCTAAAATAGGCAAAACCTCCAAGGTCCGCGTACATGAGAATTTTCAATTTTTGCAATGTTTTAATTTTCTCTTTATTTAAGGTTTTTATCATAGAAATCTGGCCAAAAATACATCAGGAATACATAATGACACTAGTATTGCAAAGTAAACTTATTAAATAGTGCAAAAAGTAAAACGCCCTAAAATAGGCAAAACCTGCAAGGTCCGCGTACATGAGAATTTTCAATTTTTTCAATGTTTTAATTTTCTCTTTATTTAAGGTTTTTATCATAGAAATCTGGCCAAAAATACATCAGGAATACATAATGACACTAGTATTGCAAAGTAAACTTATTAAATAGTGCAATAAGTAAAACGCCCTAAAATAGGCAAAACCTCCAAGGTACATGAGAATTTTCAATTTTTGCAATTTTTTTATTGTCTCTTTATTTAAGGTTTTTATCATAGAAATCAGGCCAAAAATACATCAGGAATACATAATGACACTAGTATTGCAAAGTAAACTTATTAAATAATGCATAAAGTAAAACCTCCTAAAATAGGCAAAACCTCCAAGGTCCACGTACATGAGAATTTTCAATTTTTGCAATGTTTTAATTGTCTCTTTATTTAAGGTTTTTATCATAGAAATCAGGCCAAAAATACATCAGGAATACATAATGACACTAGTATTGCAAAGTAAACTTATTAAATAGTGCATAAAGTAAAACGCCCTAAAATAGGCAAAACCTCCAAGGTCCGCGTACATGAGAATTTTCAATTTTTGCAATGTTTTAATTTTCTCTTTATTTAAGGTTTTTATCATAGAAATCTGGCCAAAAATACATCAGGAATACATAATGACACTAGTATTGCAAAGTAAACTTATTAAATAGTGCAATAAGTAAAACGCCCTAAAATAGGCAAAACCTCCAAGGTCCGCGTACATGAGAATTTTCAATTTTTGCAACGT
The DNA here is from genome assembly GCF_053919585.1 of Euprymna scolopes. NCBI lineage: Eukaryota > Metazoa > Mollusca > Cephalopoda > Sepiida > Sepiolidae > Euprymna > Euprymna scolopes. The sequence continues at coordinate 60,151,407 of NC_136495.1, read as the reverse complement.
TTTTATTTTCTCTTTATTTAAGGTTTTTATCATAGAAATCACGCCAAAAATACATCAGGAATACATAATTACACTAGTATTGCAAAGTAAACTTATTAAATAGTGCAATAAGTAAAACGTCCTAAAATAGGCAAAACCTCCAAGGTCCGCGTACATGAGAATTTTCAATTTTTGCAACGTTTTAATTTTCTCTTTATTTAAGGTTTTTATCATAGAAATCTGGCCAAAAATACATCAGGAATACATAATGACACTAGTATTGCAAAGTAAACTTATTAAATAATGCATAAAGTAAAACCTCCTAAAATAGGCAAAACCTCCAAGGTCCGCGTACATGAGAATTTTCAATTTTTGCAATGTTTTAATTTTCTCTTTATTTAAGGTTTTTATCAAAGAAATCTGGCCAAAAATACATCAGGAATACATAATGACACTAGTATTGCAAAGTAAACTTATTAAATAGTGCAATAAGTAAAACGCCCTAAAATAGGCAAAACCTCCAAGGTCCGCGTACATGAGAATTTTCAATTTTTGCAATGTTTTAATTTTCTCTTTATTTAAGGTTTTTATCATAGAAATCTGGCCAAAAATACATCAGGAATACATAATGACACTAGTATTGCAAAGTAAACTTATTAAATAGTGCATAAAGTAAAACGTCCTAAAATAGGCAAAACCTGCAATGTCCGCGTACATGAGAATTTTCAATTTTTGCAACGTTTTAATTTTCTCTTTATTTAAGGTTTTTATCATAGAAATCTGGCCAAAAATACATCAGGAATACATAATGACACTAGTATTGCAAAGTAAACTTATTAAATAATGCATAAAGTAAAACCTCCTAAAATAGGCAAAACCTCCAAGGTCCGCGTACATGAGAATTTTCAATTTTTGCAATGTTTTAATTGTCTCTTTATTTAAGGTTTTTATCATAGAAATCAGGCCAAAAATACATCAGGAATACATAATGACACTAGTATTGCAAAGTAAACTTATTAAATAGTGCATAAAGTAAAACGCCCTAAAATAGGCAAAACCTCCAAGGTCCGCGTACATGAGAATTTTCAATTTTTGCAATGTTTTAATTTTCTCTTTATTTAAGGTTTTTATCATAGAAATCTGGCCAAAAATACATCAGGAATACATAATGACACTAGTATTGCAAAGTAAACTTATTAAATAGTGCAATAAGTAAAACGCCCTAAAATAGGCAAAACCTCCAAGGTCCGCGTACATGAGAATTTTCAATTTTTGCAACGTTTTTATTTTCTCTTTATTTAAGGTTTTTATCATAGAAATCACGCCAAAAATACATCAGGAATACATAATTACACTAGTATTGCAAAGTAAACTTATTAAATAGTGCAATAAGTAAAACGTCCTAAAATAGGCAAAACCTCCAAGGTCCGCGTACATGAGAATTTTCAATTTTTGCAACGTTTTAATTTTCTCTTTATTTAAGGTTTTTATCATAGAAATCTGGCCAAAAATACATCAGGAATACATAATGACACTAGTATTGCAAAGTAAACTTATTAAATAATGCATAAAGTAAAACCTCCTAAAATAGGCAAAACCTCCAAGGTCCGCGTACATGAGAATTTTCAATTTTTGCAATGTTTTAATTTTCTCTTTATTTAAGGTTTTTATCAAAGAAATCTGGCCAAAAATACATCAGGAATACATAATGACACTAGTATTGCAAAGTAAACTTATTAAATAGTGCAATAAGTAAAACGCCCTAAAATAGGCAAAACCTCCAAGGTCCGCGTACATGAGAATTTTCAATTTTTGCAATGTTTTAATTTTCTCTTTATTTAAGGTTTTTATCATAGAAATCTGGCCTAAAATACATCAGGAATACATAATGACACTAGTATTGCAAAGTAAACTTATTAAATAGTGCATAAAGTAAAACGTCCTAAAATAGGCAAAACCTGCAATGTCCGCGTACATGAGAATTTTCAATTTTTGCAACGTTTTAATTTTCTCTTTATTTAAGGTTTTTATCATAGAAATCTGGCCAAAAATACATCAGGAATACATAATGACACTAGTATTGCAAAGTAAACTTATTAAATAGTGCAATAAGTAAAACGCCCTAAAATAGGCAAAACCTCCAAGGTCCGCGTACATGAGAATTTTCAATTTTTGCACTGTTTTAATTTTCTCTTTATTTAAGGTTTTTATCATAGAAATCTGGCCAAAAATACATCAGGAATACATAATGACACTAGTATTGCAAAGTAAACTTATTAAATAGTATAATAAGTAAAACGCCCTAAAATAGGCAAAACCTCCAAGGTCCGCGTACATGAGAATTTTCAATTTTTGCAATGTTTTAATTTTCTCTTTATTTAAGGTTTTTATCATAGAAATCAGGCCAAAAATACATCAGGAATACATAATGACACTAGTATTGCAAAGTAAACTTATTAAATAGTGCAATAAGTAAAACGCCCTAAAATAGGCAAAACCTCCAAGGTCCGCGTACATTAGAATTTTCAATTTTTGCAATGTTTTAATGTTCTCTTTATTTAAGGTTTTTATCATAGAAATCAGGCCAAAAATACATCAGGAATACATAATGACACTAGTATTGCAAAGTAAACTTATTAAATAATGCATAAAGTAAAACCTCCTAAAATAGGCAAAACCTCCAAGGTCCGCGTACATGAGAATTTTCAATTTTTGCAATGTTTTAATTTTCTCTTTATTTAAGGTTTTTATCATAGAAATCAGGCCAAAAATACATCAGGAATACATAATGACACTAGTATTGCAAAGTAAACTTATTAAATAGTGCAATAAGTAAAACGCCCTAAAATAGGCAAAACCTCCAAGGTCCGCGTACATGAGAATTTTCAATTTTTGCAATGTTTTAATTTTCTCTTTATTTAAGGTTTTTATCATAGAAATCTGGCCAAAAATACATCAGGAATACATAATGACACTAGTATTGTAAAGTAAACTTATTAAATAGTGCAATAAGTAAAACGCCCTAAAATAGGCAAAACCTCCAAGGTCCGCGTACATGAGAATTTTCAATTTTTGCAATGTTTTAATTTTCTCTTTATTTAAGGTGTTTATCATAGAAATCTGGCCAAAAATACATCAGGAATACATAATGACACTAGTATTGCAAAGTAAACTTATTAAATAGTGCAATAAGTGAAACGCCCTAAAATAGGCAAAACCTCCAAGGTCCGCGTACATGAGAATTTTCAATTTTTGCAACGTTTTTATTTTCTCTTTATTTAAGGTTTTTATCATAGAAATCTGGCCAAAAATACATCAGGAATACATAATGACACTAGTATTGCAAAGTAAACTTATTAAATAGTGCAAAAAGTAAAACGCCCTAAAATAGGCAAAACCTGCAAGGTCCGCGTACATTAGAATTTTCAATTTTTTCAATGTTTTAATTTTCTCTTTATTTCAGGTTTTTATCATAGAAATCTGGCCAAAAATACATCAGGAATACATAATGACACTAGTATTGCAAAGTAAACTTATTAAATAGTGCAATAAGTAAAACGCCCTAAAATAGGCAAAACCTCCAAGGTCCGCATACATGAGAATTTTCAATTTTTGCAATGTTTTAATTGTCTCTTTATTTAAGGTTTTTATCATAGAAATCAGGCCAAAAATACATCAGGAATACATAATGACACTAGTATTGCAAAGTAAACTTATTAAATAATGCATAAAGTAAAACCTCCTAAAATAGGCAAAACCTCCAAGGTCCGCGTACATGAGAATTTTCAATTTTTGCAATATTTTAATTTTCTCTTTATTTAAAGTTTTTATCATAGAAATCAGGCCAAAAATACATCAGGAATACATAATGACACTAGTATTGCAAAGTAAACTTATTAAATAGTGCAATAAGTAAAACGCCCTACAATAGGCAAAACCTCCAAGGTCCGCGTACATTAGAATTTTCAATTTTTGCAATGTTTTAATGTTCTCTTTATTTAAGGTTTTTATCATAGAAATCAGGCCAAAAATACATCAGGAATACATAATGACACTAATATTGCAAAGTAAACTTATTAAATAATGCATAAAGTAAAACCTCCTAAAATAGGCAAAACCTCCAAGGTCCGCGTACATGAGAATTTTCAATTTTTGCAATGTTTTAATTTTCTCTTTATTTAAGGTTTTTATCATAGAAATCAGGCCAAAAATACATCAGGAATACATAATGACACTAGTATTGCAAAGTAAACTTATTAAATAATGCATAAAGTAAAACCTCCTAAAATAGGCAAAACCTCCAAGGTCCGCGTACATGAGAATTTTCAATTTTTGCAATATTTTAATTTTCTCTTTATTTAAAGTTTTTATCATAGAAATCAGGCCAAAAATAAATCAGGAATACATAATGACACTAGTATTGCAAAGTAAACTTATTAAATAGTGCAATAAGTAAAACGCCCTAAAATAGGCAAAACCTCCAAGGTCCGCGTACATGAGAATTTTCAATTTTTGCAATGTTTTAATTTTCTCTTTATTTAAGGTGTTTATCATAGAAATCTGGCCAAAAATACATCAGGAATACATAATGACACTAGTATTGCAAAGTAAACTTATTAAATAGTGCAATAAGTGAAACGCCCTAAAATAGGCAAAACCTCCAAGGTCCGCGTACATGAGAATTTTCAATTTTTGCAATGTTTTAATTTTCTCTTTATTTAAGGTTTTTATCATAGAAATCTGGCCAAAAATACATCAGGAATACATAATGACACTAGTATTGCAAAGTAAACTTATTAAATAGTGCAAAAAGTAAAACGCCCTAAAATAGGCAAAACCTGCAAGGTCCGCGTACATGAGAATTTTCAATTTTTTCAATGTTTTAATTGTCTCTTTATTTAAAGTTTTTATCATAGAAATCTGGCCAAAAATACATCAGGAATACATAATGACACTAGTATTGCAAAGTAAACTTATTAAATAGTGCAATAAGTAAAACGCCCTAAAATAGGCAAAACCTCCAAGGTCCGCGTACATGAGAATTTTCAATTTTTGCAATGTTTTAATTTTCTCTTTATTTAAGGTTTTTATAATAGAAATCAGGCCAAAAATACATCAGGAATACATAATGACACTAGTATTGCAAAGTAAACTTATTAAATAATGCATAAAGTAAAACCTCCTAAAATAGGCAAAACCTCCAAGGTCCGCGTACATGAGAATTTTCAATTTTTGCAATGTTTTAATTTTCTCTTTATTTAAGGTTTTTATCATAGAAATCAGGCCAAAAATACATCAGGAATACATAATGACACTAGTATTGCAAAGTAAACTTTTTAAATAATGCATAAAGTAAAACCTCCTAAAATAGGCAAAACCTCCAAGGTCCGCGTACATGAGAATTTTCAATTTTTGCAATGTTTTAATTTTCTCTTTATTTAAGGTGTTTATCATAGAAATCTGGCTAAAAATACATCAGGAATACATAATGACACTAGTATTGCAAAGTAAACTTATTAAATAGTGCAATAAGTAAAACGCCCTAAAATAGGCAAAACCTCCAAGGTCCGCGTACATGAGAATTTTCAATTTTTGCAACGTTTTTATTTTCTCTTTATTTAAGGTTTTTATCATAGAAATCACGCCAAAAATACATCAGGAATACATAATGACACTAGTATTGCAAAGTAAACTTATTAAATAGTGCAATAAGTAAAACGTCCTAAAATAGGCAAAACCTCCAAGGTCCGCGTACATGAGAATTTTCAATTTTTGCAACGTTTTAATTTTCTCTTTATTTAAGGTTATCATAGAAATCTGGCCAAAAATACATCAGGAATACATAATGACACCAGTATTGCAAAGTAAACTTATTAAATAATGCATAAAGTAAAACCTCCTAAAATAGGCAAAACCTCCAAGGTCCGCGTACATGAGAATTTTCAATTTTTGCAATGTTTTAATTTTCTCTTTATTTAAGGTTTTTATCATAGAAATCTGGCCAAAAATACATCAGGAATACATAATGACACTAGTATTGCAAAGTAAACTTATTAAATAGTGCAATAAGTAAAACGCCCTACAATAGGCAAAACCTCCAAGGTCCGCGTACATTAGAATTTTCAATTTTTGCAATGTTTTAATGTTCTCTTTATTTAAGGTTTTTATCATAGAAATCAGGCCAAAAATACATCAGGAATACATAATGACACTAATATTGCAAAGTAAACTTATTAAATAATGCATAAAGTAAAACCTCCTAAAATAGGCAAAACCTCCAAGGTCCGCGTACATGAGAATTTTCAATTTTTGCAATGTTTTAATTTTCTCTTTATTTAAGGTTTTTATCATAGAAATCAGGCCAAAAATACATCAGGAATACATAATGACACTAGTATTGCAAAGTAAACTTATTAAATAATGCATAAAGTAAAACCTCCTAAAATAGGCAAAACCTCCAAGGTCCGCGTACATGAGAATTTTCAATTTTTGCAATATTTTAATTTTCTCTTTATTTAAAGTTTTTATCATAGAAATCAGGCCAAAAATAAATCAGGAATACATAATGACACTAGTATTGCAAAGTAAACTTATTAAATAGTGCAATAAGTAAAACGCCCTAAAATAGGCAAAACCTCCAAGGTCCGCGTACATGAGAATTTTCAATTTTTGCAATGTTTTAATTTTCTCTTTATTTAAGGTTTTTATCATAGAAATCTGGCCAAAAATACATCAGGAATACATAATGACACTAGTATTGCAAAGTAAACTTATTAAATAGTGCAATAAGTGAAACGCCCTAAAATAGGCAAAACCTCCAAGGTCCGCGTACATGAGAATTTTCAATTTTTGCAATGTTTTAATTTTCTCTTTATTTAAGGTTTTTATCATAGAAATCTGGCCAAAAATACATCAGGAATACATAATGACACTAGTATTGCAAAGTAAACTTATTAAATAGTGCAAAAAGTAAAACGCCCTAAAATAGGCAAAACCTGCAAGGTCCGCGTACATGAGAATTTTCAATTTTTTCAATGTTTTAATTGTCTCTTTATTTAAAGTTTTTATCATAGAAATCTGGCCAAAAATACATCAGGAATACATAATGACACTAGTATTGCAAAGTAAACTTATTAAATAGTGCAATAAGTAAAACGCCCTAAAATAGGCAAAACCTCCAAGGTCCGCGTACATGAGAATTTTCAATTTTTGCAATGTTTTAATTTTCTCTTTATTTAAGGTTTTTATAATAGAAATCAGGCCAAAAATACATCAGGAATACATAATGACACTAGTATTGCAAAGTAAACTTATTAAATAATGCATAAAGTAAAACCTCCTAAAATAGGCAAAACCTCCAAGGTCCGCGTACATGAGAATTTTCAATTTTTGCAATGTTTTAATTTTCTCTTTATTTAAGGTTTTTATCATAGAAATCAGGCCAAAAATACATCAGGAATACATAATGACACTAGTATTGCAAAGTAAACTTTTTAAATAATGCATAAAGTAAAACCTCCTAAAATAGGCAAAACCTCCAAGGTCCGCGTACATGAGAATTTTCAATTTTTGCAATGTTTTAATTTTCTCTTTATTTAAGGTGTTTATCATAGAAATCTGGCTAAAAATACATCAGGAATACATAATGACACTAGTATTGCAAAGTAAACTTATTAAATAGTGCAATAAGTAAAACGCCCTAAAATAGGCAAAACCTCCAAGGTCCGCGTACATGAGAATTTTCAATTTTTGCAACGTTTTTATTTTCTCTTTATTTAAGGTTTTTATCATAGAAATCACGCCAAAAATACATCAGGAATACATAATGACACTAGTATTGCAAAGTAAACTTATTAAATAGTGCAATAAGTAAAACGTCCTAAAATAGGCAAAACCTCCAAGGTCCGCGTACATGAGAATTTTCAATTTTTGCAACGTTTTAATTTTCTCTTTATTTAAGGTTATCATAGAAATCTGGCCAAAAATACATCAGGAATACATAATGACACCAGTATTGCAAAGTAAACTTATTAAATAATGCATAAAGTAAAACCTCCTAAAATAGGCAAAACCTCCAAGGTCCGCGTACATGAGAATTTTCAATTTTTGCAATGTTTTAATTTTCTCTTTATTTAAGGTTTTTATCATAGAAATCTGGCCAAAAATACATCAGGAATACATAATGACACTAGTATTGCAAAGTAAACTTATTAAATAGTGCAATAAGTAAAACGCCCTAAAATAGGCAAAACCTCCAAGGTCCGCGTACATGAGAATTTTCAATTTTTGCAATGTTTTAATTTTCTCTTTATTTAAGGTGTTTATCATAGAAATCTGGCCAAAAATACATCAGGAATACATAATGACACTAGTATTGCAAAGTAAACTTATTAAATAGTGCAATAAGTGAAACGCCCTAAAATAGGCAAAACCTCCAAGGTCCGCGTACATGAGAATTTTCAATTTTTGCAACGTTTTTATTTTCTCTTTATTTAAGGTTTTTATCATAGAAATCTGGCCAAAAATACATCAGGAATACATAATGACACTAGTATTGCAAAGTAAACTTATTAAATAGTGCAAAAAGTAAAACGCCCTAAAATAGGCAAAACCTGCAAGGTCCGCGTACATTAGAATTTTCAATTTTTTCAATGTTTTAATTTTCTCTTTATTTCAGGTTTTTATCATAGAAATCTGGCCAAAAATACATCAGGAATACATAATGACACTAGTATTGCAAAGTAAACTTATTAAATAGTGCAATAAGTAAAACGCCCTAAAATAGGCAAAACCTCCAAGGTCCGCATACATGAGAATTTTCAATTTTTGCAATGTTTTAATTGTCTCTTTATTTAAGGTTTTTATCATAGAAATCAGGCCAAAAATACATCAGGAATACATAATGACACTAGTATTGCAAAGTAAACTTATTAAATAATGCATAAAGTAAAACCTCCTAAAATAGGCAAAACCTCCAAGGTCCGCGTACATGAGAATTTTCAATTTTTGCAATATTTTAATTTTCTCTTTATTTAAAGTTTTTATCATAGAAATCAGGCCAAAAATACATCAGGAATACATAATGACACTAGTATTGCAAAGTAAACTTATTAAATAGTGCAATAAGTAAAACGCCCTAAAATAGGCAAAACCTCCAAGGTCCGCGTACATTAGAATTTTCAATTTTTGCAATGTTTTAATGTTCTCTTTATTTAAGGTTTTTATCATAGAAATCAGGCCAAAAATACATCAGGAATACATAATGACACTAATATTGCAAAGTAAACTTATTAAATAATGCATAAAGTAAAACCTCCTAAAATAGGCAAAACCTCCAAGGTCCGCGTACATGAGAATTTTCAATTTTTGCAATGTTTTAATTTTCTCTTTATTTAAGGTTTTTATCATAGAAATCAGGCCAAAAATACATCAGGAATACATAATGACACTAGTATTGCAAAGTAAACTTATTAAATAATGCATAAAGTAAAACCTCCTAAAATAGGCAAAACCTCCAAGGTCCGCGTACATGAGAATTTTCAATTTTTGCAATGTTTTAATTTTCTCTTTATTTAAGGTTTTTATCATAGAAATCAGGCCAAAAATACATCAGGAATACATAATGACACTAGTATTGCAAAGTAAACTTATTAAATAGTGCAATAAGTAAAACGCCCTAAAATAGGCAAAACCTCCAAGGTCCGCGTACATGAGAATTTTCAATTTTTTCAATGTTTTGATTTTCTCTTTATTTAAGGTTTTTATCATAGAAATCTGGCCAAAAATACATCAGGAATACATAATGACACTAGTATTGCAAAGTAAACTTATTAAATAGTGCATAAAGTAAAACGCCCTAAAATAGGCAAAACCTGCAAGGTCTGCGTACATGAGAACTTTCAATTTTTGCAATGTTTTAATTTTCTCTTTATTTAAGGTTTTTATCATAGAAATCTGGCCAAAAATACATCAGGAATACATAATGACACTAGTATTGCAAAGTAAACTTATTAAATAGTGCAATAAGTAAAAACCTCTAAAATAGGCAAAACCTCCAAGGTCCGCGTACATGAGAATTTTCAATTTTTGCAATGTTTTAATTTTCTCTTTATTTAAGGTTTTTATCATAGAAATCTGGCCAAAAACACATCAGGAATACATAATGACACTAGTATTGCAAAGTAAACTTATTAAATAGTGCATAAAGTAAAACGCCCTAAAATAGGCAAAACCTGCAAGGTCCGCGTACATGAGAATTTTCAATTTTTGCAATGTTTTAATTTTCTCTTTATTTAAGGTTTTTATCATAGAAATCTGGCCAAAAATACATCAGGAATACATAATGACACTAGTATTGCAAAGTAAACTTATTAAATATTGCAATAAGTAAAACGCCCTAAAATAGGCAAAACCTCCAAGGTCCGCGTACATGAGAATTTTCAATTTTTGCAACGTTTTTATTTTCTCTTTATTTAAGGTTTTTATCATAGAAATCACGCCAAAAATACATCAGGAATACATAATGACACTAGTATTGCAAAGTAAACTTATTAAATAGTGCAATAAGTAAAACGTCCTAAAATAGGCAAAACCTCTTAGGTCCGCGTACATGAGAATTTTCAATTTTTGCAACGTTTTAATTTTCTCTTTATTTAAGGTTTTTATCATAGAAATCTGGCCAAAAATACATCAGGAATACATAATGACACTAGTATTGCAAAGTAAACTTATTAAATAATGCATAAAGTAAAACCTCCTAAAATAGGCAAAACCTCCAAGGTCCGCGTACATGAGAATTTTCAATTTTTGCAATGTTTTAATTTTCTCTTTATTTAAGGTTTTTATCATAGAAATCTGGCCAAAAATACATCAGGAATACATAATGACACTAGTATTGCAAAGTAAACTTATTAAATAATGCATAAAGTAAAACCTCCTAAAATAGGCAAAACCTCCAAGGTCCGCGTACATGAGAATTTTCAATTTTTGCAATGTTTTAATTTTCTCTTTATTTAAGGTTTTTATCATAGAAATCTGGCCAAAAATACATCAGGAATACATAATGACACTAGTATTGCAAAGTAAACTTATTAAATAGTGCAATAAGTAACGCCCTAAAATAGGCAAAACCTCCAAGGTCCGCGTACATGAGAATTTTCAATTTTTGCAATGTTTTAATTTTCTCTTTATTTAAGGTTTTTATCATAGAAATCTGGCCAAAAATACATGAGGAATACATAATGACACTAGTATTGCAAAGTAAACTTATTAAATAGTGCATAAAGTAAAACGCCCTAAAATAGGCAAAACCTGCAATGTCCGCGTACATGAGAATTTTCAATTTTTGCAACGTTTTAATTTTCTCTTTATTTAAGGTTTTTATCATAGAAATCTGGCCAAAAATACATCAGGAATACATAATGACACCAGTATTGCAAAGTAAACTTATTAAATAGTGCAATAAGTAAAACGCCCTAAAATAGGCAAAACCTCCAAGGTCCGCGTACATGAGAATTTTCAATTTTTGCAATGTTTTAATTTTCTCTTTATTTAAGGTTTTTATCATAGAAATCAGGCCAAAAATACATCAGGAATACATAATGACACTAGTATTGCAAAGTAAACTTATTAAATAGTGCAATAAGTAAAACGCCCTAAAATAGGCAAAACCTCCAAGGTCCGCGTACATTAGAATTTTCAATTTTTGCAATGTTTTATGTTCTCTTTATTTAAGGTTTTTATCATAGAAATCAGGCCAAAAATACATCAGGAATACATAATGACACTAGTATTGCAAAGTAAACTTATTAAATAATGCATAAAGTAAAACCTCCTAAAATAGGCAAAACCTCCAAGGTCCGCGTACATGAGAATTTTCAATTTTTGCAATGTTTTAATTTTCTCTTTATTTAAAGTTTTTATCATAGAAATCAGGCCAAAAATACATCAGGAATACATAATGACACTAGTATTGCAAAGTAAACTTATTAAATAATGCATAAAGTAAAATCTCCTAAAATAGGCAAAACCTCCAAGGTCCGCGTACATGAGAATTTTCAATTTTTGCAATGTTTTAATTTTCTCTTTATGTAAGGTTTTTATCATAGAAATCTGGCCAAAAATATATCAGGAATACATAATGACACTAGTATTGCAAAGTAAACTTATTAAATAGTGCAATAAGTAAAACGCCCTAAAATAGGCAAAACCTCCAAGGTCCGCGTACATGAGAATTTTCAATTTTTGCAATGTTTTAATTTTCTCTTTATTTAAGGTTTTTATCATAGAAATCTGGCCAAAAATACATCAGGAATACATAATGACACTAGTATTGCAAAGTAAACTTATTAAATAGTGCAATAAGTAAAACGCCCTAGAATAGGCAAAACCTCCAAGGTCCGCGTACATGAGAATTTTCAATTTTTGCAATGTTTTAATTTTCTCTTTATTTAAGGTTTTTATCATAGAAATCAGGCCAAAAATACATCAGGAATACATAATGACACTAGTATTGCAAAGTAAACTTATTAAATAATGCATAAAGTAAAACCTCCTTAAATAGGCAAAACTTCCAAGGTCCGCGTACATGAGAATTTTCAATTTTTGCACTGTTTTAATTTTCTCTTTATTTAAGGTTTTTATCATAGAAATCTGGCCAAAAATACATCAGGAATACATAATGACACTAGTATTGCAAAGTAAACTTATTAAATAGTGCAATAAGTAAAACGCCATAAAATAGGCAAAACCTCCAAGGTCCGCGTACATGAGAATTTTCAATTTTTGTCAACGTTTTTATTTTCTCTTTATTTAAGGTTTTTATCATAGAAATCACGCCAAAAATACATCAGGAATACATAATGACACTAGTATTGCAAAGTAAACTTATTAAATAATGCATAAAGTAAAACCTCCTAAAATAGGCAAAACCTCCAAGGTCCGCGTACATGAGAATTGTCAATTTTTGCAATGTTTTAATGTTCTCTTTATTTAAAGTTTTTATCATAGAAATCAGGCCAAAAATACATCAGGAATACATAATGACACTAGTATTGCAAAGTAAACTTATTAAATAATGCATAAAGTAAAATACCCTAAAATAGGCAAAACCTCCAAGGTCTGCGTACATTAGAATTTTCAATTTTTGCAATGTTTTAATTTTCTCTTTATTTAAGGTTTTTATCATAGAAATCAGGCCAAAAATACATCAGGAATACATAATGACACTAGTATTGCAAAGTAAACTTATTAAATAGTGCAATAAGTAAAACGCCCTAAAATAGGAAAAACCTCCAAGGTCCGCGTACATTAGAATTTTCAATTTTTGCAATGTTTTAATTTTCTCTTTATTTAAGGTTTTTATCATAGAAATCAGGCCAAAAATACATCAGGAATACATAATGACACTAGTATTGCAAAGTAAACTTGTTAAATAATGCATAAAGTAAAACCTCCTAAAATAGGCAAAACCTCCAAGGTCCGCGTACATGAGAATTTTCAATTTTTGCAATGTTTTAATTTTCTCTTTATTTAAGGTTTTTATCATAGAAATCAGGCCAAAAATACATCAGGAATACATAATGACACTAGTATTGCAAAGTAAACTTATTAAATAATGCATAAAGTAAAACCTCCTAAAATAGGCAAAACCTCCAAGGTCCGCGTACATGAGAATTTTCAATTTTTGCAATATTTTAATTTTCTCTTTATTTAAAGTTTTTATCATAGAAATAAGGCCAAAAATACATCAGGAATACATAATGACACTAGTATTGCAAAGTAAACTTATTAAATAGTGCAATAAGTAAAACGCCCTAAAATAGGCAAAACCTCCAAGGTCCGCGTACATGAGAATTTTCAATTTTTGCAATGTTTTAATTTTCTCTTTATTTAAGGTTTTTATCATAGAAATCTGGCCAAAAATACATCAGGAATACATAATGACACTAGTATTGCAAAGTAAACTTATTAAATAGTGCAATAAGTAAAACGCCCTAGAATAGGCAAAACCTCCAAGGTCCGCGTACATGAGAATTTTCAATTTTTGCAATGTTTTAATTTTCTCTTTATTTAAGGTTTTTATCATAGAAATCAGGCCAAAAATACATCAGGAATACATAATGACACTAGTATTGCAAAGTAAACTTATTAAATAATGCATAAAGTAAAACCTCCTTAAATAGGCAAAACTTCCAAGGTCCGCGTACATGAGAATTTTCAATTTTTGCACCGTTTTAATTTTCTCTTTATTTAAGGTTTTTATCATAGAAATCTGGCCAAAAATACATCAGGAATACATAATGACACTAGTATTGCAAAGTGAACTTATTAAATAGTACAATAAGTAAAACGCCATAAAATAGGCAAAACCTCCAAGGTCCGCGTACATGAGAATTTTCAATTTTTGTCAACGTTTTTATTTTCTCTTTATTTAAGGTTTTTATCATAGAAATCACGCCAAAAATACATCAGGAATACATAATGACACTAGTATTGCAAAGTAAACTTATTAAATAATGCATAAAGTAAAACCTCCTAAAATAGGCAAAACCTCCAAGGTCCGCGTACATGAGAATTGTCAATTTTTGCAATGTTTTAATGTTCTCTTTATTTAAAGTTTTTATCATAGAAATCAGGCCAAAAATACATCAGGAATACATAATGACACTAGTATTGCAAAGTAAACTTATTAAATAATGCATAAAGTAAAATACCCTAAAATAGGCAAAACCTCCAAGGTCTGCGTACATTAGAATTTTCAATTTTTGCAATGTTTTAATTTTCTCTTTATTTAAGGTTTTTATCATAGAAATCAGGCCAAAAATACATCAGGAATACATAATGACACTAGTATTGCAAAGTAAACTTATTAAATAGTGCAATAAGTAAAACGCCCTAAAATAGGAAAAACCTCCAAGGTCCGCGTACATTAGAATTTTCAATTTTTGCAATGTTTTAATTTTCTCTTTATTTAAGGTTTTTATCATAGAAATCAGGCCAAAAATACATCAGGAATACATAATGACACTAGTATTGCAAAGTAAACTTGTTAAATAATGCATAAAGTAAAACCTCCTAAAATAGGCAAAACCTCCAAGGTCCGCGTACATGAGAATTTTCAATTTTTGCAATGTTTTAATTTTCTCTTTATTTAAGGTTTTTATCATAGAAATCAGGCCAAAAATACATCAGGAATACATAATGACACTAGTATTGCAAGGTAAACTTATTAAATAATGCATAAAGTAAAACCTCCTAAAATAGGCAAAACCTCCAAGGTCCGCGTACATGAGAATTTTCAATTTTTGCAATATTTTAATTTTCTCTTTATTTAAGGTTTTTATCATAGAAATCAGGCCAAAAATACATCAGGAATACATAATGACACTAGTATTGCAAAGTAAACTTATTAAATAGTGCAATAAGTAAAACGCCATAAAATAGGCAAAACCTCCAAGGTCCGCGTACATTAGAATTTTCAATTTTTGCAATGTTTTAATGTTCTCTTTATTTAAGGTTTTTATCATAGAAATCAGGCCAAAAATACATCAGGAATACATAATGACACTAGTATTGCAAAGTAAACTTGTTAAATAATGCATAAAGTAAAACCTCCTAAAATAGGCAAAACCTCCAAGGTCCGCGTACATGAGAATTGTCAATTTTTGCAATGTTTTAATTTTCTCTTTATTTAAGGTTTTTATCATAGAAATCAGGCCAAAAATACATCAGGAATACATAATGACACTAGTATTGCAAAGTAAACTTAATAAATAGTGCATAAAGTAAAACACCCTAAAATAGGCAAAACCTCCAAGGTCCGCGTACATTAGAATTTTCAATTTTTGCAATGTTTTAATTTTCTCTTTATTTAAGGTTTTTATCATAGAAATCAGGCCAAAAATACATCAGGAATACATAATGACACTAGTATTGCAAAGTAAACTTATTAAATAGTGCAATAAGTAAAACGCCCTAAAATAGGCAAAACCTCCAAGGTCCGCGTACATTAGAATTTTCAATTTTTGCAATGTTTTAATGTTCTCTTTATTTAAGGTTTTTATCATAGAAATCAGGCCAAAAATACATCAGGAATACATAATGACACTAGTATTGCAAAGTAAACTTGTTAAATAATGCATAAAGTAAAACCTCCTAAAATAGGCAAAACCTCGAAGGTCCGCGTACATGAGAATTTTCAATTTTTGCAATGTTGTAATTTTCTCTTTATTTAAGGTTTTTATCATAGAAATCAGGCCAAAAATACATCAGGAATACATAATGACACTAGTATTGCAAAGTAAACTTATTAAATAATGCATAAAGTAAAACCTCCTAAAATAGGCAAAACCTCCAAGGTCCGCGTACTTCAGAATTTTCAATTTTTGCAATATTTTAATTTTCTCTTTATTTAAAGTTTTTATCATAGAAATCAGGCCAAAAATACATCAGGAATACATAATGACACTAGTATTGCAAAGTAAACTTATTAAATAGTGCAATAAGTAAAACGCCCTAAAATAGGCAAAACCTCCAAGGTCCGCGTACATGAGAATTTTCAATTTTTGCAATGTTTTAATTTTCTCTTTATTTAAGGTTTTTATCATAGAAATAAGGCCAAAAATACATCAGGAATACATAATGACACTAGTATTGCAAAGTAAACTTATTAAATAATGCATAAAGTAAAACCTCCTAAAATAGGCAAAACCTCCAAGGTCCGCGTACTTCAGAATTTTCAATTTTTGCAATATTTTAATTTTCTCTTTATTTAAAGTTTTTATCATAGAAATCAGGCCAAAAATACATCAGGAATACATAATGACACTAGTATTGCAAAGTAAACTTATTAAATAGTGCAATAAGTAAAACGCCATAAAATAGGCAAAACCTCCAAGGTCCGCGTACATGAGAATTTTCAATTTTTGCAATGTTTTAATTTTCTCTTTATTTAAGGTTTTTATCATAGAAATCTGGCCAAAAATACATCAGGAATACATAATGACACCAGTATTGCAAAGTAAACTTATTAAATAGTGCAATAAGTAAAACGCCCTAAAATAGGCAAAACCTCCAAGGTCCGCGTACATGAGAATTTTCAATTTTTGCACTGTTTTAATTTTCTCTTTATTTAAGGTTTTTATCATAGAAATCTGGCCAAAAATACATCAGGAATACATAATGACACTAGTATTGCAAAGTAAACTTATTAAATAGTGTAATAAGTAAAACGCCCTAAAATAGGCAAAACCTCCAAGGTCCGCCTACATGAGAATTTTCAATTTTTGCAATGTTTTAATTTTCTCTTTATTTAAGGTTTTTATCATAGAAATCAGGCCAAAAATACATCAGGAATACATAATGACACTAGTATTGCAAAGTAAACTTATTAAATAGTGCAATAAGTAAAACGCCCTAAAATAGGCAAAACCTCCAAGGTCCGCGTACATTAGAATTTTCAATTTTTGCAATGTTTTAATGTTCTCTTTATTTAAGGTTTTTATCATAGAAATCAGGCCAAAAATACATCAGGAATACATAATGACACTAGTATTGCAAGGTAAACTTATTAAATAATGCATAAAGTAAAACCTCCTAAAATAGGCAAAACCTCCAAGGTCCGCGTACATGAGAATTGTCAATTTTTGCAATGTTTTAATGTTCTCTTTATTTAAGGTTTTTATCATAGAAATCAGGCCAAAAATACATCAGGAATACATAATGACACTAGTATTGCAAAGTAAACTTAATAAATAGTGCATAAAGTAAAACACCCTAAAATAGGCAAAACCTCCAAGGTCCGCGTACATTAGAATTTTCAATTTTTGCAATGTTTTAATTTTCTCTTTATTTAAGGTTTTTATCATAGAAATCAGGCCAAAAATACATCAGGAATACATAATGACACTAGTATTGCAAAGTAAACTTATTAAATAGTGCAATAAGTAAAACGCCCTAAAATAGGCAAAACCTCCAAGGTCCGCGTACATTAGAATTTTCAATTTTTGCAATGTTTTAATGTTCTCTTTATTTAAGGTTTTTATCATAGAAATCAGGCCAAAAATACATCAGGAATACATAATGACACTAGTATTGCAAAGTAAACTTGTTAAATAATGAATAAAGTAAAACCTCCTGAAATAGGCAAAACCTCCAAGGTCCGCGTACATGAGAATTTTCAATTTTTGCAATGTTTTAATTTTCTCTTTATTTAAGGTTTTTATCATAGAAATCAGGCCAAAAATACATCAGGAATACATAATGACACTAGTATTGCAAAGTAAACTTATTAAATAATGCATAAAGTAAAACCTCCTAAAATAGGCAAAACCTCGAAGGTCCGCGTACATGAGAATTTTCAATTTTTGCAATATTTTAATTTTCTCTTTATTTAAAGTTTTTATCATAGAAATCAGGCCAAAAATACATCAGGAATACATAATGACACTAGTATTGCAAAGTAAACTTATTAAATAGTGCAATAAGTAAAACGCCCTAAAATAGGCAAAACCTCCAAGGTCCGCGTACATTAGAATTTTCAATTTTTGCAATGTTTTAATGTTCTCTTTATTTAAGGTTTTTATCATAGAAATCAGGCCAAAAATACATCAGGAATACATAATGACACTAGTATTGCAAAGTAAACTTGTTAAATAATGCATAAAGTAAAACCTCCTAAAATAGGCAAAACCTCCAAGGTCCGCGTACATGAGAATTTTCAATTTTTGCAATGTTTTAATTTTCTCTTTATTTAAGGTTTTTATCATAGAAATCAGGCCAAAAATACATCAGGAATACATAATGACACTAGTATTGCAAAGTAAACTTATTAAATAATGCATAAAGTAAAACCTCCTAAAATAGGCAAAACCTCCAAGGTCCGCGTACATGAGAATTTTCAATTTTTGCAATATTTTAATTTTCTCTTTATTTAAAGTTTTTATCATAGAAATAAGGCCAAAAATACATCAGGAATACATAATGACACTAGTATTGCAAAGTAAACTTATTAAATAGTGCAATAAGTAAAACGCCCTAAAATAGGCAAAACCTCCAAGGTCCGCGTACATGAGAATTTTCAATTTTTGCAATGTTTTAATTTTCTCTTTATTTAAGGTTTTTATCATAGAAATCTGGCCAAAAATACATCAGGAATACATAATGACACTAGTATTGCAAAGTAAACTTATTAAATAGTGCAATAAGTAAAACGCCCTAGAATAGGCAAAACCTCCAAGGTCCGCGTACATGAGAATTTTCAATTTTTGCAATGTTTTAATTTTCTCTTTATTTAAGGTTTTTATCATAGAAATCAGGCCAAAAATACATCAGGAATACATAATGACACTAGTATTGCAAAGTAAACTTATTAAATAATGCATAAAGTAAAACCTCCTTAAATAGGCAAAACTTCCAAGGTCCGCGTACATGAGAATTTTCAATTTTTGCACTGTTTTAATTTTCTCTTTATTTAAGGTTTTTATCATAGAAATCTGGCCAAAAATACATCAGGAATACATAATGACACTAGTATTGCAAAGTAAACTTATTAAATAGTGCAATAAGTAAAACGCCATAAAATAGGCAAAACCTCCAAGGTCCGCGTACATGAGAATTTTCAATTTTTGTCAACGTTTTTATTTTCTCTTTATTTAAGGTTTTTATCATAGAAATCACGCCAAAAATACATCAGGAATACATAATGACACTAGTATTGCAAAGTAAACTTATTAAATAATGCATAAAGTAAAACCTCCTAAAATAGGCAAAACCTCCAAGGTCCGCGTACATGAGAATTGTCAATTTTTGCAATGTTTTAATGTTCTCTTTATTTAAAGTTTTTATCATAGAAATCAGGCCAAAAATACATCAGGAATACATAATGACACTAGTATTGCAAAGTAAACTTATTAAATAATGCATAAAGTAAAATACCCTAAAATAGGCAAAACCTCCAAGGTCTGCGTACATTAGAATTTTCAATTTTTGCAATGTTTTAATTTTCTCTTTATTTAAGGTTTTTATCATAGAAATCAGGCCAAAAATACATCAGGAATACATAATGACACTAGTATTGCAAAGTAAACTTATTAAATAGTGCAATAAGTAAAACGCCCTAAAATAGGAAAAACCTCCAAGGTCCGCGTACATTAGAATTTTCAATTTTTGCAATGTTTTAATTTTCTCTTTATTTAAGGTTTTTATCATAGAAATCAGGCCAAAAATACATCAGGAATACATAATGACACTAGTATTGCAAAGTAAACTTGTTAAATAATGCATAAAGTAAAACCTCCTAAAATAGGCAAAACCTCCAAGGTCCGCGTACATGAGAATTTTCAATTTTTGCAATGTTTTAATTTTCTCTTTATTTAAGGTTTTTATCATAGAAATCAGGCCAAAAATACATCAGGAATACATAATGACACTAGTATTGCAAGGTAAACTTATTAAATAATGCATAAAGTAAAACCTCCTAAAATAGGCAAAACCTCCAAGGTCCGCGTACATGAGAATTTTCAATTTTTGCAATATTTTAATTTTCTCTTTATTTAAGGTTTTTATCATAGAAATCAGGCCAAAAATACATCAGGAATACATAATGACACTAGTATTGCAAAGTAAACTTATTAAATAGTGCAATAAGTAAAACGCCATAAAATAGGCAAAACCTCCAAGGTCCGCGTACATTAGAATTTTCAATTTTTGCAATGTTTTAATGTTCTCTTTATTTAAGGTTTTTATCATAGAAATCAGGCCAAAAATACATCAGGAATACATAATGACACTAGTATTGCAAAGTAAACTTGTTAAATAATGCATAAAGTAAAACCTCCTAAAATAGGCAAAACCTCCAAGGTCCGCGTACATGAGAATTGTCAATTTTTGCAATGTTTTAATTTTCTCTTTATTTAAGGTTTTTATCATAGAAATCAGGCCAAAAATACATCAGGAATACATAATGACACTAGTATTGCAAAGTAAACTTAATAAATAGTGCATAAAGTAAAACACCCTAAAATAGGCAAAACCTCCAAGGTCCGCGTACATTAGAATTTTCAATTTTTGCAATGTTTTAATTTTCTCTTTATTTAAGGTTTTTATCATAGAAATCAGGCCAAAAATACATCAGGAATACATAATGACACTAGTATTGCAAAGTAAACTTATTAAATAGTG
This sequence comes from Euprymna scolopes, assembly GCF_053919585.1. Lineage (NCBI taxonomy): Eukaryota > Metazoa > Mollusca > Cephalopoda > Sepiida > Sepiolidae > Euprymna > Euprymna scolopes. Next base: position 60,130,248 of record NC_136495.1, on the reverse strand, counting down.
CAATAAGTAAAACGCCCTAAAATAGGCAAAACCTCCAAGGTCCGCGTACATTAGAATTTTCAATTTTTGCAATGTTTTAATGTTCTCTTTATTTAAGGTTTTTATCATAGAAATCAGGCCAAAAATACATCAGGAATACATAATGACACTAGTATTGCAAAGTAAACTTGTTAAATAATGCATAAAGTAAAACCTCCTAAAATAGGCAAAACCTCGAAGGTCCGCGTACATGAGAATTTTCAATTTTTGCAATGTTGTAATTTTCTCTTTATTTAAGGTTTTTATCATAGAAATCAGGCCAAAAATACATCAGGAATACATAATGACACTAGTATTGCAAAGTAAACTTATTAAATAATGCATAAAGTAAAACCTCCTAAAATAGGCAAAACCTCCAAGGTCCGCGTACTTCAGAATTTTCAATTTTTGCAATATTTTAATTTTCTCTTTATTTAAAGTTTTTATCATAGAAATCAGGCCAAAAATACATCAGGAATACATAATGACACTAGTATTGCAAAGTAAACTTATTAAATAGTGCAATAAGTAAAACGCCCTAAAATAGGCAAAACCTCCAAGGTCCGCGTACATGAGAATTTTCAATTTTTGCAATGTTTTAATTTTCTCTTTATTTAAGGTTTTTATCATAGAAATCAGGCCAAAAATACATCAGGAATACATAATGACACTAGTATTGCAAAGTAAACTTATTAAATAATGCATAAAGTAAAACCTCCTAAAATAGGCAAAACCTCCAAGGTCCGCGTACTTCAGAATTTTCAATTTTTGCAATATTTTAATTTTCTCTTTATTTAAAGTTTTTATCATAGAAATCAGGCCAAAAATACATCAGGAATACATAATGACACTAGTATTGCAAAGTAAACTTATTAAATAGTGCAATAAGTAAAACGCCATAAAATAGGCAAAACCTCCAAGGTCCGCGTACATGAGAATTTTCAATTTTTGCAATGTTTTAATTTTCTCTTTATTTAAGGTTTTTATCATAGAAATCTGGCCAAAAATACATCAGGAATACATAATGACACCAGTATTGCAAAGTAAACTTATTAAATAGTGCAATAAGTAAAACGCCCTAAAATAGGCAAAACCTCCAAGGTCCGCGTACATGAGAATTTTCAATTTTTGCACTGTTTTAATTTTCTCTTTATTTAAGGTTTTTATCATAGAAATCTGGCCAAAAATACATCAGGAATACATAATGACACTAGTATTGCAAAGTAAACTTATTAAATAGTGTAATAAGTAAAACGCCCTAAAATAGGCAAAACCTCCAAGGTCCGCCTACATGAGAATTTTCAATTTTTGCAATGTTTTAATGTTCTCTTTATTTAAGGTTTTTATCATAGAAATCAGGCCAAAAATACATCAGGAATACATAATGACACTAGTATTGCAAAGTAAACTTATTAAATAGTGCAATAAGTAAAACGCCCTAAAATAGGCAAAACCTCCAAGGTCCGCGTACATTAGAATTTTCAATTTTTGCAATGTTTTAATGTTCTCTTTATTTAAGGTTTTTATCATAGAAATCAGGCCAAAAATACATCAGGAATACATAATGACACTAGTATTGCAAGGTAAACTTATTAAATAATGCATAAAGTAAAACCTCCTAAAATAGGCAAAACCTCCAAGGTCCGCGTACATGAGAATTGTCAATTTTTGCAATGTTTTAATGTTCTCTTTATTTAAGGTTTTTATCATAGAAATCAGGCCAAAAATACATCAGGAATACATAATGACACTAGTATTGCAAAGTAAACTTAATAAATAGTGCATAAAGTAAAACACCCTAAAATAGGCAAAACCTCCAAGGTCCGCGTACATTAGAATTTTCAATTTTTGCAATGTTTTAATTTTCTCTTTATTTAAGGTTTTTATCATAGAAATCAGGCCAAAAATACATCAGGAATACATAATGACACTAGTATTGCAAAGTAAACTTATTAAATAGTGCAATAAGTAAAACGCCCTAAAATAGGCAAAACCTCCAAGGTCCGCGTACATTAGAATTTTCAATTTTTGCAATGTTTTAATGTTCTCTTTATTTAAGGTTTTTATCATAGAAATCAGGCCAAAAATACATCAGGAATACATAATGACACTAGTATTGCAAAGTAAACTTGTTAAATAATGAATAAAGTAAAACCTCCTGAAATAGGCAAAACCTCCAAGGTCCGCGTACATGAGAATTTTCAATTTTTGCAATGTTTTAATTTTCTCTTTATTTAAGGTTTTTATCATAGAAATCAGGCCAAAAATACATCAGGAATACATAATGACACTAGTATTGCAAAGTAAACTTATTAAATAATGCATAAAGTAAAACCTCCTAAAATAGGCAAAACCTCGAAGGTCCGCGTACATGAGAATTTTCAATTTTTGCAATATTTTAATTTTCTCTTTATTTAAAGTTTTTATCATAGAAATCAGGCCAAAAATACATCAGGAATACATAATGACACTAGTATTGCAAAGTAAACTTATTAAATAGTGCAATAAGTAAAACGCCCTAAAATAGGCAAAACCTCCAAGGTCCGCGTACATTAGAATTTTCAATTTTTGCAATGTTTTAATGTTCTCTTTATTTAAGGTTTTTATCATAGAAATCAGGCCAAAAATACATCAGGAATACATAATGACACTAGTATTGCAAAGTAAACTTGTTAAATAATGCATAAAGTAAAACCTCCTAAAATAGGCAAAACCTCCAAGGTCCGCGTACATGAGAATTTTCAATTTTTGCAATGTTTTAATTTTCTCTTTATTCAAGGTTTTTATCATAGAAATCAGGCCAAAAATACATCAGGAATACATAATGACACTAGTATTGCAAAGTAAACTTATTAAATAATGCATAAAGTAAAACCTCCTAAAATAGGCAAAACCTCCAAGGTCCGCGTACATGAGAATTTTCAATTTTTGCAATATTTTAATTTTCTCTTTATTTAAAGTTTTTATCATAGAAATCTGGCCAAAAATACATCAGGAATACATAATGACACCAGTATTGCAAAGTAAACTTATTAAATAGTGCAATAAGTAAAACGCCCTAAAATAGGCAAAACCTCCAAGGTCCGCGTACATGAGAATTTTCAATTTTTGCACTGTTTTAATTTTCTCTTTATTTAAGGTTTTTATCATAGAAATCTGGCCAAAAATACATCAGGAATACATAATGACACTAGTATTGCAAAGTAAACTTATTAAATAGTGTAATAAGTAAAACGCCTCAAAATAGGCAAAACCTCCAAGGTCCGCGTACATGAGAATTTTCAATTTTTGCAATGTTTTAATTTTCTCTTTATTTAAGGTTTTTATCATAGAAATCAGGCCAAAAATACATCAGGAATACATAATGACACTAGTATTGCAAAGTAAACTTATTAAATAGTGCAATAAGTAAAACGCCCTAAAATAGGCAAAACCTCCAAGGTCCGCGTACATGAGAATTTTCAATTTTTGCAATGTTTTAATGTTCTCTTTATTTAAGGTTTTTATCATAGAAATCAGGCCAAAAATACATCAGGAATACATAATGACACTAGTATTGCAAAGTAAACTTATTAAATAATGCATAAAGTAAAACCTCCTAAAATAGGCAAAACCTCGAAGGTCCGCGTACTTCAGAATTTTCAATTTTTGCAATATTTTAATTTTCTCTTTATTTAAAGTTTTTATCATAGAAATCAGGCCAAAAATACATCAGGAATACATAATGACACTAGTATTGCAAAGTAAACTTATTAAATAGTGCAATAAGTAAAACGCCCTAAAATAGGCAAAACCTCCAAGGTCCGCGTACATGAGAATTTTCAATTTTTGCAATGTTTTAATTTTCTCTTTATTTAAGGTTTTTATCATAGAAATCAGGCCAAAAATACATCAGGAATACATAATGACACTAGTATTGCAAAGTAAACTTATTAAATAATGCATAAAGTAAAACCTCCTAAAATAGGCAAAACCTCCAAGGTCCGCGTACTTCAGAATTTTCAATTTTTGCAATATTTTAATTTTCTCTTTATTTAAAGTTTTTATCATAGAAATCAGGCCAAAAATACATCAGGAATACATAATGACACTAGTATTGCAAAGTAAACTTATTAAATAGTGCAATAAGTAAAACGCCATAAAATAGGCAAAACCTCCAAGGTCCGCGTACATGAGAATTTTCAATTTTTGCAATGTTTTAATTTTCTCTTTATTTAAGGTTTTTATCATAGAAATCTGGCCAAAAATACATCAGGAATACATAATGACACCAGTATTGCAAAGTAAACTTATTAAATAGTGCAATAAGTAAAACGCCCTAAAATAGGCAAAACCTCCAAGGTCCGCGTACATGAGAATTTTCAATTTTTGCACTGTTTTAATTTTCTCTTTATTTAAGGTTTTTATCATAGAAATCAGGCCAAAAATACATCAGGAATACATAATGACACTAGTATTGCAAAGTAAACTTAATAAATAGTGCATAAAGTAAAACACCCTAAAATAGGCAAAACCTCCAAGGTCCGCGTACATGAGAATTTTCAATTTTTGCAATGTTTTAATTTTCTCTTTATTTAAGGTTTTTATCATAGAAATCAGGCCAAAAATACATCAGGAATACATAATGACACTAGTATTGCAAAGTAAACTTATTAAATAGTGCAATAAGTAAAACGCCCTAAAATAGGCAAAACCTCCAAGGTCCGCGTACATTAGAATTTTCAATTTTTGCAATGTTTTAATGTTCTCTTTATTTAAGGTTTTTATCATAGAAATCAGGCCAAAAATACATCAGGAATACATAATGACACTAGTATTGCAAAGTAAACTTGTTAAATAATGCATAACGTAAAACCTCCTGAAATAGGCAAAACCTCCAAGGTCCGCGTACATGAGAATTTTCAATTTTTGCAATGTTTTAATTCTCTCTTTATTTAAGGTTTTTATCATAGAAATCAGGCCAAAAATACATCAGGAATACATAATGACACTAGTATTGCAAAGTAAACTTATTAAATAATGCATAAAGTAAAACCTCCTAAAATAGGCAAAACCTCCAAGTTCCGCGTACATGAGAATTTTCAATTTTTGCAATATTTTAATTTTCTCTTTATTTAAAGTTTTTATCATAGAAACAGGCCAAAAATACATCAGGAATACATAATGACACTAGTATTGCAAAGTAAACTTATTAAATAGTGCAATAAGTAAAACGCCCTAAAATAGGCAAAACCTCCAAGGTCCGCGTACATGAGAATTTTCAATTTTTGCAATGTTTTAATTTTCTCTTTATTTAAGGTTTTTATCATAGAAATCAGGCCAAAAATACATCAGGAATACATAATGACACTAGTATTGCAAAGTAAACTTATTAAATAATGCATAAAGTAAAACCTCCAAAAATAGGCAAAACCTCCAAGGTCCGCGTACATGAGAATTTTCAATTTTTGCAATATTTTAATTTTCTCTTTATTTAAAGTTTTTATCATAGAAATCAGGCCAAAAATACATCAGGAATACATAATGACACTAGTATTGCAAAGTAAACTTAATAAATAGTGCAATAAGTAAAACGCCCTAAAATAGGCAAAACCTCCAAGGTCCGCGTACATGAGAATTTTCAATTTTTGCAATATTTTAATTTTCTCTTTATTTAAAGTTTTTATCATAGAAATCAGGCCAAAAATACATCAGGAATACATAATGACACTAGTATTGCAAAGTAAACTTATTAAATAGTGCAATAAGTAAAACGCCCTAAAATAGGCAAAACCTCCAAGGTCCGCGTACATGAGAATTTTCAATTTTTGCAATGTTTTAATTTTCTCTTTATTTAAGGTTTTTATCATAGAAATCAGGCCAAAAATACATCAGGAATACATAATGACACTAGTATTGCAAAGTAAACTTATTAAATAATGCATAAAGTAAAACCTCCTAAAATAGGCAAAACCTCCAAGGTCCGCGTACATGAGAATTTTCAATTTTTGCAATATTTTAATTTTCTCTTTATTTAAAGTTTTTATCATAGAAATCAGGCCAAAAATACATCAGGAATACATAATGACACTAGTATTGCAAAGTAAACTTATTAAATAGTGCAATAAGTAAAACGCCATAAAATAGGCAAAACCTCCAAGGTACGCGTACATGAGAATTTTCAATTTTTGCAATGTTTTAATTTTCTCTTTATTTAAGGTTTTTATCATAGAAATCTGGCCAAAAATACATCAGGAATACATAATGACACCAGTATTGCAAAGTAAACTTATTAAATAGTGCAATAAGTAAAACGCCCTAAAATAGGCAAAACCTCCAAGGTCCGCGTACATGAGAATTTTCAATTTTTGCACTGTTTTAATTTTCTCTTTATTTAAGGTTTTTATCATAGAAATCTGGCCAAAAATACATCAGGAATACATAATGACACTAGTATTGCAAAGTAAACTTATTAAATAGTGTAATAAGTAAAACGCCCTAAAATAGGCAAAACCTCCAAGGTCCGCGTACATGAGAATTTTCAATTTTTGCAATGTTTTAATTTTCTCTTTATTTAAGGTTTTTATCATAGAAATCAGGCCAAAAATACATCAGGAATACATAATGACACTAGTATTGCAAAGTAAACTTATTAAATAGTGCAATAAGTAAAACGCCCTAAAATAGGCAAAACCTCCAAGGTCCGCGTACATTAGAATTGTCAATTTTTGCAATGTTTTAATGTTCTCTTTATTTAAGGTTTTTATCATAGAAATCAGGCCAAAAATACATCAGGAATACATAATGACACTAGTATTGCAAAGTAAACTTATTAAATAATGCATAAAGTAAAACCTCCTAAAATAGGCAAAACCTCCAAGGTCCGCGTACATGAGAATTTTCAATTTTTGCAATGTTTTAATTTTCTCTTTATTTAAGGTTTTTATCATAGAAATCAGGCCAAAAATACATCAGGAATACATAATGACACTAGTATTGCAAAGTAAACTTATTAAATAATGCAATAAGTAAAACGCCCTAAAATAGGCAAAACCTCCAAGGTCCGCGTACATGAGAATTTTCAATTTTTGCAATGTTTTAATTTTCTCTTTATTTAAGGTTTTTATCATAGAAATCTGGCCAAAAATACATCAGGAATACATAATGACACTAGTATTGCAAAGTAAACTTATTAAATAGTGCATAAAGTAAAACGCCCTAAAATAGGCAAAACCTCCAAGGTCCGCGTACATGAGAATTTTCAATTTTTGCAATGTTTTAATTTTCTCTTTATTTAAGGTTTTTATCATAGAAATCTGGCCAAAAATACAGCAGGAATACATAATGACACTAGTATTGCAAAGTAAACTTATTAAATAGTGCAATAAGTAAAACGCCCTAAAATAGGCAAAACCGCCAAGGTCCGCGTACATGAGAATTTTCAATTTTTGTCAACGTTTTTATTTTCTCTTTATTTAAGGTTTTTATCATAGAAATCACGCCAAAAATACATCAGGAATACATAATGACACTAGTATTGCAAAGTAAACTTATTAAATAGTGCAATAAGTAAATCGTCCTAAAAAAGGCAAAACCTCCAATGTCCGCGTACATGAGAATTTTCAATTTTTGCACTGTTTTAATTTTCTCTTTATTTAAGGTTTTTATCATAGAAATCTGGCCAAAAATACATCAGGAATACATAATGACACTAGTATTGCAAAGTAAACTTATTAAATAGTGCATAAAGTAAAACGCCCTAAAATAGGCAAAACCTGCAAGGTCCGCGTACATGAGAATTTTCAATTTTTGCAATGTTTTAATTTTCTCTTTATTTAAGGTTTTTATCATAGAAATCTGGCCAAAAATACATCAGGAATACATAATGACACTAGTATTGCAAAGTAAACTTATTAAATAGTGCAATAAGTAAAACGCCCTAAAATAGGCAAAACCTCCAAGGTCCGCGTACATGAGAATTTTCAATTTTTGCAATGTTTTAATTTTCTCTTTATTTAAGGTTTTTATCATAGAAATCTGGCCAAAAATATATCAGGAATACATAATGACACTAGTATTGCAAAGTACACTTATTAAATAATGCATAAAGTAAAACCTTCTAAAATAGGCAAAACCTCCAAGGTCCGCGTACATGAGAATTTTCAATTTTTGCAATGTTTTAATTTTCTCTTTATTTAAGGTTTTTATCATAGAAATCTGGCCAAAAATACATCAGGAATACATAATGACACTAGTATTGCAAAGTAAACTTATTAAATAGTGCATAAAGTAAAACGCCCTAAAATAGGCAAAACCTGCAAGGTCCGCGTACATGAGAATTTTCAATTTGTGCAATGTTTTAATTTTCTCTTTATTTAAGGTTTTTATCATAGAAATCAGGCCAAAAATACATCAGGAATACATAATGACACTAGTATTGCAAAGTAAACTTATTAAATAATGCAATAAGTAAAACGCCCTAAAATAGGCAAAACCTCCAAGGTCCGCGTACATGAGAATTTTCAATTTTTGCAATATTTTAATTTTCTCTTTATTTAAAGTTTTTATCATAGAAATCAGGCCAAAAATACATCAGGAATACATAATGACACTAGTATTGCAAAGTAAACTTATTAAATAGTGCAATAAGTAAAACGCCCTAAAATAGTAAAACCTCCAAGGTCCGCGTACAGGAGAATTTTCAATTTTTGCAATGTTTTAATTTTCTCTTTATTTAAGGTTTTTATCATAGAAATCAGGCCAAAAATACATCAGGAATACATAATGACACTAGTATTGCAAAGTAAACTTATTAAATAGTGCAATAAGTAAAACGTCCTAAAAAAGGCAAAACCTCCAATGACCGCGTACATGAGAATTTTCAATTTTTGCAATGTTTTAATGTTCTCTTTATTTAAGGTTTTTATCATAGAAATCAGGCCAAAAATACATCAGGAATACATAATGACACTAGTATTGCAAAGTAAACTTATTAAATAGTGCAATAAGTAAAACGCCATAAAATAGGCAAAACCTCCAAGGTCCGCGTACATGAGAATTTTCAATTTTTGCAATGTTTTAATGTTCTCTTTATTTAAGGTTTTTATCATAGAAATCAGGCCAAAAATACATCAGGAATACATAATGACACTAGTATTGCAAAGTAAACTTATTAAATAGTGCAATAAGTAAAACGCCCTAAAATAGGCAAAACCTCCAAGGTCCGCGTACATGAGAATTTTCAATTTTTGCAATGTTTTAATTTTCTCTTTATTTAAGGTTTTTATCATAGAAATCTGGCCAAAAATACAGCAGGAATACATAATGACACTAGTATTGCAAAGTAAACTTATTAAATAGTGCAATAAGTAAAACGCCCTAAAATAGGCAAAACCGCCAAGGTCCGCGTACATTAGAATTTTCAATTTTTGTCAACGTTTTTATTTTCTCTTTATTTAAGGTTTTTATCATAGAAATCACGCCAAAAATACATCAGGAATACATAATGACACTAGTATTGCAAAGTAAACTTATTAAATAGTGCAATAAGTAAATCGTCCTAAAAAAGGCAAAACCTCCAATGTCCGCGTACATGAGAATTTTCAATTTTTGCACTGTTTTAATTTTCTCTTTATTTAAGGTTTTTATCATAGAAATCTGGCCAAAAATACATCAGGAATACATAATGACACTAGTATTGCAAAGTAAACTTATTAAATAGTGCAATAAAGTAAAACGCCCTAAAATAGGCAAAACCTGCAAGGTCCGCGTACATGAGAATTTTCAATTTTTGCAATGTTTTAATTTTCTCTTTATTTAAGGTTTTTATCATAGAAATCTGGCCAAAAATACATCAGGAATACATAATGACACTAGTATTGCAAAGTAAACTTATTAAATAGTGCAATAAGTAAAACGCCCTAAAATAGGCAAAACCTCCAAGGTCCGCGTACATGAGAATTTTCAATTTTTGCAATGTTTTAATTTTCTCTTTATTTAAGGTTTTTATCATAGAAATCTGGCCAAAAATATATCAGGAATACATAATGACACTAGTATTGCAAAGTACACTTATTAAATAATGCATAAAGTAAAACCTCCTAAAATAGGCAAAACCTCCAAGGTCCGCGTACATGAGAATTTTCAATTTTTGCAATGTTTTAATTTTCTCTTTATTTAAGGTTTTTATCATAGAAATCTGGCCAAAAATACATCAGGAATACATAATGACACTAGTATTGCAAAGTAAACTTATTAAATAGTGCATAAAGTAAAACGCCCTAAAATAGGCAAAACCTGCAAGGTCCGCGTACATGAGAATTTTCAATTTGTGCAATGTTTTAATTTTCTCTTTATTTAAGGTTTTTATCATAGAAATCAGGCCAAAAATACATCAGGAATACATAATGACACTAGTATTGCAAAGTAAACTTATTAAATAATGCAATAAGTAAAACGCCCTAAAATAGGCAAAACCTCCAAGGTCCGCGTACATGAGAATTTTCAATTTTTGCAATATTTTAATTTTCTCTTTATTTAAAGTTTTTATCATAGAAATCAGGCCAAAAATACATCAGGAATACATAATGACACTAGTATTGCAAAGTAAACTTATTAAATAGTGCAATAAGTAAAACGCCCTAAAATAGTAAAACCTCCAAGGTCCGCGTACAGGAGAATTTTCAATTTTTGCAATGTTTTAATTTTCTCTTTATTTAAGGTTTTTATCATAGAAATCTGGCCAAAAATACATCAGGAATACATAATGACACTAGTATTGCAAAGTAAACTTATTTAATAGTGCAATAAGTAAAACGCCCTAAAATAGGCAAAACCTCCAAGGTCCGCGTACATGAGAATTTTCAATTTTTGCAATGTTTTAATTTTCTCTTTATTTAAGGTTTTTATCATAGAAATCTGGCCAAAAATACATCAGGAATACATAATGACACTAGTATTGCAAAGTAAACTTATTAAATAGTGCAATAAGTAAAACGCCCTAAAATAGGCAAAACCTCCAAGGTCCGCGTACATGAGAATTTTCAATTTTTGCAATGTTTTAATTTTCTCTTTATTTAAGGTTTTTATCATAGAAATCTGGCCAAAAATACATCAGGAATACATAATGACACTAGTATTGCAAAGTAAACTTATTAAATAGTGCATCAAGTAAAACGCCCTAAAATAGGCAAAACCTGCAAGGTCCGCGTACATGAGAATTGTCAATTTTTGCAATGTTTTAATTTTCTCTTTATTTAAGGTTTTTATCATAGAAATCACGCCAAAAATACAGCAGGAATACATAATGACACTAGTATTGCAAAGTAAACTTATTAAATAGTGCAATAAGTAAAACGTCCTAAAAAAGGCAAAACCTCCAATGACCGCGTACATGAGAATTTTCAATTTTTGCAATGTTTTAATGTTCTCTTTATTTAAGGTTTTTATCATAGAAATCACGCCAAAAATACATCAGGAATACATAATGACACTAGTATTGCAAAGTAAACTTATTAAATAATGCATAAAGTAAAACCTCCTAAAATAGGCAAAACCTCCAAGGTACGCGTACATGAGAATTTTCAATTGTTGCAATGTTTTAATGTTCTCTTTATTTAAGGTTTTTATCATAGAAATCAGGCCAAAAATACATCAGGAATACATAATGACACTAGTATTGCAAAGTAAACTTAATAAATAGTGCATAAAGTAAAACACCCTAAAATAGGCAAAACCTCCAAGGTCCGCGTACATTAGAATTTTCAATTTTTGCAATGTTTTAATTTTCTCTTTATTTAAGGTTTTTATCATAGAAATCAGGCCAAAAATACATCAGGAATACATAATGACACTAGTATTGCAAAGTAAACTTATTAAATAATGCATAAAGTAAAACCTCCTAAAATAGGCAAAACCTCCAAGGTCCGCGTACATGAGAATTTTCAATTTTTGCAATATTTTAATTTTCTCTTTATTTAAAGTTTTTATCATAGAAATCAGGCCAAAAATACATCAGGAATACATAATGACACTAGTATTGCAAAGTAAACTTATTAAATAGTGCAATAAGTAAAACGCCATAAAATAGGCAAAACCTCCAAGGTCCGCGTACATGAGAATTTTCAATTTTTGCAATGTTTTAATGTTCTCTTTATTTAAGGTTTTTATCATAGAAATCAGGCCAAAAATACATCAGGAATACATAATGACACTAGTATTGCAAAGTAAACTTATTAAATAGTGCAATTAGTATAACGTTCTAAAAAAGGCAAAATCTCCAATGTCCGCGTACATGAGAATTTTCAATTTTTGCAATGTTTTAATTTTCTCTTTATTTAAGGTTTTTATCATAGAAATCAGGCCAAAAATACATCAGGAATACATAATGACACTAGTATTGCAAAGTAAACTTATTAAATAGTGCATAAAGTAAAACGCCCTAAAATAGGCAAAACCTGCAAGGTCCGCGTACATGAGAATTTTCAATTTTTGCAATGTTTTAATTTTCTCTTTATTTAAGGTTTTTATCATAGAAATCTGGCCAAAAATACATCAGGAATACATAATGACACTAGTATTGCAAAGTAAACTTATTAAATAGTGCAATAAGTAAAACGCCCTAAAATAGGCAAAACCTCCAAGGTCCGCGTACATGAGAATTTTCAATTTTTGCAATGTTTTAATTTTCTCTTTATTTCAGGTTTTTATCATAGAAATCTGGCCAAAAATACATCAGGAATACATAATGTGACTAGTATTGCAAAGTAAACTTATTAAATAGTGCATAAAGTAAAACGCCCTAAAATAGGCAAAACCTGCAAGGTCCGCGTACATGAGAATTTTCAATTTTTGCAATGTTTGAATTTTCTCTTTATTTAAGGTTTTTATCATAGAAATCTGGCCAAAAATACATCAGGAATACATAATGACACTAGTATTGCAAAGTAAACTTATTAAATAGTGCAATAAGTAAAACGCCCTAAAATAGGCAAAACCTCCAAGGTCCGCGTACATGAGAATTTTCAATTTTTGCAATGTTTTAATTTTCTCTTTATTTAAGGTTTTTATCATAGAAATCTGGCCAAAAATATATCAGGAATACATAATGACACTAGTATTGCAAAGTACACTTATTAAATAATGCATAAAGTAAAACCTCCTAAAATAGGCAAAACCTCCAAGGTCCGCGTACATGAGAATTTTCAATTTTTGCAATGTTTTAATTTTCTCTTTATTTAAGGTTTTTATCATAGTAATCTGGCCAAAAATACATCAGGAATACATAATGACACTAGTATTGCAAAGTAAACTTATTAAATAGTGCAATAAGTAAAACGCCCTAAAATAGGCAAAACCTCCAAGGTCCGCGTACATGAGAATTTTCAATTTTTGCAACGTTGTTATTTTCTCTTTATTTAAGGTTTTTATCATAGAAATCTGGCCAAAAATACATCAGGAATACATAATGACACTAGTATTGCAAAGTAAACTTATTAAATAGTGCAATAAGTAAAACGCCCTAAAATAGGCAAAACCTCCAAGGTCCGCGTACATGAGAATTTTCAATTTTTGCAATGTTATAATTTTCTCTTTATTTAAGGTTTTTATCATAGAAATCTGGCCAAAAATATATCAGGAATACATAATGACACTAGTATTGCAAAGTACACTTATTAAATAATGCATAAAGTAAAACCTCCTAAAATAGGCAAAACCTCCAAGGTCCGCGTACATGAGAATTTTCAATTTTTGCAATGTTTTAATTTTCTCTTTATTTAAGGTTTTTATCATAGAAATCTGGCCAAAAATACATCAGGAATACATAATGACACTAGTATTGCAAAGTAAACTTATTAAATAGTGCAATAAGTAAAACGCCCTAAAATAGGCAAAACCTCCAAGGTCCGCGTACATGAGAATTTTCAATTTTTGCAATGTTTTAATTTTCTCTTTATTTAAGGTTTTTATCATAGAAATCTAGCCAAAAATACAGCAGGAATACATAATGACACTAGTATTGCAAAGTAAACTTATTAAATAGTGCAATAAGTAAAACGCCCTAAAATAGGCAAAACCGCCAAGGTCCGCGTACATGAGAATTTTCAATTTTTGTCAACGTTTTTATTTTCTCTTTATTTAAGGTTTTTATCATAGAAATCACGCCAAAAATACATCAGGAATACATAATGACACTAGTATTGCAAAGTAAACTTATTAAATAGTGCAATAAGTAAAACGTCCTAAAAAAGGCAAAATCTCCAATGTCCGCGTACATGAGAATTTTCAATTTTTGCAATGTTTTAATGTTCTCTTTATTTAAGGTTTTTATCATAGAAATCAGGCCAAAAATACATCAGGAATACATAATGACACTAGTATTGCAAAGTAAACTTAATAAATAGTGCATAAAGTAAAACACCCTAAAATAGGCAAAACCTGCAAGGTCCGCGTACATGAGAATTTTCAATTTTTGCAATGTTTTAATTTTCCATTTATTTAAGGTTTTTATCATAGAAATCTGGCCAAAAATACATCAGGAATACATAATGACACTAGTATTGCAAAGTAAACTTATTAAATAGTGCAATAAGTAAAACGCCCTAAAATAGGCAAAACCTCCAAGGTCCGCGTACATGAGAATTTTCAATTTTTGCAATGTTTTAATTTTCTCTTTATTTAAGGTTTTTATCATAGAAATCTGGCCAAAAATATATCAGGAATACATAATGACACTAGTATTGCAAAGTACACTTATTAAATAATGCATAAAGTAAAACACCCTAAAATAGGCAAAACCTCCAAGGTCCGCGTACATGAGAATTTTCAATTTTTGCAATGTTTTAATTTTCTCTTTATTTAAGGTTTTTATCATAGAAATCTGGCCAAAAATACATCAGGAATACATAATGACACTAGTATTGCAAAGTAAACTTATTAAATAGTGCAATAAGTAAAACGCCCTAAAATAGGCAAAACCTCCAAGGTCCGCGTACATGAGAATTTTCAATTTTTGCAACGTTGTTATTTTCTCTTTATTTAAGGTTTTTATCATAGAAATCTGGCCAAAAATACATCAGGAATACATAATGACACTAGTATTGCAAAGTAAACTTATTAAATAGTGCAATAAGTAAAACGCCCTAAAATAGGCAAAACCTCCAAGGTCCGCGTACATGAGAATTTTCAATTTTTGCAATGTTTTAATTTTCTCTTTATTTAAGGTTTTTATCATAGAAATCTGGCCAAAAATATATCAGGAATACATAATGACACTAGTATTGCAAAGTACACTTATTAAATAATGCATAAAGTAAAACCTCCTAAAATAGGCAAAACCTCCAAGGTCCGCGTACATGAGAATTTTCAATTTTTGCAATGTTTTAATTTTCTCTTTATTTAAGGTTTTTATCATAGAAATCTGGCCAAAAATACATCAGGAATACATAATGACACTAGTATTGCAAAGTAAACTTATTAAATAGTGCAATAAGTAAAACGCCCTAAAATAGGCAAAACCTCCAAGGTCCGCGTACATGAGAATTTTCAATTTTTGCAACGTTGTTATTTTCTCTTTATTTAAGGTTTTTATCATAGAAATCTGGCCAAAAATACATCAGGAATACATAATGACACTAGTATTGCAAAGTAAACTTATTAAATAGTGCAATAAGTAAAACGCCCTAAAATAGGCAAAACCTCCAAGGTCCGCGTACATGAGAATTTTCAATTTTTGCAATGTTTTAATTTTCTCTTTATTTAAGGTTTTTATCATAGAAATCTGGCCAAAAATATATCAGGAATACATAATGACACTAGTATTGCAAAGTACACTTATTAAATAATGCATAAAGTAAAACCTCCTTAAATAGGCAAAACCTCCAAGGTCCGCGTACATGAGAATTTTAAATTTTTGCAATGTTTTAATTTTCTCTTTATTTAAGGTTTTTATCATAGAAATCTGGCCAAAAATACATCAGGAATACATAATGACACTAGTATTGCAAAGTAAACTTATTAAATAGTGCAATAAGTAAAACGCCCTAAAATAGGCAAAACCTCCAAGGTCCGCGTACATGAGAATTTTCAATTTTTGCAACGTTGTTATTTTCTCTTTATTTAAGGTTTTTATCATAGAAATCTGGCCAAAAATACATCAGGAATACATAATGACACTAGTATTGCAAAGTAAACTTATTAAATAGTGCAATAAGTAAAACGCCCTAAAATAGGCAAAACCTCCAAGGTCCGCGTACATGAGAATTTTCAATTTTTGCAATGTTTTAATTTTCTCTTTATTTAAGGTTTTTATCATAGAAATCTGGCCAAAAATATATCAGGAATACATAATGACACTAGTATTGCAAAGTACACTTATTAAATAATGCATAAAGTAAAACCTCCTTAAATAGGCAAAACCTCCAAGGTCCGCGTACATGAGAATTTTCAATTTTTGCAATGTTTTAATTTTCTCTTTATTTAAGGTTTTTATCATAGAAATCTGGCCAAAAATACATCAGGAATACATAATGACACTAGTATTGCAAAGTAAACTTATTAAATAGTGCAATAAGTAAAACGCCCTAAAATAGGCAAAACCTCCAAGGTCCGCGTACATGAGAATTTTCAATTTTTGCAATGTTTTAATTTTCTCTTTATTTAAGGTTTTTATCATAGAAATCTAGCAAAAAATACAGCAGGAATACATAATGACACTAGTATTGCAAAGTAAACTTATTAAATAGTGCAATAAGTAAAACGCCCTAAAATAGGCAAAACCGCCAAGGTCCGCGTACATGAGAATTTTCAATTTTTGTCAACGTTTTTATTTTCTCTTTATTTAAGGTTTTTATCATAGAAATCACGCCAAAAATACATCAGGAATACATAATGACACTAGTATTGCAAAGTAAACTTATTAAATAGTGCAATAAGTAAAACGTCCTAAAAAAGGCAAAATCTCCAATGTCCGCGTACATGAGAATTTTCAATTTTTGCAATGTTTTAATGTTCTCTTTATTTAAGGTTTTTATCATAGAAATCAGGCCAAAAATACATCAGGAATACATAATGACACTAGTATTGCAAAGTAAACTTAATAAATAGTGCATAAAGTAAAACACCCTAAAATAGGCAAAACCTCCAAGGTCCGCGTACATTAGAATTTTCAATTTTTGCAATGTTTTAATTTTCTCTTTATTTAAGGTTTTTATCATAGAAATCAGGCCAAAAATACATCAGGAATACATAATGACACTAGTATTGCAAAGTAAACTTATTAAATAATGCATAAAGTAAAACCTCCTAAAATAGGCAAAACCTCCAAGGTCCGCGTACATGAGAATTTTCAATTTTTGCAATATTTTAATTTTCTCTTTATTTAAAGTTTTTATCATAGAAATCAGGCCAAAAATACATCAGGAATACATAATGACACTAGTATTGCAAAGTAAACTTATTAAATAGTGCAATAAGTAAAACGCCATAAAATAGGCAAAACCTCCAAGGTCCGCGTACATGAGAATTTTCAATTTTTGCAATGTTTTAATTTTCTCTTTATTTAAGGTTTTTATCATAGAAATCTGGCCAAAAATATATCAGGAATACATAATGACACTAGTATTGTAAAGTAAACTTATTAAATAGTGCAATAAGTAAAACGCCCTAAAATAGGCAAAACCTCCAAGGTCCGCGTACATGAGAATTTTCAATTTTTGCAATGTTTTAATTTTCTCTTTATTTAAGGTTTTTATCATAGAAATCTGGCCAAAAATACATCAGGAATACATAATGACACTAGTATTGCAAAGTAAACTTATTAAATAGTGCAATAAGTAAAACGCCCTAAAATAGGCAAAACCTCCAAGGTCCGCGTACATGAGAATTTTCAATTTTTGCAATGTTTTAATTTTCTCTTTATTTAAGGTTTTTATCATAGAAATCTGGCCAAAAATACATCAGGAATACATAATGACACTAGTATTGCAAAGTAAACTTATTAAATAGTGCAATAAGTAAAACGCCCTAAAATAGGCAAAACCTCCAAGGTCCGCGTACATGAGAATTTTCAATTTTTGCAATGTTTTAATTTTCTCTTTATTTAAGGTTTTTATCATAGAAATCTGGCCAAAAATACATCAGGAATACATAATGACACTAGTATTGCAAAGTAAACTTATTAAATAGTGCAATAAGTAAAACGCCCTAAAATAGGCAAAACCTCCAAGGTCCGCGTACATGAGAATTTTCAATTTTTGCAATGTTTTAATTTTCTCTTTATTTAAGGTTTTTATCATAGAAATCTGGCCAAATATACATCAGGAATACATAATGACACTAGTATTGCAAAGTAAACTTATTAAATAGTGCAATAAGTAAAACGCCCTAAAATAGGCAAAACCTCCAAGGTCCGCGTACATGAGAATTTTCAATTTTTGCAATGTTTTAATTTTCTCTTTATTTAAGGTTTTTATCATAGAAAACTGGCCAAAAATACAGCAGGAATACATAATGACACTAGTATTGCAAAGTAAACTTATTAAATAGTGCAATAAGTAAAACGCCCTAAAATAGGCAAAACCGCCAAGGTCCGCGTACATGAGAATTTTCAATTTTTGTCAACGTTTTTATTTTCTCTTTATTTAAGGTTTTTATCATAGAAATCACGCCAAAAATACATCAGGAATACATAATGACACTAGTATTGCAAAGTAAACTTATTAAATAGTGCAATAAGTAAAACGTCCTAAAAAAGGCAAAATCTCCAATGTCCGCGTACATGAGAATTTTCAATTTTTGCAATGTTTTAATGTTCTCTTTATTTAAGGTTTTTATCATAGAAATCAGGCCAAAAATACATCAGGAATAAATAATGACACTAGTATTGCAAAGTAAACTTAATAAATAGTGCATAAAGTAAAACACCCTAAAATAGGCAAAACCTCCAAGGTCCGCGTACATTAGAATTTTCAATTTTTGCAATGTTTTAATTTTCTCTTTATTTAAGGTTTTTATCATAGAAATCAGGCCAAAAATACATCAGGAATACACAATGACACTAGTATTGCAAAGTAAACTTATTAAATAATGCATAAAGTAAAACCTCCTAAAATAGGCAAAACCTCCAAGGTCCGCGTACATGAGAATTTTCAATTTTTGCAATATTTTAATTTTCTCTTTATTTAAAGTTTTTATCATAGAAATCAGGCCAAAAATACATCAGGAATACATAATGACACTAGTATTGCAAAGTAAACTTATTAAATAGTGCAATAAGTAAAACGCCATAAAATAGGCAAAACCTCCAAGGTCCGCGTACATGAGAATTTTAAATTTTTGCAATGTTTTAATTTTCTCTTTATTTAAGGTTTTTATCATAGAAATCAGGCCAAAAATACATCAGGAATACATAATGACACTAGTATTGCAAAGTAAACTTATTAAATAGTGCATAAAGTAAAACACCCTAAAATAGGCAAAACCTCCAAGGTCCGCGTACATTAGAATTTTCAATTTTTGCAATGTTTTAATGTTCTCTTTATTTAAGGTTTTTATCATAGAAATCAGGCCAAAAATACATCAGGAATAAATAATGACACTAGTATTGCAAAGTAAACTTAATAAATAGTGCATAAAGTAAAACACCCTAAAATAGGCAAAACCTCCAAGGTCCGCGTACATTAGAATTTTCAATTTTTGCAATGTTTTAATTTTCTCTTTATTTAAGGTTTTTATCATAGAAATAAGGCCAAAAATACATCAGGAATACACAATGACACTAGTATTGCAAAGTAAACTTATTAAATAATGCATAAAGTAAAACCTCCTAAAATAGGCAAAACCTCCAAGGTCCGCGTACATGAGAATTTTCAATTTTTGCAATATTTTAATTTTCTCTTTATTTAAAGTTTTTATCATAGAAATCAGGCCAAAAATACATCAGGAATACATAATGACACTAGTATTGCAAAGTAAACTTATTAAATAGTGCAATAAGTAAAACGCCATAAAATAGGCAAAACCTCCAAGGTCCGCGTACATGAGAATTTTAAATTTTTGCAATGTTTTAATTTTCTCTTTATTTAAGGTTTTTATCATAGAAATCTGGCCAAAAATATATCAGGAATACATAATGACACTAGTATTGCAAAGTAAACTTATTAAATAGTGCAATAAGTAAAACGCCCTAAAATAGGCAAAACCTCCAAAGTCCGCGTACATGAGAATTTTCAATTTTTGCAACGTTGTAATTTTCTCTTTATTTAAGGTTTTATCATAGAAAACTGGCCAAAAATACAGCAGGAATACATAATGACACTAGTATTGCAAAGTAAACTTATTAAATAGTGCAATAAGTAAAACGCCCTAAAATAGGCAAAACCGCCAAGGTCCGCGTACATGAGAATTTTCAATTTTTGTCAACGTTTTTATTTTCTCTTTATTTAAGGTTTTTATCATAGAAATCACGCCAAAAATACATCAGGAATACATAATGACACTAGTATTGCAAAGTAAACTTATTAAATAGTGCAATAAGTAAAACGTCCTAAAAAAGGCAAAATCTCCAATGTCCGCGTACATGAGAATTTTCAATTTTTGCAATGTTTTAATGTTCTCTTTATTTAAGGTTTTTATCATAGAAATCAGGCCAAAAATACATCAGGAATACATAATGACACTAGTATTGCAAAGTAAACTTATTAAATAATGCATAAAGTAAAACCTCCTAAAATAGGCAAAACCTCCAAGGTCCGCGTACATGAGAATTTTCAATTTTTGCAATGTTTTAATTTTCTCTTTATTTAAGGTTTTTATCATAGAAATCAGGCCAAAAATACAT